>NC_132988.1:83860700-84166300 GCF_048564905.1 Vicugna pacos
TGTGGCAGATGAAGGAAGAAAGAGGAAAATACATGTTGAGAGAACAAACTGAGATTGAAAGAGCATTTGCAGGGAGGAAAGAGATGGTCTACTGCTCTCTCTGCTTAAGGAGTATGGAAGGGCTAGAGCTTCCTAAGGTGGAAGTGAGATTCCATCTTCTGACACCTGCTGGAAGAAAAAGATTTGCAACTAAAACCTGTCCAGCTGTCTGTCTATCAATCCATCCATCCAGCCCCCCACTTACCCACCTACCAACCCATCCACCCAGCAGGTATTACTGTATATCTAATCTGAGACAGGTACTGTCCAATGAAAATAATCTTTGTTCTATGCCTTTTCGCTCCTTCCTATCCCTTCCTCATATTGTCTTCCTGCCTAGGTATAGAACTATTAGGACCGTATATTCCTGGATACAGGACCTTGCTGGGCAAGGGCCCCACTACTGAGCAGAGTGGACTGGGGAAGATTCCCAGGAGCTAGAGCTTTGAGGCTGCTGATCTGCTGAAGTTCTTAGTAATTGATTTAATTCCTCCTTGGCTTTTTTCTTTATAAAATGAACTATAAGAGTAGTTAGTCTCCAAAGATCAACCCAAAGCCTCTTAGAATTTGTACCCTTTATAGTATTCTCCTCTTGCATTTAACTGTGTCTGGTACTCACTGTTGACCAGTAGAATTTGGTGGCAGTGGTGCTGCAGAACTTTGAGACTAGGTAGTATGAAACTTGGCAGCCTCTGCTTGGCTCTTTTGGAATGCTTGTTCTTTGGATGCTCGCTTTTCCAAACTCTCCCTTTTGGAACCCAGCTGCCTTGAGAAGCCCAAGTTACATGAATAGTCATGTATTGGTGCTCTGATTAGTAGCCCTACCTGGGCTTCCAGCTGACAGCTAGCATCACCTGGCAGCCATGCGAGTGCACCATCTTGGATATCCAGCCCAGCCTCGTCATCTAAATGACCAGCCCAGTCAGATACCTTTTAACCCAGCCATCGTCTATGACTGTAACTGTGTGAGAGACCTTAATCAATATCTGCCTCACTGAGCTCACTCAACCCGCAGAACCATGAGGGAGAAGAATGAATTAGAGTTTTAAGCCATTATGTTTTGGAGTGGTTTATTACATAGCAATAAATAACTGGACTAATTCCTCTGGAAAGAGGCCAGACTTCTAGGCTAGAGTTGACTATTGGGGCTTGGGGGTTAGAATCTGGAACTTACTAGCTTCTTGACCTTGTGCAAGTTCCTTCATTTCTGTGTGTGTCACTGTGCTCATACATCAAGTGTACATTCCTCATAGGGTTTTGTGAGGATTAAATATGATGACCTGTGCAAAGGGCTTAATGTGGTGCCTGGCATTTACTAAGCACTGACTAAATGTTAGTAATAATTACAATGACTGGTTTTATGGAATGGAACAAAGTTTTCCCAAACACAATTATTTATTAACATTCTTCTTTAATTTTTAGTCTCTCTTCTACCAATCCTAACCTACCAGGTCTTGTGGAAGCCAGTCGTGCAGGCTTTGTGGCAAAGCTGCCTTGTTCCATTTTGCCACAGATTTTAACTGAAGGGTGGATTTTCCTAGTTGGCCTGATTATTTCTTGGGTTGAGGGACTATGAACCTTCTGTTCACCCATTTTGATCTCATCTCTTCTTCAAATGCCCCATCGGTTTTGTTTTTCCTTCTGTTTCCTCTAGGGAATTGCTTTTCCTCATCGGAAGGGCAGAGGGAATTGAGTGGGTGATTGATGTTTTAATAAAGATGACAAGACTGAGGGTCATTGGGATGAGAATGAAAACTGACACTAAAATTGTCCTCTGTGGTCTTTTAATGACTTGTGGCTAAGAGCATTATGCTGTTTCCATAAAAGGGAACTGAACATATACTGGGGTTTGTGGAAATGCCAGGAAGAACAAAGGTTTCCAGAATAGCAAACATTTTCTATGACCTTAACAACTCCTGTAATTATGTTCATGCTGGGACCTGGGGTACACCATGACCATCATGAATCCTGCCTCCTCCCATCCTCATAGTTTAGATTCCAAGCTTCAATGACAAAATCACATTAAAACCTTAGCTCTCTGAGCAGCATACTGTATACCTAAGCCACTGCTCACGATATTTGCTTTTTTTCCTCCCAATCAGGACATATTTTAGAAGAGAGGGTCAAGAGATTTATGCTGAATTTTCTGTACAGTAGGAATCTGCATGGAAAAGTAAGGTAGATAGGGAGAAATATTGATATTTCATTTAGCTTTTTTTTTTTTTTGGCCTTAATACAAAAATACTGGGTTTAGGTCTTCACTCTGTACCTGAAAGAAATCTAAACATAGAAATATTGAAGTAAATTTTATTATCTGAGATATCGGGGGAAAATGACCTATATTCTGAGTTCACTTTACAGCAGAAAAATCCCTTTCTCGTAGGCAGGGAGCAGTTATTATGAATCAGACTTGTTATCAGCACCACACTGATTACTTGAGTGATCGTTCTTTGGGTTGCCTGTAACTCTGCAGTGGGGTTAAGCCTGCTCAGCTCCAGATGAGCTCAGCGTATAGTAGGCACACAGTAAATGCCTGAAAATAGAATGAAAGATTGATACACCTGGCAATCACTCAAACCGTCTGTGGCTTCTTCTGCTCATCAACTTAACTTCTATCAAGAGTTTTGTTTGTGTTTTTACAATTGCATCAGCCCCTGAAGTTCCAGCCACTTTCTTTCTCCTTTTTGTGTCTGGAGACAAACCCCATTTTTCTTACCTGGTGAGTTGCCTTCATATCTGAGAGAGAGGGTCAGCTAAATCCAGCTTCATGGACTGTGGCCAGGAATAAAAACAGACCCGACTCTAAGTTCATGAAAAATTATCTGTGCTTGCTAGTGATATAATTCAGTTAAATGTTTGTGGAAGATGACCAATATTTTTGAATTCTTGGTGATCTGTGGTGGTGGAAAATTAAACATTTTGAATAAAAACTTGAAAATCTAGATTTTTAGGAATAGATTTTTGAATCAATAACTAATTTAATAAAAGGCTTGTGTTTGAGTTAGTTGCTGTAATTATGTTCTGTTGATTAGTGTGGAAAATCATTGCTCATTAAGGGGTGACTGCTTACTGGCTCTAGAAGGAGAAACTTAGATCTTAGCGCACCTCTAGGCAAATCGATTTCCTTATCAGGAACAAGCACGTTTGAGTGACAATTTTACTCAAGAGCTTAAAGACTGAACATAATGAGATTTCCTTCTTTTTTTTCCCCCCTCTTTCAATTTTGAAAGAAAGGCTTCCCACCCAGAGTCTAGGGAGTAGCCTCGTCTGGTCTGCTAGCCTTGTGAGGTCCGAAACTGTCAATCTGAAATGTATGGGAAAAAAGCTTGGCTTATCTATAACCATCTTTCGTTTTCCAATCCTCAGTGGTCAAGGTGAAAGTTTGTAGTTCTGGCTTGGGAACTTCCATTACTATTTCCTGTTCTGCCCTCATCCTACTTTCAAGTGATTATAGAATATGTATCTCTATAGTCTTATTTTTAACCGCTCTGCTCCTCTCCTCCCAATACTCCCCTGTCCCTAACTCTCTGAAGTTTTAAGTGATAAACTGGTAGATGAACAGAAGGGAAAACTAATCCAATTTACATTTTAAATCTCCAGCCCAAGCTCCAAAACTAAGGAAAAATACCTAGAAGAGATGGAAACTTTCCGGTAAAAATATATCATTGTTACTGTTTTTAATGGTGATAATAATAACCCATGATGAACAGATGTCAAAATCTTCGTGGAAAAAACCAAACACGTCTTTTTTTTTTAAAACACTTTTCTGTTAGTGCTTTTTAGTGGGGGGGGCAGGTAATTAGGTTTATTTATTTATTTAAACAAATATTAGGGATTGAACTCAGGACCTTGTGCATGCTAAGCACATGCTCTACCACTGAGATATACCCTCCCCACCCAAGCATGTCTTTCTGTCAGAGGAGCAGATTTGAAAAGCGATGGTCAAGAAAGTAAAGCTGCTTGTTACCTGTGTCTAGTTATTATCATACGGTACTGGGTCATCTTTGGCAAGTACAGTGTCCCTTGATATCTGCAGGGGACTGGTTACAGGATTTCCATGGAAACCAAAATCCTCGGATGCTCTAGGCCCTTATAGAAAATGGCATCGTACAGTGACTATAGTCAGCCCTCCAATCTCTGGATTCAACCAGTCTGTGAAACCCGCGACCCTAGAGGTGTTTGTGTGCACTTAACTCAAAGGAGATGTCAAGTCTGAGAATAACAATGGAGATACTGTTAGTTCCTATGAAACTAAGATTGTCATATAGTTACAATATAATAAATCTGATTTCTCTGAACTTCAAAATTATAATGAACTAATGTGCTTATAGTAAATAATCCTAATCGGTGACATTTGCTAAGGTCTTCCTGTGTGTCAGGTGTTGCGATATCTCATCTAATCACTTCAGTAACTCAGTGCCATAGGGAGAGCTATTATTCTACTTTATGGATGAGGAAACTGAGGCTTATAGAGTTAGGTAACTTGTCCAGGAAAGGTAAGGTGATGCTGACAAGCTATATGCAATAGTACCTGTTAGGATTGTTGTTTTCCATTCTAAAAACAAACATTTATTGAGCACTTTTTGTATGCCAGGAGGGTTCACATATGTTATCGTATTTAACCATTAAAACAATCCTCTGGATTAAGGCATTGATATCCCTATTTTAGAGATAAGGAACTAGGTTCAGTAAGGTCTGGTGTCTTGCTCAAGACAATGTAGGTAGAAAGTGATGATGCTATGATTTGTGTCCAAACCTTCCGACTTCAAATAGGAAGTGGGTCTCAAAGTTGTTAAGGTGGTACCACACCTCAAGATCATAATCACTGTAGACTGCAGTTAGGAATATTATGCTCTTCTGGGGACATGGGGTTAGTATGGTGTATTTAATTCCAACACGAGAACGAAGAACAATTTTAGTAACAGAAAGTAAACTACATGTATGAAATTAAAAAATCAACCTGTGGCAACCACCCAAGTACGCCGCTCAACGCTCCCTTCAGGAGAGAGCCTGCTGCGGGAGAGGGTGAGCTGGCAGCTGCTGTACCTCTCGGGCCTGCTCTGGCCTTCACACCGAGGTCCTGCTCTCCCCGGCTGATAACTGGGCGTGATGGAGGTACTGAAGCTGGGCCATTTTTGTTCAACACGAACCTTTTCAGTAGGCAGTCGTCTCTGTGCAGCTCCCCATAAGTCGGCTGAGACCTTCACAGAGGTCACTGTGATCTGAGGCTCTTGTGCCAAGTCTTCCTTCCCTCCCTCTCTAAAAACATGGTCTGAGGTCACTCCTGTGCTGCTCTTGTCCCCACTCCCCTTTGTCCTTCATCAGCATTTCCCCTACTAAATCTCTTGTGTTTCTAATTCTATTTCCTGGAAGTTCTATTTCCTGGAGGGCCCAAAATGATGCAGGACCTAAAACACTATTGTCTGTGAAAAAATAACAGTGAGCTGTTGAACTAAGTATTATTTATTAATATTTATTTGTTCTTTTATCATTTATTTTGCTAGCTGCTATTATTTGTTATCACATAGGTGATAATCAATACCAACATTTTAAGAAAAAATTATAAAGAGATACACATTTTAAAAATGGAGATAATCTATTTATGAATTTAATTTTTTTGAGAAGAGAATGTCGTTATTTTATGTAACTATCTTATGTCTTTGTCAGACTTGAGGGGTCATGATAAGAGAATCACAAGTGCAACCATATGGATATTTTAATTTTACAAGTTCAGAAATTTGATTTACTTTGCACCCATGAGTGAACTGACCAAGGGGGATTGATTCGTGTCAACTAAATTCACATGAAACTAATTTATAAACCCAAATTCCAGCTAATTGACTTATAATGAGACACATACCAGGTCCAGTCAATTAACGGGGATCATCTGCCTAGGTTGTTATAAAGTACTTTATGATTATTGTATTTTTATCACTATGATTGCTACTTTATTACCCCTACTGTTAATATCAAATAGGGATCAGTCGACTAGGATCAGAACTCACATAGTCTGAACTGTGTTGATGACACACTGACACATCATCCTCCAACTTCCCATTTCCAATTTAAATTTTTATTTTTTTCTTCTTTGTAAAAGCAATACATATCATTGTAGAAAATTGAGAAAATACAGACAAACCAAAAGCAAAACAAAATAAGACAACACTAAAAAAATTATTCATACATAATCCCACGATTCAGAGATGACTCCTACCAACATTTTGGTGTATATGTTTTATCATTATTATTTACTAAGCATACATAAAAATATTTTAAGTACAGCACACTATACAAGATCTTTAATATTTTGCTTTTTCACTTAGCAGTATAACTCGTACATTTTTCATTGCATTAAATATTCTTCTGCTACAGTGTTTCCAAACTTTTTTTGGGTTTTAACACTTTGTATGAAAGTTAGGCTGTCTTACCCTAGAAAAGTGAACATGCATACAAAAGTTGCATACAAATTTTAGGAGTTTCTCTGCCTGAATATTATCTATGCATTTCCTGTCCCTGCCTATGGCATTATAGACAGCCACACAGTATTCTATCCAGTTTAAATTAGTGCTATAATTTATTTAATCAAATTCCTATAGGTAGTTTTCCCTCTCATGAACAAGGTGATTGAGATCTTTTATATTTGTTATTATGATATTACTTCGTGTCACAATTTCCAATATTACAACTTCAGAGTAACAGTTTAGCTAAAAGGTTTAACTGTGAATGACCAGAGCTTATACATCTGGAAGAGTGAGGATAGCCTTTGGAGAGTGTAACACTTTGAGAGTGTTACACTAAATCCAGTGATGCTGATGTTTGGATCAGTTTTTGAAATGCCATGTGTGCAATGGTTTCTAGTGACACATGCTTTTAAAAATTCTCAAAGGTGGTAAATATTCAACTTTGAAAGTAAGTTTGACTTTTAAATCTTTGGAGAAAAGTTATCTTAATGAATTAATTAAATAAACAGAATAGTGGCATGTTGGCTATTTTTATAAGTTACTATAAACAAAAAGATTGATTTTCTTTTTTGCTTTGGGTCTGGCTCTATGCCTGGTACAGACAGAGACTATTCAAAAGAGGACAAAGAAAGCATTAACAGAATAAGTGCATAACTTCCCAAGGTGATTATTTGGAATTATAAATTCACTTACAAATACAGATGTTCTTGTTTAAAAGAAAATCTGTGTCATAACTGTGATGGTTAATTTTATTTGTCAGTTTAGCTAGGTTACAGTTACCAGTTGTCTGGTCTACTTCCAGTCTAGTAGTTGCTGTTAAGGTATTTTTTAGATGAGATTAACATTAAATTTTAGCTCATTAAATGAGATTATTCTTATTTAAAAGAGATTAATAGTTTTATATCAGTAGACTTTAAGTAAAGCAGATTATCCTCCATAATGTGGTGGGCCTCATCTAATCAATTGAAGGGATGGAGGTCCCCTAAAGAGGAAGGAATTCTGCTTCCAGACTGCAACATAGAAACTCAGGCAGAGTTTCTTTTGGACTTTTGGACTCAAGACTGCAACATCAACTCTTGCCAGAATTTCCTGCCTGTAGCCTGCCCTACAGATTTCAGAATACCAGCTCCACAGCTATGAGCCAATTATGAGCCAACTTTGTAAAATAAATCTCCCTCTATATAGCCTATTGGTTTTCTCTCTCTGGTGAACCATAACTAATTTAATTACCAACTGTGCCCAAATCCCTTCTGTTGTATGTTATTTTTACTACTACCAATTGTGAGGAGAGATGCTTGCTGACTTTGTCTTAGATTTTAGATTCCATGTTCCCTTTGGGCTGATGGCTGTTTGTTGACTCCAACTGATAGATAGTAGATTTTTTAAAACATTGAGAACAGTATTTAAAGAAGTAAACTTCCTAAAATTGTATTGAGATCATTCATTTACTATTATTATTATTGTTATTATTACTATTTTTAACTGTGGTAGAATACATGTAACATAAAATTTACCATCTTAACCATTTTTAAGTGGACAGTTCAATCATGTTAAATATATTCATATTATTTTGAAACAGATCTCCAGAACTCTCTTAATCTTGCAAAACTGTACCTATTAAACAACTTCCTATTTCCCTCTCCCCCTAGCTCCTGGAAACCACCATTCTACTTTCTGTCTTTATGACTTTGACTAATTTAGATACCTCATAAAAGTAAAATCATACAGTATTTGTCTTTTGTGATTGGTGTATTTCACTTGGCATAATGTCCCCAACATTCATCCCTATTACAGCATGTGTCAGAATTTCCTTCCTTTTTTAAGTCTAAATTCTATTGTATGTATATACCACATTTTATTTATCCATTCTTCCATTTGTATTACTTCTTCTACCTTTTCGCTGTTGTTTATAATGCTGCTATGACTGTGGGTATGTAAATATTGCTTTGAAGCTTGCTCTCAATTCTTTTGGATATATACCCATAAGTAGAATTGCTGGATCATATGGTGGTTCTGTTTTTAATTTTTTTGAAAAACCACCTTACTCTTTTCCATAGTGGATGAACCACTTTACCTTTCCACCAACAGTGCACTAAGATTCTAGTTTCTCCACATCTTTTTCAAAACTTGTTATTTTCTGTTTATGTGGTAGTAGATATCCTAATGGGTATGAAGTGGTATCTCAGGGTGGTTTTCATTTGTGCTTCTCTCATGATTAGTGAGACTGAGCATCTTTTCATATGCTTCTTGGCCATTTGTACATCTTCTTTGGAGGAATGTCTAAAACCCTTTGCCTGTTTTAAAATCAGGATGTTTGTTTTTTGTTATTGAGTTGTAGGATTTAGTTATATATGCTAGATATTCATCTCTTATCAGATCTGTGGTTTGTAAATATTTTCTTCCGTTCTGCGGCTTGACTTACCACTGTTGATTGTGTCTTTTGGCATAGATGGTTGAACTTTTGATGTAGTCCAGTTTATCAATGTTTTCTTTTATTGTCTGTGCTTTTGTTGTCATAGTGACCATTCGCTTTTTTCTAAAATCACACCATAGTTATGTACATCGCACCAAATGAAAAGTCCATATATCACTCCAGTAATACACATATTTTTACCTTCGGTAACACTCAACATTTTCCCTATCAACACACTCATAGAAATCCTAGCAGAAATTTCTCAGGGCAGAGATTTAGGCTGTTTTCCTAAGACCATGGCCAAGATTTGGTCATCATGATTCACTGTGACTCTAAAGTGAGTGAGGAGGACATTTGGAAGCAATTTTCTGTCGCAACAGCTAACAACAAGTAGATATCTAGGTCATATTTATTGAATGATTGGATGATTGTCTCATTCTTTGGCATCTGAAAGTATTTTCAGAGTATTTTTTCATGTTTCTTTTAGTCCTACCACAGTCATTCCCTCAGACTAAGTCTCCACAAAGTGCACAAGTGGAAAACCAGTCCAACAGGTTGTTGTTGCAACAGAACGCTTGAAAATTGTTGTTTTGAAAGACATCGGTCATCTCTCTAAGGCAAGTTGATATGATAGCAAGTTGAGGCATAAAAAGTATAAGGCTAATTTCAGGTTACATGTTGAATGGAAAACAAGACAGCCAGTTGCAGAAGCTGAAAATTCAACATCTTATGCCATATCACTGCTCTAGGAATGAATGGCCTTTTCCTGTATAAACAGAGGTTACCAGAGAAAGTCATGTCAAGTGAGTCAGCTCTAAAGTGCAACTACTAGATGAAGAGCTCCTTGAAGGAAGGCTCATATCTGTCAGTCCTTGCCAGCACACACGCACACACACACACACACACACACACACACGCATGTGCACACAGGAATGTACACACATCTCAAGGAGAAATAAATTTTTGTATCAGCTCTCTCATTTAGAATCCCAAAGAATTCATCAGTGACTATATACTTGAATTATATGCACATATTAAGTATGTCTAAATATGTCTAAATATAGTTTAATGTGAATATCCAAGTTTATGTATATCGTATCAGGTGAGGAGAATTTTGGCAAATCAATAAACATGATTCGAAGATGTATGAGAATACATTTTGATTTTGGTTTCAAACTGACCTTTTGGGGGATAACAATAGAGTATTTTCTAGTTATTCCTGATCAAAGTGAGGAACTAACTGGATTTCTTAAAAATAATTATCTTTAGTGTCTTTCTCTTTGGAGACTCTGATTTGTTTCCCTTTATTTTTTGATATCACCATGCTGGTTTCCTGAAAGGACGTTGACGTTGACAGAGAAAGACCAAAGGAACTTCTGTGACTTGACTTAAATGTCATAACAAAAGTTAAGTCCTTGCATGCTTCTGAGGGATTGACTTTCAAGCAGGAACTAGGTTGTTTTGGAAACTTAGCTAATGACATTGTTATTATTACTCGTGAGTGATTAGCTTGATAGATCAATCCCACTTGCATTTAGCGTAATCCCTCCAGACCTGAGTGGTGACCCATCAGTACAGAAGCTGTGTGGCCCTGAAACTTGGCCAGAGCTCTCTTCTCTATAAGAAGAATGTGGCATTTGCCTCTGAAATCTTTACGTTAGGCTATGAACCCCCAAATGATGTTTTCTTAATAAGTACACGTAAAGATTTGGAACCATCATTCACCCTTGGAATGTCAATAGATTTTGAAAAATTTAAGGGGTAAATTTGCCAAGTACAGATGACGTTTGCAACAAACCAGGCAAGACACAGATATCACAGGTGTTAGAATTCATTTGATTTGCAGTTTTTGAATTGTGCCTTGTTGTACATAGTAGGAGTGCAATAAATATTTACTGAATGTTGAGTGAATGAAGTGAATTTGGAAATAAGCAAGAGCCCTCACTGCAGAAGTATGTTTTTACAGATATCATTGGGACACAATCAGATCTTCTTGACCTTCTTCTGCCTTTATTGATGTGTTTTGACTGATGCTAAGAAGATACTGGTTTGAAAGAAGACGCCTATAATTTAAAAACATGATATTTACCATCTCCTAACACTTCACAGAGGTCAAGAGGGTAGATAAACAACTTCCTACAGCTGCCGCTACATCTGGCACACGCCTGCAGCAGAAAGTGTGCGCTGAAAAGATAAACACATCAGGTTGTATCTACTTGCACGCCTGTGCTTTTTGGGTCTGAACTTGACCCTCTGCAATTAATATTAAAACCAGGCTTGACATTAATGAATAAAAATTCAGAGGAAGTTATGCTGAATTGAAATTTCAGGCATTCCCTAGAGGACATATTTCTCTGCTGGCTTTGAGGTTAACTTTGATTTTGTAATCCTGGCTCAGCATCTTATCTTTGTTGTTTCCTTCTGGGAACCATCTCATCTTGATTTCTGTGCACTTTCAGGCCCCTTATGATTCCCCGCTTGATTAATGCTGAGCATTAATTGTTCTGTCTAGGTGGATTTACTTATAGATGGATATTTGCCAAGTGTTACTTCATTTTGTGACCTCTTGAGCATGCTTCCGACTCTGAGATTCTGTGATACTCTGGATAGATCTAAAACTTGCAGGTGATTTTTAAAAGAAGTCATCACACAGAATTCTTTTTTAGCTTTCAAGTGAAATAATCTATTGGTTGATTATCTTGTGTACTTCTTGTAAAGACTGCCGATGACTCAGAGCCTTAAAAAACCCCATTCAACCCGGATCCTTTCACTGAAGACTTTAGGGAGGAGGTATGACTTTATAATGTTCATTCATTGTATTTGTGGTGAATCTGGGGATGCTCTCAATAAACATTTACTGGATCAAACAAAGACTTCTCAATTCCAAGCTGATTTTTCTGTCCAGGAAACCACAACAACTGTCAAACAGACTATTGCTGATTCTCTTATTTGCTAGCTAAGCATCCAGAGGCCATTATTCACATTGTTTGGAAACATTCACATATTCCTTTCTCAAATATTTTTCATAGAACCAGGTTATGTCTCTATACATTAGCCTTAAGTTTGTGAGCTTTATAAATTTCATTCCCCTCTCCTTTTTTTCTTGCCACAAATAACCATTGATAGAAGTGTATTGGTTTTACTAGTATTATTTCAATGTATCTGAAACTTCTAGAAAGGTATCTGAATATTCTGTTTCTCTTTGTGGCAGCAGACACAGCCTCTGTGGTGGTCATTTCTGCACTGATCCTTGACCAACAAATGCAGGTATCCAGGCATGATGTTTACACTCTGTTGTTGCCAAATTGCTGGGTGAGCACTTTACAAGATCAGAGTGTTCTCTATCTCCTGATTAGCATTTAGAGAACCTTGGCAACAGGGACGGGGCCATAGGAGGGAAACTGGCTGCTACTTAAATGGAGGAGAGTCACTCCGTGGCTGATAAGCAGGAGGAATGATAAATCGCAAAGGGCCTTTCAGCCTTAGGAATTCACAGTGCAGGTCTAGCGTGAACCCGGTCAGCATCTGATTAACTTTTACTTTTCACAGCATCATCTGAGGGCAGCGATAGGGGTGAAGAAATGTCCTCGCAAGGTCTGCATTGGATACCTGTCAGTTGGTTTACAGATAATCTACAGACCTCAGAGTATTTTGCTGACGTACTTAAGACCTGAAACACAGCAGCAGGAAATGCTAAGTTCAGAAGGCTAAGTTCTAGGAGTAAGAGTCACCAGTCTGCAGTATAATATTTCCGCTTTCAGAAAGGTCAAAATATTGTTGATAAACACTAAGTTTTAGGCCCATACAAAGCCATATAAATGCGTACTTATTTTTCTTTAAACTTAGTAACACCACACTTTTTGACTTGGTAAATACTGATGAATCTCTAGGAATGAACTGGGACACCCCTTAATCCCCAAGGGGAGGCATAGTTTGGGAGAAAAAAACGTGTTGACCCAGTTCAGTTTCTAGTTATGCTCCGTTGGTATACATCTGTGACTTACATGTTGCCTGTGTGAGAACCTTCAGTGTTGTGGTGGGGATGGAGAGTGTCCCTAACGTCTAGCACAGTGCCTGGTCCATCATAGCTGTTAAATAAATATTCGGGCATAAATGAAAGGGTTGAAATATGATTTACTGAGTCATGTGGCTGGTTCTTCTTTGTGATGCTTGTTTTGGGTTCAGTTGCTGTGACTGAGCAACAAGTACCCAGCATGACTCTGACGTCATAACATGAGTGGATTATGGAATTGGGCTCTACTTATGCGCATTCCTGATGGCTCCCGTGTGGAAAATGCTAAGCAGAGGGCAAAGAGGACTACGAAGAATGATGGACGATCTCTGTCTTCAGAGTTTTTAATCTAACTGGGGAGACAAGACTAAGACTTTCCACAACAGCATGTTCACGGGAGTCTAAATGATATTAGTGCTAAGTTGTCTGCCCTAGGCTGTGCTAGCCTGGGGGCTGTTCCTCTCATTATCTGGTTTTATTCTGCTTCATACAGTACACGGTATTAAGCAGAATTACAGAACGTTAGGGTGAAATGAGACCTCTCAGGAGTCCTTGATACCTTTTTGTCCAGCTCATTTTCTTTTTTTAAGATGAGAACATGGAGAGAGGTTAAGTGCCTTGTCCAAGATCATATGATTACACAGTCAATGGCAGTGTTCACTTATTTCCCTAGGATTTTGTTTCCAAAGTATGTTAGGGCCCCAGGCTCACACCAGGAGTTTGCTTTGTTTCTAAACGAGGTCTTTGTTTTGTAATATGAAAGCCCCATTGCATGGGTTCTAAGATAGATGCAGCTTATACTGAATTCTACTGCTTAGCAAATGTGTTCCAGTTAGTTTCCACTGTGTCTGTATTTTCTTTTTTTTTTTTAAGGAGAAAAACAGCCCCTTAGGATTATGCTTATAATCTGCACAGTGTAAGAAATGTTGGAATTCACAAATGTCATCTGATATTTAACAGTAAACATTTCTTGAGCCCAATGGCTCAGGCCTCTGCTTTTTCCACACACCGCCTAATTTAGTTGTCATAATCACCCTGTGAAGCAGACGTGGAGGCTTAGAGAGTTTAAGGAACTCATCTCAGTGCTCAGAGATAGCACATGATGGGGTTACGCTGTGAACCCAACAGACTAGGCTTTGGAGCCTGTGCCCCGAACTGCAGCTCCGTACCATTTGTGTATTTTACACGCCAGACTCCTAAAAGTTGGCACAGTGGGCACCCGCCACACCTCCAAGCCACTGACACATGCCAGCATCCATCCAAAGTCTTGGCTGCGTCCTCCAGCTAGACTCTCTGAACATGCTTTTCCTCTTCAGACGCTCATGTCTTTTCAAGAGGGAGATACCAACACTAGGACTGTCTCAGGGTACCGTTGAGCTAGTTGGGAATTTAAACATAGGAGTCATAACCCTTCATCACTTATATTTGCCATGACTTTGCCTCCCCTCCCTTCCCCTATTCTCCCCTTCCCTTCCTTTCCTTTCTTGCCTGCTTGCTTTTTTTTCTAGTCAGATTTAGTGAAAAATATGGAAGGATTGAATTGATTTGAGAATGTTACAACAGTTATAGAATTTACGGTCCCTTTTAGAACTGGTGATTTGGTGAAAAGCTAATTTTTTTAAGTGTGTCTCCTTTTCCTCAGCCCACTTTTTTTTTTTTTAAAGGAAAATACGAATGGCGAAAAAGGAAGCAACCTCTGTGGTTTCAGGGTAGCTCGCCCACTGGTCCTTCTAGAGCTCCTCCTGTCCTGTAGAGTGTTGGAATCTGGGGCATCTGATCTATCCAGAGGGGGTTTTGGATTTGATTAGGTCCTTGGAATTCAGCTTAGAAAATGAGCTGTTCAGAAGTTGAGGCAAAATAGAGTGGACCCCTGACTCAGGGTGGGATGGTGGCCTCTCTGAGCAGGAAGTGGTCTGATGTGCTGACAGTGAGGAAACAGACCATGTTTTTGTTTATTTTCTCATAAAGTGCTGATGAACAAATGAGGGGGTTGCATTAAGGGGCTCCGAAAGCAAGCTGTGAAAAGAGATTGGGGTTTATCAGCCTTTTTGCCTGGTTTCCTTTGGAAAGAATGCTTATGACATGGCCAGGCTCTGCAAGTCTGCGTGTCCCCCGCCTCCCTGCACCCCTCCTCCACTCACACCCCTTGATAACTATGAATGCCTCAAACTGATGTCAGCCCTTTTTGGCAGATGGAGAGAAGATGGGCCTCATGGATTCCTTAGTAATAGAAGCAAATGCATGAGAGATAAAGCCAATTTCCACACACTAAATAACCTCTTTTTTTTTTTTCTTTTTGTGCTTATGCCTGATGGTTCTAAATTTGATTTCTGGACTCCTTTAAAGAGGTCCCTAGGAAATCGTGGAGGGGAGGGGGAGTTGGAGAAGGATTCTGTTGAGAATCCTATTTCCTATTTTTTTTGATCTAAGATCTTAACCTGCCACAGGAGTGGAGGATCGTCAGAAAAATGAGGAAAGCATTACCTACAGCTATGAATAAATCTGTCACTTGGAAGATAAAAATTCTTAAGCAGCATACCTTAAAAAAAAAAAGGATGAGTTTTGACTCCTTGCTGGAGCAAGGCATAAAGAAATAGATTATCAAATAAATTTAAAATAATTGAATAATCCAGAAGCTTGCTTTGCTGCTAAACTCTGTGTCCTTACAAGTTTCATAAAGAGTATTTATAGAGCGTTCATTATCACTGCTCCTTAGTGGCAGTTACATCAGCTTCAGAGGTCATCCCACCTTCCTCTGGGGGAGAAAAGAAGTCTGTTTCCCTGAGCTAGAGTTGACATCGTAGGAGGAAGGTAATGTCCGGTAAAATAACTCACTAAAATTCAAGTTTGACGAGTGTGCTTCTGAGTTAAGGGATTTAAAATGTTTTGCAGATGATAGCAATTTTAACCAATGTGACCTAGAATAATCCAAGGAATAAAAAATAGCCATAAGTGGTTCAGAATGGATTTGGCCCAATCCTGAAGGTTTTTTTTCCAGGTGGTTTTTTTGGTTGCTGTTATTGTTAATTTCTTGCAGTGCATGAACAGACCAATGAAAATAATAATGGGGATTTAGAAGTGATTGGATTATAAATTGGAAGAAGATGAAATATTTGATGTAAAACTCAATCTGCTCTGAAATAAAGACTAGCATACACTTTGCTCTTTCTTGCTGTGTATTTTGATGAGAAGTAAGGATCAAGTGTCTGACAGCTGAAGATACTATTAGATACAAAAGGTTAATGTGGTCTAGTGGAATCTTCAGCACAGTACTCACCAGAGATGAAGACCCATGCAAGTTGCTGGGGCCAGTCAGTGATGATCATAGAGCTGTTTACTTCCTTCTGGAGTGGGCCAGCTGATGGAATGTTACTATGGGGGAGTGAGTATGTGGAATTTGTTTGCACATGCATGGGGGACTAAGCTTTGTTGAGCCTCAGTCTCCCCACGTGAAGGTGGAGGTGATGTTGTGGGCTCTAGAGGTGAGCCTCAGCTTTGGGAGTGACTAGCGATCAGCTCCTGAGCCAGCTTGCTCTCTTCCCTGCGCCTTAGTTTCCTTGTCTGTAGGACAGAGATGTGGTAACCTCTGTCATAGTGTTGTGAGGCTTAAGTGAGTTAACGTCTGTAAGGCACTTGGAAAGATGCCTGGAACAGAATAGACACCCAATAAATGCTTGCTACTATTACTAATAAACATCACAAATATCTGGATTCTTCTTTAGAAAACTGCCTGGATTCAGTTTTCCTACCTATAAAATACAAAGAGTGATGAAACATCATTTAAAACGAAACGGTTCAGCACTTCCTGGATGCAAGGTACAACTGAAGAAAAAGCTGAGTTTATTATTAAATGGCATTGTGTTACTTTGAAGAGCTCGCATAATATCAGTGGTCTAGACATCCAAGTACTTCAATGTGACCTACCAAAAAAAAAATAATAACACACAGGGCTTATAAAAATACCATACAGGAAGGCCTGAGATCAAAGATACTATTTAAATGGGAAGCATTATTATTTTTGTTTTTTTGCTATTACTCAGACTTTCCTACAAAAAGAGAAGAAAAAATATAATTTTAGTGAAAAAGGCCCCAGCTTTTGTTTTGAAATGAGCCAACTACAGAAATAAAGAGGTAGGATCAGTGTTGGGGAAACTAAGATGACAATCCCTAATTGTAAATCTCATGAACTTGTTTGGGAAACTTCAGCCTCAGCATCTTTCATCTTTCTTCCACGTCACATTGCTTCAGAAAATATGGCTTAAGATTCATGACACCGCGTATCAGAAAATTTTAATTTCATAATTTTCATTAAAAAAAAAACCTGAATGTCGAGTAACAGCTGAACGTGCTGTTAGAGATCCTCTAGTTCATGTTCCTTGCTTCCCAGGTAGGGAAACTGAGGCCCAGAGAGAAACAGTGCCTCACTCAGCGGGGTGAGGGTGGAGCCAGCCTAGAACCCAGGCGGCCCTCCCAATGGCTCTCCAGTCTGTGCTTCGTTCTGCCTTTTGGAAAGAGGAGTGTTCACAGCTGTGTTTCTGCCTCCCCTACTCCTTCTCCAGTACTGCTTGTATTCCCTACTTTAATTTGGAGTCAGTCTGGAGTCCTTAGAAGTTTCTCTGGGTCTCTTCTCGTCTGTAGAACCAGATGATTACAGCCTAGTTTGCAGAGTGGTTGTAAGGTCTAAGTGAGGGGACCTTTGGGAAGTGCCTGGCATATGTTGAGCTTTCAGTAAATATTGCTGTTAAAAATATGGTCGTCCTTAAAACCCATCTTTTTGTAAACTATTTATGTCTTAAGACAGGCAAGAAATTGTTTAAAAATATGTTTTTCGGGGGTCTGGGCTCACCGTGAGCATGACGAGGCTGTCTCTCATTCAGAGCTGGTGAACATTTATTGCTTGTAGTTTGTAGACCGGTCCTGCTGAGTAGTAGCTGAGCAACGGACAGGAGAGGAATAGATTCTGGAAGCACGTGTGCGTATAAGCACTCATTCCTTCCTTCAAGGATAGGAAGTGTTTCTGAACACGGGGGGAGTAATAATAATACCCTAATGATCGCAGCAGCCACCCTCCAGTGGGGGCTCACTGTGGGATGGGCACGTGCTGTGCTCTACACCGACGTTTCCCCTCTGAATCTCAGCACCGCCTTATGAGGTTAGCCCCACTTTACCTATGAAAAGCGGAGGCTTAGCGTTTAGTAACTTGAACAAGACACATGATAGAGTTAAGACCCAACCCAGACTTCCTGATACCAAAGTCTCAACTTTAAACCCCCGCCTAAGTCCCTCTTCCCAAATTGTTAGTGGTCAATTTCATGAAATTACGACTCAATTATCTGTTTTGCTGGTGTAGCTTCAGTTGATTCCCCATGCCCGGCAGTTTCCCGCTCTCTGATGGTGCTGGGGCAAAGGCACCACGGCTGGTGTATTAGTTTCCTGGGGCTGTCATAACAAATTACCACAAACCGGGCGGTTTGAAACTATGGGCATTTATTGTCTCACAGTTCTGGAGGCTGCGAAGTCTGAATGCAAGGTATTGGCAGGGGCCTTGCTCCCTCTGAAGTTTCTAGGGAACAATCTTTCTTTGCCTCTACTAGCTCCTGGTTCTCCCCTGGCAATCCTTGGTGTGCCTTGGCTTATAGCTGCATCACTCCAGTCTCTGCCTGCACTTTCACACGGCCTGCTTCCGTGCGCGCGCACATGTGTGAACCTCCTTCTCTTTTCTCTTATAAAGACGCCGGTCGTTGGACTTAGGTCCTACCCTGATCCAGTGTGACTTCCTCTTAAATAATTATACCTGCAAAGTCCCTCTGCCTAAATAAGATCACATTCCAAATTTCTGGTGGATGTGCATTTTTGGAGGGATATGATTCAACCCTCCACAGCTGTTATACCTGGGAAAATATTACCTGTATGAGACTCTGCTCCCAGAAAGGACACATTTTTGTCTTTTCTGGGGTGTTGTGGTGAGGGACAGGCAAACAACATAAGGTATTTTTCACTTTAAATCCGTGTTCTTTCTGTATCAGGTATTTTCTACTGCAGATTGCAATGGCACATAGTCTGGCATTCATTTCATAAGTCTTTTGAAATTTTAATGGACTACAAGCAAAATCTAATTTTTCAGAAGAATTAATGTAGCAGAACCTTCTGAAGCAGACTCAGAGAGCTTGCTGAGGGCCATGAACTCTTTAAGGAGCTCACCCAGAGAAATGTTCCAAGGCTCACGTCGCCTTCCTCCAGAGCCCCAGGCCCTGGAAAGTGGGACCATTTGTCTCAGGAAGCCATTTATCTGTCTTCTTTGCTGGTGGGAGTGAAAAGTGACAAAACAATGTTATCAGAGGCCTTGTTCACAGTTGTGATAGGCGTCAAGGAGACCCAACGGGTCCTACGTTTATTTACCAGAACTGCCAATAAGATTTGTGCCCGTACAAACATATGCAAATATGCATCACTTTTATGTTGCAAATCTGGTTGAATTGGGAGGGAAAATTGGCATATTTTTAAGCTGACTTTTTGAGCCCACTTTCATGTTTAAAGCAGATTATTTGTCAATTGTGTTTCTAGCCTGGCTGGTCTAATTTCCATTCCTGGAAGATGCCAAGCTCATTCCTGCCTCGGGGCATGTATATCTGTTGCTCCCTCTCCTTAAAACTCTCTTCCTCCGAATTTTCCCAAAGCTAAGCTTGTCACTCATATTTCCCTTCAAGAGGTCTTCTCTAACCACCCCAGAATCTGTCTGTGCCACTCACTCTGTTTTATTTTCATTATAGCACAGTCCTAACCTGACTTGTAATGATTATTATTTTGTCTAATTGTTCATATGTTTGTCCTTCCCACCCTGTTTCTAGAATGAAAGAGATCAGAGACCTTGTTTCATACCCTGCTATATTCTCAGCACCTAAGGTAGTGCCTGGCACATAGTAGGTGCTCAGCTAGTATTTGTCACTGAGTTCCCCTGATGAAGAAGGATTTGATCCTCATCTCAGACTAAAAGGATACCAGGGGCTCCATCCAAGAGAACTCAGTGTCCAGTCTCTCTTCCCAGGCAAGCACAGGGCCAGGCCACCAACAGGCTGCTCCCAGCCCAGCCGGAATGGCCACAGGCAGGCTCAGGGGAGGGGAAGAAGGACTGGCCATGGGCTGCAGAGCGTATCGTTGAAGATACAAGATGGAGGGAGGCAAGCCAGGCAACCCAGAGAGAATATCAACCCAAAGAGAATAGGCAAAGAGGGAAAATCCAGATTCAAGGAAACAGGAAGGAACCAGGGAAACCAGACCAAAACAATAGGGTTCAAAGTAAAGAATGGGAGGTGGAACCTAGAGGAAGTCCCTAAGCCATGGAATTGTAGATACAGCTGCTTATAGGGTCTTTGACCAAGTGCACAGGTGGAGAGGAAGCTATTAAGGACCATGGCTTAGACTCATTTACTCAGCATCAAATCAGACTTTCTATTTGGTCAGTTCTGATATTGTGCCCTAATACTAGTTACCGAATCTTTTAAAAAAATTCTTATTTTTCACTGAAGTGTAGTTGATTTACAATGTTAATTTCATGTGTACAGCAAAGCGATTCAGTTATGTATATATATATATACACACATACATATTTCTTCAGATTCTTTTCCATTACTGCTCATTACAAGAAATTGAATATACTTCCCTGTGCTCTACATTAGGTCCCTGTTGTTTAAATATTCTACATACAGTAATGTGTATCAATTAATCCCAAACTCCTGATTCATCCCTCCTCCCTCCTTTCCTCCTGGTAACCACAGTTTGTTTTCTATGTCCATGAGTCTATTTCTGGTTTGTAAATAAAATTTCTATCTTTTTTTAGATTCCATATATAAGTGACATCATATGATATTTGTCTTTCTCTGACTTATTTCGCATAATATGATAATTTCTAGATCCATCCATGTTGCTGCAGATGGCGTTATTTCAGTCTTTTTAATGACTGAGTAATATTCCATTGTATATATATCCCACATCTTCATTATCCATTCATCTGTCAATGGAGAAAACTATAATTCGAAAGACATGCACCCCAATGTTCACAGCAGTACTATTTACAATAGCCAAGACATGGAAACAACGTACTGTATCTTGATCTTGTTCCCAAAACCCAGTGCCTTCCATGTAATCAAGTCCTAGAATTAAACATTAATCTTGTTCCCAGTTATTAAGAGACAAGCTTAGTGGAGGGTGGAACTAGGTACAGAGTGACAGATGTCCTACTGTAAATGTATTTGGCAAACCTGGTTTCCTAGTATTAAGTGTGAACTTTGAAATGTTAAAATACTTATGAAACATAATTAATAAAGGAAGCACTTGCTTAAAGTGAACTTTGGGAATAAGCGGGGGACATATGCTGCCACTTAACTAGTTATCCCTATGGATAGGCACTGTTTAATCTTTAGCCAGAACAAAAATGAAGTGTTTATGAGCTGATCTATTAAAGTTTTAAGTGTGCTTCATTCACAGTGAAATCTTAAAAGTCTGAAGAGTAATTGTTGGCTGGAGTTTTATGGGGTAGAGTCCTCAAGGTGCAGCAGAAACTCTGGGAGTAAAGTGATGAGTTAGGGTGCTAGCCTGGCCTTGCTCTCAAGTCACAACAAGACTTTGGGCCCCCTCACATTATCTGTTAAACGAGTAGATTTCTTAAATGGTTGATTCTCTGTTCATCTGTAATATGTGCAAGGTCAGAATTCACATAGCAGAATATCCATATAAGGAAATATGTTTTCAGAATATACCTACGATTTGATTGATGTGAGTCGAAAGGTATACTTCCCTGGTGACATTCACATCACATGCTTACATCAAATAGAGTCTCAAAACACAGCGTGGTTTTCTGGATTAAGTTTCATCCTTTGAAGCCAGGACACCAACTTATTCATCCTGCCTCTGAGCTTCTACCATGGGGCCAAAGTGAACATCTCAGTTGTTTTACTGTCTCAGCATCCATGACTCGTTTGGTAACAGTCTTATGATTTCCTTTGGGGACAGTGTCCTTTCCTCTCAGTCCATTTCCAGTGGAGGTTGTATGACCTGGGATTGGCCGATCAGAGCTTCACGCTCCTCAGGCTGTGGTGAGTGGTTCAGGGACGGGCACATGATTCAGTCAGAACCAACTGGACTCAATCCTTTAAAAATAAAAAAACTGTTGGAAGCCAGCAGCTGGAGTTTTGGGGGACATTGGATATAAGTCTGGAGTCGTTGACAGCCACTGTGACACAATCAGGAGAGCCTGACTGATAATGGAGTGATCATGAAGAAAAGTAGGCTGAAGTTTTGTGAGGTACCAAGTTCTGAAGGTCCGGAATGATCCAGCCATGTGTGAAGTCAGTTACTCATAGACTTCAGTTTTGTGAATTCCTGAATTTTCTTTTTTGCTGACGCAATTTGAACTGGATGTTGTTTTTTGCAATGGATGGAGTCTTGATATAAAGGCACTTATCTTCCCCACTTTAGCTGACTAAGCAATAAAAATGCAGTCCTCTAAATGCTAAGTCCCCCTAGAGCAGGAATACTGCCTGCTTTCCCTTCCCTGAGATCAGTGCCTGGCCCACAGCAGGTGCTCAACAAATATTTCTTACAATAATTGTAGTGGCGAGGCCCATGACCAGTTCTGTTTAAAAAATATCCCTTTTTCTTATTATGGTAGTAAATGTTTGTTATATAGGACAATTTAAAAAAAAATTTTCTTAATTTGTTTTTGCTTTTGGTGGGGAGGTAATTAGGCTATTTATTTTTTGAGGAGGTACTGGGGATTGATCCCAGGACCTCATGCATGCTGAACACACACTCTACCACTTGAGCTGTACTCTCCCCTCATAGAAACTTTACGAGAAAAGATAAAAAGAAATAACTATCACCCAGTACCTTACCCTTCACAGATAAGCATGGTTAACTTTAACCATGGTATATGGTATAGTTTTTCAATTATTTATCATATATTTTTCAAAATGATATTGTATTTCATGTATTGTTTTGCTCACGAATTTCCCACTTAGTGTATAGCAAACCAGTTTCTAAGCCACCACATAATGTTTTTTTTTAACATTTTTTGATTTATAATCATTTTACAATGTTGTGTCAAATTCCAGTGTTCAGCACAATTTTTCAGTCATTCGTGGACATATACACACTCATTGTCACATTTTTTCTCTGTGATTTATCATAACATTTTGTGTATATTTCCCTGTGCTATACAGTGTAATCTTGTTTATCTATTCTACAATTTTGAAATCCCAGTCTATCCCTTCCCACCCTCTACCCCCCTGGTAACCACAAGTCTGTATTCTCTGTCCATGAGTCTTTAGATTCCACATATGAGCGATCTCATATGGTATTTTTCTTTCTCTTTCTGGCTTACTTCACTTAGAATGACATTCTCTAGGAGCATCCATGTTGCTGCAAATGGCGTTATGTTGTCAGTTTTTATGGCTGAGTAGTATTCCATTGTATAAATATACCACCTCTTCTTTATCCAGTCACCTATTGATGGACATTTAGGCTGTTTCCATGTCTTGGCTATTGTAAATAGTGCTGCTATGAACATTGGAGTGCAGGTGTCATCCTGAAGTAGATTTCCTTCTAGATACAAGCCCAGGAGTGGGATTCCTGGGTCATATGGCAAGTCTATTCCTAGTCTTTTGAGGAATCTCCACACTGTTTTCCATAGTGCCTGCACCAAACTGCATTCCCACCAGCAGTGTAGGAGGGTTCCCCTTTCTCCACAGCCTCTCCAGCATTTGTCATTTTTGGATTTTTGAATGATGGCCATTCTGACTGGTGTGAGGTGATACCTCATTGTAGTTTTGATTTGCATTTCTCTGATAATTAGTGATATTGAGCATTTTTTTATGTGCTTTTTGATCATTTGTATGTCTTCCTTGGAGAACTGCTTGTTTAGGTCTTCTGCCCATTTTTGGATTGGGTTGTTTATTTTTTTCTTATTGAGTCGTATGAGCTGCTTATATATTTTGGAGATCAAGCCTTTGTCGGTTTCACTTGCAAAAATTTTCTCCCATTCCGTAGGTTTTCTTCTTGTTTTATTTCTGGTTTCCTTTGCTCTGCAGAAGCTTGTAAGTTTCGTTAGGTCCCATTTGTTTATTCTTGCTTATATTTCTTCTAGGAGAAAATTTTTGAAATGTATGTCAGATAATGTTTTGCCTATGTTTTCCTCTAGGAGGTTTATTGTATCTTGTCTTATGTTTAAGTCTTTAATCCATTTTGAGTTGATTTTTGTATATGGTGTAAGGGTGTGTTCTAGCTTCATTGTTTTACATGCTGCTGTCCAGTCACCACATAATGTTTTGCAGCACACTTTTAAATGGTTACATAGTAGTTCATTGCATGGATAAACCAAAAGTTAAGAAATCCTCAGTTAAGGACTTTTGAGTTACTTCCAATTTCAGTAATATAAACAAATAATATTTATAAGTATCAATGACATTTCCTAGACACAGAATTATTGAGCCGAATAGCATGAACAATTTCAGGACTTTTGATACATTTTGCCAGATGGCTCTGCACTCTTACCCAAGTATTAAAAAGTTTTTTAAAGCTTTGAAAAATCAATGGATAAAAATATTTTAAAATTTATTTTGCTTTGTTGTTAGTGAGGTTTATATTTAAAAAAAATCATGAAAGTCACTGATATTTCTCCTTTTGTGAATTCTAGAACAGGTCTTTATTTAATCATCCAATTCTTAATCCGTTTATTGTGTTTTGTGTCTGAAGATGCTCTCCCAGGCCTGTGGCTTCCAGAATGCCTGTTCTCCCAGCAGGGAGTGGGAACTTGGCCCTTCCATGAATAGCCATGTCAGCCTTTCAGAAAACCAGTCACTGTGAACTTTGTCCTTTAGTTCCATGAACTGTGAAAACATTTTGGGTCCCACTGCCGAACCTATTTGAGATGCTCGTACTGACAGTTCTGCTTGATTTAATCACTTTAGTATTTTTTTTTAAATCATTTTTTATGGGGGGAGGTAATGAAGTTTTTATCTATTTATTTTTTGATGGAGGTACTGGGGAGCGAATCCAGGACCTCGTGCATGCTAAGTACGCGCTCTGCCGCTGAGCAATACCCTCCCCACTTGGCTTAGTCACTTCCCCTTTGCTTATTCCAGATGATCAGTGTCAGCAGCATCATCAGATGTTTCTATGTCCCTAGTTGGAACCATCATCCCCTTTCATCAGATTATTGCAGTAGTCTCCCAAATGGTCTTTCTTCCTCCTTTTCTCCCCTGGTCTAATCTCTCCTCTGCCTTCTCACCTGGAAAATGAACAGTCAACCTATCAAAAAATCATAGCTTGGATCGCTTTCCTGTGCATGAACCTTCAACGACTCCATATTGCTGCCTGAGAACAGCCAGGGCTTCTTGTGCTCAAGGCTTGTCGTGCTGAAGGCCTTTCGTGATGTTCACGGTCCCCGTTCACCTTTCCTTTCTCACTCTGCATTACTCTCATAACTCACGGACCTTGCCCATCTGCCATCTGAACTGTCTCTATGCCTTTATTCACATTGCTCTCTTCTCCTTGAATGCCCTTCACTCCCACCTGTCTTGTCAAAATTCTTGAAGATGCAGTCCATATGTGCTCCCACCCCCGCCATGAAGTCATCTCCACTCCTCCAGCCAGGAAAGTCTCTCCCTCCTCTGTGCATCAGACAGATACTACATATAAATCTTGGGGAACTTACCTCCCCCTGCTGCCTCTTACGGTTCTGTTTATAGATGACTTGTCTTCCTTAATGAGAAGAGAACACTCATCTAAATACACAACTATAGCGCTGAAAGGTTTTGGGGGAATTTCAGTCAAAAGACTTAAGAGGCCTCTGTGTTTCCCCCTTACATTGCAGGTCTTGTCCCCCGCATTTCCTGCCCCTGTATGTCAGCATCCCTCATGACCTAGTAACTTGATTGTTTCTGTAGCACTGACCACCCCGATTTTAATCCTGAAATTTGCATGGGGTTTTCTGAAATGCACTTCAGGATTCCACTTTGTTTTTCTCCTGTGTTTTGAAAGAAGAGAGGCAGGGAGTTGGTAAACACAGCCTGGAGAGCTTCCCCAAACAGGCAGCTAGATATTTTGATCATGAGTTCTGTTCAGCGTCTTCCTTTCTGCTGCCTCATGAAGGTCTGTTTTCCAGGCCTATTTTCCAAATGGAGGAAGCAGGAGTGGCCACTCCCCCATAATCAGGGAGACATAGAGCTGTTTAATAAGGTGTTCGGTTTCTTGTAAATTTAATTACTTATGGTAAAATTCTACAGTCTAGAACAAGAGTTACTCTTTCCCTTTTACACTCAGATTGGGTTCACTGGGCAGAAGGCCTAAGCTGCTTATCCGTGGGGCCATATGGTTGAGAAGCCACTGACCGTCCGGATCTTAATGTGATCATGATCTCACTTGGCACTGTCCTGTTGGAAATCCTCTCTTATGTCACACCGATTTTAAGATTGCTAAAACAAATACTCTTGCAAGCACCACACTGTGTTGACACATTAAGGGAGTTACAGGCATACCATTTCTCCAACCTTCCCCTCCACCCTCTTTTTGCTCACCAAGGCTGCAAAACAAGACATGGTGAGTGGTTCAAAGCAAACTTAATTCCCCTCATGGCTTCTAATACATTCGGTTCTAGCGAAGGAAGACTTGGCTTAAGATCCAAGTCCTTATCTCGCCAGGGAGTCACCAGAGGCCACAGGGAGTGGGCTTAGCCGCCAAGCGGAATTTCCACAGGCCACCAGCCCTCACCAGGGAATCTCTGTCAGCTTCTGCTGCCTGCCGCCCACCCCTCCTGGTCGTCTCCGTGCCCTTCACCGCCTTCTGGACTCCTTCATTTCTGTCCAGCGTTTCCCCTGGTGGGGGGCAGCTGTGTTGGTGCCTGGCACTGGGATCCTGACCTGTCAAGGAAAACCCTGAGCCCTCCACACAGAACCTCTTGGTCTGAGAGTCACTGCCAACTGGGCTTCAGACCCAGGCAGAAGCTGGGGCAAGAGTTTATTAAGCATGCACATCTCACGTGCTGGGCACTGAGCAGATTGGGCCAGTGGTAGCCATAGTACAAGGTGGAGGCAAAGGAAGAGAAAACAGCCTGCCTTCATTTAATATTTAAGGAGCCGTAAGAATGAGCCACCATCTTCACCAGGGGATGCCTTTCCCTCATTTTGAGAAAAATGTATATTGTCAGTTAAGCTCACTGATTTGCTCTCTCTCCTCTGAAAGGGCTGAGCCACATGTTGCATCATAAACTCCCGATGTCTCACTCCATTGCTAAGGATCTGCTGATGGTTCACTGACTACATTATGTCATTCACTTATTCACTCATTTTTTTTTAATTGAAGTATAGTTGATATAGAATGTTGTGTTAGTTTCTGGTGTACAGTATAGTGATTCAGTCATACATACATATATATTCTTTTTCGTTATAGAGTATTACAAGGTATTGAATATAGTTCCCTGTGCTATATTGTAGGCCCTTGTTGTTTATCTGTTTCTTATATAGTAGTTTGTGTCTGCTAATCCCGAACTTCTAAAGCATTTTTATCAGTCTCTGTTCTGCACAAGACCCTGGGCTCCCCACTGTGAAGGAAACAAATATAAATAATAAATTCCCAATGCCTGCTTTTAAGGAGCTTCCACTAGTAGCAAGGAAAGACAACCATTCTACAACCATTAGAGAAATACACAGAAGATAAGTATTTATTAGTGATGTATGATACAGTGTGAACCCAGAAAAGGAGTAATTGATTCTACTTGGGGATCTCAGTGGTGGTGGTACAGAGAGGTGAAACTGAGTCTTAGAGGATGAGTTGGATTTTGGTAGGTGAATAGAGAAGGGCAATCTAGGTTGAAGAAAAGGAATGAACATGACACCGAGTCTTGAAAATGCAACATGTTCAGCTGATGGTCAGTGGAGCTTGGAATATGAGGCAGGTAGATAGAGTTAAGGTGTTGAGGTGGGAAAAGAAGGCTGGTGTTGGACTTTGGAAAGTCTTGAATATTATACCAAGGACACTGTTACTTTATTCTGCAGGTAAGAGAGAGCCATTAAAGTTTGCTGAGGAGGACAGCGACCTGAACTCCATTGTGCTTTTTCTGGCAGTGGTGTAAAGGATGAGTTGAAGCGAAGAAGTCGTGGGCAGAGAAGCCAGGTAAGGAGCTTATCCAAACAGGAGATAAGAAGAGCCTAAATGAGGACAATAAAAGGGACTCAAGACTATTTTATCAACCTAACCTATCTACTCAGTTCTTTCCTTCAGTTTAAAAAAAGTTGATTTCAGAAACACTTGCAGAATGAGGGTAATAATTAAATTTTTTAGAGAAACAGACAGAGGGAATTTCTAAACTCTATGTTAGACTGTGACTATCAAGAGTAATAGCCTCTAATGAAAAAGAATATGGAAACAAATATATGTACATATGTGCATGACTGGGACATTACGCTGTGCACCAGGGATTGACACATTGTCACTGACTATACTTCAATTTTAAAAAATAGAAGCATTTATTGAATCCCTAGAGTTTGCAGGTCTGCATGGGGGCTACGTGGAAGGAAAAAGACCTAAGAAGCCACAGTTCATTTAGAAGAACCAGGCATAGTCTCAGAGGAGAATAACCAAGGATGTGAAGCACACATACATACAAGTAGTTAGGGGTTTAGATAATAAAATGCACTAGCAGGACTGTTTTCCTCCAACTGTTTTTTTGTAAGAAGAGTTCTGTTAGCTTTATTCATCCTGATGGCATCAGTGGCTCATGGCAGGAAGCCAAAGGCAGGAGAGGAGGTTGGATATTTTCTGGGATCCTTGATTGGAAAGTGAGAGTTTGCCATATCGAAAGCCTTAAGGCTTTGCTGTTGTGAAAAAACTGAATATAGACACTTTTTAGTAATATATAATCTATTCAGTGAAATTCAACTCATGATGTAGCTATTACGTACAAGCCACTGTTCTAGAGGACAAAAATGAACAAAGAGTGATCTTGTCTTTGTCTCCACGTGGAAGAGCTGAGGCGTGTTTCCCACAACTGTATTTGATTCAAAACCTTCTCATTGACATCCTGCTGATTAGATAAGATGTGAGTGAGGGTCAGATGACAACATAGAGGGTTATTTCTTTGTCTTTTTTTTTCTTGATGTTGTAAGACTTGTCTGAATTTTTGTTCTAGTCACTCTGAAAAGTTTATTTAGTCATTGTTTATTTTCCTCCTCTGAAACATAGGAGTCATAATTACAAATGTGAAAGTGCTTAGTTCCAGGCCCAGGTACTTAATTAATTTTCTTTCCTTTCCCTGTTGGATCTGATTCCTCAGCATTGGACCTTCACCTGTTTCTCAGATGAATTTATTATTTTTTCCATGGTCATTTCGTTTTCCCCTTTCCCTCCTTGGGTCTCTATTCTCTGACTCTTTCTTCCTTCAGCTGACCAGCTACTTATCCTTTCCCTGGCTTCTTGGTACTAATGTCTGTCCCCTGGGATTCTAACAGGGAAATGGTTTCCATTTTAAGATGACATTGTGCTTATTACATAAACTTTAATGTTTCTGATTCTAAACTTAAACTGGTGAATTTAATGGTTCATACTTATTTCAAAAAACAAGGAGGTACCTTTTACTTTATTTAGCTTTGTCATTTCTCATTCTCCATGGAGAGGTGACCAAGGGTAGAAGGTCTGATAGAGATAAAATTTGCCCTGTAAACTTTATAGAAGGATTAGTCTGTGTCTGATTATTGTTTCATAGAATTGGCCAGGCCAGAGTATCTCACTCTTCATTTCTAACAGTGCCCAAACCCAGTAGTCACTGGCAGCTGGATTTTAGATCAGCCATTCTGAGCAAAGCCGAGCTCCAAAATAAATTTTGGAAGGTAATCCCGTGAAGTTGCTTTGCCTCTGTCTTCCAAGCGCCTATGTTCTCTGGTTTGGAGAGGTGGACTCAGTGGATTTAAAGTGAATCTCTGGAAATCTATGTCTCTTTCTCTTGCTTTACATGGAGGATAGTAGCATTCATTTATTCATTTGTAACATGTGTCTACTTTGAGCCTGCTCTATGCCAGGTTCTGTGCGAAGTGCTTTATGTTGAACCCTGTCTAATAGTCTTAATTCCATTTTACAGATGAGAAAACTGAGGCTCAGAGAGAGTAATATTGCCATGAGCAGTTCTCTGAGATCCAGGCCCAACTCTGTATGTCTTCCACTCCTCCTCTCTTGTTTTGCACACTTACCATGTTCTAGCCTCCATGCTAGGTGCATTAGTGCTTAATTTACATTAAATTTCACAACTAGTAGAAATAAAGATTATTAACCCATTTTACAGGTGAGAACCCTGAAATAATAGCTTGAACTTAAGCACTGAAGAGAATAGTTTTGAGATGGAGTGGAAGGTAAGATTGGGAAGGCAGATCAGGGACCAAGTTATGGACTTGAATACTAAGAGTAACATACTAAGACTTCACCAAAGGGGTAACTGTGAACCCTGGAGATTTTTTGTTTTTATTTTTTCAGCTTTATTCTGTATGAGAAATTGTATTCCCCAGACTTAAAAAAATTATTTATTTATTTTAAAATCTTTTTTCCCATTCTTTTTTCTTTTTAACATTTTTTATTTTTTTTGCTGTATGATTTAGAGCTGTTTTTTTCTTAATTTTTTTATTGATTTATAATCATTTTATAATGTTGTGTCAAATTCCAGTGTAGAGCACAATTTTTCAGTTATACATGAACATATATATATTCATTGTCACATTTTTTTCTCTGTGAGCTACCATAGGATCTTGTGTATATTTCCCTGTGCTTTACAGTATAATCTTGTTTATCTATTCTGCAATTTTGAAATCCCATCTGTCCCTTCCCATCCTCCGCCCCCTTGGCAAGCACAAGTTTGTATTCTATGGCTATGAGTCTGTTTCTGTTTTGTATTTATGCTTTGTTTGTTTGTTTGTTTTTTTAGATTCAAATCTTTTTTTTTTTAATTGAGGTAGTCAGTTTACAATGTTGTGCCAGTTTCTGGTGTACAGCATAATGTTTCAGTCATACGTATACATACACATATTCCTTTTCATGTTCTTTTTCATTATAGGTTACTACAAGGTGTTGAATACAGTTCCCTGTGCTACACAGAAGAAACTTGTTGTATTCTGTTCTACATATAGTAGTTAGTATCCCCCAGACTTTTAAAGCTCAAACATTATTAAAAAAATAAGTGAGTATATGAGGTTGGCTATTTCTCTGAAAAATTCCAGGTTTTTACAGAAAGGAAACTTGTTAAATTAAAGGCATCACCATATTTTAGTATGTATAAAACATGAGAGACATTACTTTGGTAGGGTTTATAAGTGAAATGAATAAGAAGCTGCCTGTATAGACTGATGAAGATTAAAGTCATAGCAAAAAATAAATTGTCAGGAAAAAGCAAAAGAAATACTGACCTGATATAAAAGGAAAATAAATCTGCCCCACTTAGGGAGGTTTCACTAGAACCAGGGTCAAGGAGACCTACAAAGTCAGAGTTGAGAAATGATGGAGAAGTCCTACATGATTGGGATTTGCCTCTAATCTTAAGATGTTCTCATTAATTGGACACCACAGTTTCCATATTCATGGAAGTTTACTTTTGTATCTATGCAAAAAAGGATTGCCAAATAATTTAATAGTCTAAACAAGATGTTATGAAAATATTTAGAGTGTTTACAAGTACAAATCATAATTAAGTACTTCCAAGTGTTTCAGAAAAACATTTTGTATACAATTTATATAGTACCAACTAATTATTTTTGTTATCTGCTAAAATAGTTTCCTAAGGCCATCTTCTAAGCCTCATTTTAATTAGTTTGGGTTTTAGTAGCCATTTGAAGGTACATATATAAAATCTTTAAAAATATTCTTAATTAGTACAAAGTAGGTTTTTATTCTTCAAAATATATGTCTACTTTTAGTGTATTAAACCAAATAAATCAGGTAGGTTTCAAAAATGCAAGATAGATTATATGAGACAAGCACATTCATTTGAATAAATTGGCAGAGCTGTTGCTTAATTTTAGACTTGCTACCTTCTTAATGTAACTTGCAATTATAATCTGTTGATTAGAACTAAGAAACTTACTTTTACTAATGGTATTTACACTATTTTGGAAGATAAAGGGTCAGAATCTTATTTCATTCAACTTGTTACACACAATTACATATTACATATGAAAATAGTTATTTTTAATTTAATGTAAGAACCAGGGAATTATGTGATCCAGGCTGAAAATATCATAAAGGAATGGTGTAGTATGTGCAGCTGACTTTAATCTTTATTTTTCTCTCTGTAAACCTTATACGTGTAGAGTGGAAAGGGGATCTGAAGCTATTATCCCAAATCAATAAAAGCCCTTCATTATGCACTATCTTCAATTATTTTTGTACTTTAGGTAGAAGAAGTTTTTACTTTTTGCCTATGATTTTCAGATACTTATGTAATTTCTCAATTCATGTTCCATAGCTATTTATCACCTTTTTATTTAGAAGCTGTTCTCAGAACAGCTCTGGTATTCTCAAGAGTAAAGAACATGTGTTTTACATACTTTGTATTTCCCTAAATGGTATACCGTTTTGCACACACTAAAAGCTTAATAAAGGGTTTTTAATGATGGCAGTACTAAGGTTGATCGTGATGATGATGGTGATGGTGGTGATATAGATGACGCTACACTGGGCACATGGCAATCTCAAAATACCAAAAACACAGTGAAGTCCCATTGCAGCATGAAGCCAGCCAGCCAGTAGGATGTTTTAAAATGGTTACACCTTAACTATATTTAGAAAGCAAACTCTGGTTTTGTTTTTTTTTAATGTTAGCATTGTAGTGTGAGAGTGAAGACCCTGGAATTGGCCTGCCTGAGTTAAAATCCTTGCTGCTCTACGTATAACTCTGTAACTTTGTGCAATTTCTTTAATGGCTCTGTGCCTCAGTTTCCTCATCTGTCAAATGGGGATACTAATAGTATTTATTTTTAGGGTGGTTATAAGGATGAAATGTTATAAGGCTGAGTATTATATAAAGGAGTTAAAAGAGTGCCTGCTATATAGTCAACACTTGATAAGTGATGGTTATTATTATTATAAAATGAAGTCTTCAAACAAAAAGATACATGTTCATTATAGAAAATTTAGGAAGTATAAAAATAGGAAGAGGAAAAATCACCCAGTCCCATCCCCTAGAGCAACTATTTCTTAATATTTTGAAATATTTATTTTTATTGCATATCAAATTAAGCAATGTAGTAATGTAGTCTTAGAATAGATAAGATACCCAGTGGACATTACTGCTGACAAAATTAGGTGAATTTTAGGTAAAAATTTTGGGCAGTCATTATAAAAATGAAATGTTTAGCATCATGTTAAATGGAAAAAGATGAATGTAAGATTAATGTGCACATGTAGGGTATCCAGTTTTGTAAGATTAAGTCTGCAAAATAGAGTTAGTATTAGTGAGGTGAGATTATGTGTAATTTATTATAATAATCATTATTAGACTTAGTGTTGTTATTGTTACTTTAACCTTTCTATGTAAATTTTTTTTTCCGAACATGGTTCCTGATTGAATTGTAGTTATTCCACGGCTGAGTCGTTGGATAGCAGTGTGGACGCTGTGGTCCCCTTGTACTTTGGCCTGGAAGGGACGTGTAAAGAGCAGTAAGGAGAGTACTTGCTTGGTTCAGCATGGGATTTGCAAGAGACCAATGTGTTGTGTTAGTTTGAGCAGTTACATATGCTGAGGTTGTCCAGGTATATAGGGTAAGGGGATATATATGCTGAGGTTGTTCAGATCGACAATATCAGTTAGATGTCGTGTCATGGTGATATGGGGAGAAGCACTGCAATGCAGGAAAGCATGTGTCTGTGTGTGTGTTGTGGGTAGAGAGGGAGAGGAAAAGATAGAGAGAGGTAGGTGTAGAAGAAGAGGGGAAGGGAAGCAAGATCTAAGATAAAACAGGTTAAAGAGGGGAAGTTTCCTTGGGCTAGAATTTGTAGGAAACATTCAGACAACTATGAATTATATATTTTGTTTTAAATAATAATTAAAGCATCCCAACATTTATATTTCCTTTGCCACCATTTTTTGATATTTAAATACAAAGGCGTTATTTGAGTTGGAGATTACATGCCATCTCTCTTGGGCATCCTGAGGGGTAACTGGCATAACAACTTGGCAGGGAGGATTGGGTGGGACATTTGTAAAACCTATAAAAATGTCACAGGCCAAATAACTACTTAAACTGCCTGAGCTTTTCCTAAAGCAGCAGCCAGATTATTACATTTTGCATCCTGCTCTGCCAATGGTAACTTGACCCCTGGCCCAGGGTGAATAACAATGTTTGCCAGGTTTCAATGAATTCCAGTAGCAGTCATTTCACTAATAGTGATTTTGAGAGGGGGCAGCGAGAGGTGCAAGCTGGTGAAAAGCCCTAGGGTGTTCAGAAATACTTACTTGTTGGGCTCATTTTAGAAGCATCTCTTAAGATGGGAGCAGGAGATGCCTCTTGCACAGAATGGCTGCCTTCTGCCAGATCTGAATTTTTCCCACGAAACCTCTCCTATTGAATAGGGTAGCAACAGCAAGCAACATAGAGTTTCTTTTAATTAAAAGAAACACTTTATTTAAAATCAAAAGGACATTTTAATTTTAGCTTTTGGCTGAAAGAAAACCGTAGCAATATGTATCTTCCGTTTTGCATAGATTTTATAAATCTTTGTCTTTAGGGGTTGTGTTTCACACTAGCTCAGGGAAGGCTGCAGTTTCAGGGTTGCAGAGGGCTTCTCTTCCATGTGGTTGCCGAAACTGTCTGGAACCAATGTTTGATTAAAAGCGACATCAAAATGCAGAAAAGAATCCCTATGAGAGGGAGCAGAACGTGGTTCGTGCCATGACACTCTCAGGAATATAAGAGCAGTGAAAAATTTAGGACTTAGAAGCCAAAACAGGAAGGGCAAGAAATTCACTTTCAGGGAGAGCTGGAGAACTTTGGAGGACTTCCTACCGTAATCCTATCTTCTCTCCGTGTGTTTGTGTAACTAATACCGTCCATCTGCACAAACAGATCAAGGGACATGCATCTTTTGGGGGTGTTTCTCTGGGAGGCGTTTTCTATCTCCGGGTTGAGGTGGAGGACTTTGGCGCTAATTGATTCCACCTTAAAGGCAGGAAGGATAGTGAATGCGCACAGTTTCCTTAGCATATTCCAGGATGAATCTGCACAGAGTTACAGGGGGAAAAATAAAAGAGTTGAACTTCGGAGATTTTCTAGCCTATTAAATTTTCCAGCAGTTTAATCATGGATCAAATATGCATCAGCAAGTTTAAAACCCAGTAATACCAGGCGTATAAATGCAAGTGGGCTTTTGGGCAACTTGGTGGGGACCAGGGAATGGAGGGAACACTTTGGGTGACTTAGGTGTTGACAGGGCTTGGGTAGGCATGTGTCACCCTTGTGCTGGGTCCAGAAGGGAGGTAAACATAAGATTCTTAAGCCTCCCTCCCCACCATGCTGTGTGAATGCATTTGATTTTTTCTCATATATAATATAAACGTTTAATTATATCTATAATCTATATATTGAGCATATAGGAACCTGTGTTCAAGGAGCTCAAGTGTAATTGGGGAATAAGCACATAAAGAACTAACAAATAAAACAGCAAACCTATTGGAATAATTCAGGGATGTAGACAGGGAGAAGTACAGCCACTTTGGAAAACTGTTTACCAGTGCATGTGCAAGGTGTATGTTTATACACACACATATACCCTGTGACCTAGCAATCCCACTTCTGGGTATATACCTACACCCAACAGGAGCAATGCACATGTCCACAAAAAAGATACGTACAAGAATTTTCATGGGAGCTTTATTTATAATAGCCCCCAAATTGAAGCACCCCAAAAATCTATTTGCAGAATAGGTAAGTAAAATATGGTCCATTCATAACATAGAATACTACACAGAAGAGTGCATACTGTGTGATTCCATGTATATGAAATTTAAGTCCAGGCAAATTCATCTGGTGTGATAGAAGTTAGAATCGTGGTCACCCTCAGGTGGCAAAGTATTGACTGGGAGCGGGTACAGGAGAGTTCTGAGGAGCTGCTGGGATGTTTGATTTCTTGATCTGGGCAGTTATACACATATGTAAAATTAATCAAGCTGTCCCTTTAAGATTTGTGCCCTTTGCTGTATGGGAGCTATATCTCAATGAAGTAATTTTATACAATGATTGTGTTAAACTAAAAAAAAAAAATAATGATATGGAAATGTGGTTTAGGAAACGGTTGGTTTTTCCTGGGAGAATGGGATACACATGTGAGGGACATTTGGCCTGCTGTGTGGAGGGAATTCGACCTTCTGGTCAAGGTTTCAAGGATTCGGATGTGAGTCAAGAGGCAGTCGTCCAGAGAGAAAGAGGATTGGGGCCAGGAGTAGGGCAGTGGGAGTGGAGGAGAGAAGAGGGCAGGGCATTTCAGAGGTAGAATGAGAAAGGGTCTCAAGTGACTAAAAGTGACTGTGTGCGTGGAAGGGTGGCAGGAGAGAAAAGGAGAGGGGAGACCAGATGGCTCTGCATGCTCTTCTTTTTTGGGTGACTGGGCTGCGGATGCCATGGCTAGTGGAGACGTTTGGAGGAAAAACACATTTGGAAAATCCTTGAATCATATGACCAGTTGGTTTGACTTGGCCCCAGTCAGAACCAGCATTTGAGTTAATTAATAGCACCTGATACATGACTTGACTTCTGCTCCTTTTTCGTTCTACAAATACAATCTCAAAGCATGGATCCCTTATGCTTTGTCTGTGTGATGTGGGTCCTATGTGAATCCTTTTCAGTGCACCGGAGAGAAGTTTGAAAATGTTTAATCATGATGATATTTATACGTTGATAGATTATGGCACATTCAACACTTAAGTGTCTTCTGTTTCTAAACTCAGGTGTTTTCTGGAGTGTTGCTAAATTTTGTGAAGAAATGCTAACACAAAGTTGTCAATCTGTGGGTGCTCCACTCTGCCAAGTCCAGGAGGCTCGGTACAGCAGTATATATATGGAAGCATGGACTAGCTTCTCTTATTATTGCTGTGTTTGTAAGGGGGTGCTGAAACTCATCTTACAGTTTCTGCTTATTTTGAGCTCTTAGAGTTGAGTGCTATGGTGATTTAGGGTGGTGTTCACCCAGAGACATTGTGGGCCCAGCAAAAGACTTTTGGAGACAGAAGGAAACTTGGCTTCTGTTTGCTTACTGCCGCTTGACAAAACTGGCTCCTTTTGTTTAAAGCCTAAATAATGTGTTTTGAGTGAATATTCTTTTTCATTTTCTCAGTGTTAAAACTGAATGGGTGTTACTGGCTGTCAGGGAGAGTTACTGTGGCTTGCACGTGCTGTCTGCACTCTACCTACCAGCTCAGGTCTGCAGATGAATAAGCCACCTTGTTTCCTGGTCTGGGTCCAGGAACTGACATGGCTCCTCCCACTGCTTTTCCTGCTGTGGAGGCAGGGTAAGAAAGAGCTTCCCGTTTCCTGTTTGCCTCCAGCAGAGCACAATTCTAAATGACCCCGCTTCTCTGCCTTTGGAAAGGCAATTGTCCTTGCTCTTAATCAACCCTCCTGGGAAGTCACCTGCGATTCTTCAGCAAGCCTAGCCTTCTGGAGATAACACTGTTCTTAAGAATTCCTCATCGTGCTGCTTGTTAGAGGGAAAAAAATGAAAATGGTAAAATTGCTAATGAATAACAGCTATTGTGACAGCTAATTGGAGGAAGACATTCTGGAATTAAAATATTATTAACTAATCTTTTGAACATTTCTGTGTTTTATTTATTTGGAGTATGTAAGAAATTGTGTCTTTAATCTGGAAATCCTTAAAATAAATGTTTGATTTACATGTTTAAAGGAGAGAATTTTTTTTCTAGGGCAATTTGTTTAAACTTGTGAATTTGAACAGGTGAGTTTTATGCCTCATGAAATCAATGAGGGTTTTCAGTTAAGTTATTCATTTTGTAAGACGGCCACCAAATTCACATTTGGAGAAAGAAATTTACCTGTGACGTGTTCCTTCCCCTCAGATTCCAGGCTCTGCAAGGTTCTGATTCCATTCGTGTAGTCTATTTTCTTATGCTCTAGGAGTCCCCTGTCTCTGTGAAGTCCATTTACTCATGAGAGCCCTCTGCACCTGCTTTGTCTTTTCCCAAACTCTAGGACAGTGTCTCTCCAGGTGGTTTAGTGGGCATCAGAACCATGTGGAGGGCTTGCTGTAACACAGATTGCTGGGTTTCACCAGAGTTTCTGATTCAGTAGGCCAGGGATGACAGCTAACAAATTACCAGGTGATGCTGATGCTGCTATTTCAGGGGCCACACTTTGAGGATCACTGCATTAGCCTTTGCCTGAAACACCTGTGGTAGACGGAGTACTGGACTGCCAGATATACCCATATCCCAATCCCCAGAACCTGTGAATATGTGAACTTGACAAGACAAAGGGGCTTTGCAGCTGTGGTTAAGTTAAAGCTCTTGAGATGGGGTGATGATCCTGGGTTATCCAGCTGGGCCAAGTCATCACAGTGGTCTTTATATGATAGGATCAGGGGCAGAAAAAAGATGTGATGACAGAAGCAGAGGTTCAGGGGATGCACTCTGAAGATGAAGGAAGGGGTCACAAACCAAGGAATTCAAGTGACCTTTAGAGGATGGAAAAGGCAAGGAGACTCTAGAAAGAACAATACTCTGCCAACATGATGATTTTAGTAAGACTCATTTCAGAATTCTGACCTCAGAACTATAAGATAATAAATGTATGTTGTTTTGATCCACTAGGTTTGCGGTAATAGGTTTCAGCAGCAATTAGAGATGAATACAACATCCGACCCCGTATTGCAGGCTACCTAAATTCTCTCCACTTTGGCTCAGATGTTAGTACAAGTCTACCTCAACTGCATCTTCATGATGTTTTTACTCAGTGATTTCAGTTCAGAATCTTCTATCCTCCTGAGAATTCCTAGAGTATTTATTGTCTTGACCAGTTGTATAGATTTAAAGGATCTCATTCATTTAATGATTTGCTGTATTGCAGACTGCTAGCTGAGGCTGACAGTGAGAAGCTAGAATTCCTGCTCTTAAGGAGTTCCTTATCTACCAGGGGAGACAGACATAACATGACCACCTTAATCATATGTATCACATACAGGATTATGTTACATAACTACATGTGCCTCATGTGTGTATCACATATCATATAGCTACAATAATGTATACTGCCTAGAGTATGATCATTCATTTATATGTCTTTCTATATAGAGATTGTAAACTTCTGGTGGGAAGGGACAATTTCTTTTACTACTGATTTCTTGATGGTAGTAATGGGTCTTTTCTGGAGCTATGTTTATTATTTTTGAAAGCCTGATAGAAACTTTATGCTTTTCTTACATTTATCATTATGTGAATCATCATTTCAGAATTACATTTTATTCGGTAAAGTCTTTTTAAAAGTTTAAGTCTGTGATGGAGAAGGGAAGAGAGATAGGAATTTTTTTTTTCAAACTAGCAATTATACTTCATCATGAAAAGAGAACTGAACAAGAGTTAAAAAGATAAAGATCTTGTTTTGTGGCAAACAGGTCTTTTATAAAATGAGTGTGTCTAAGTAGATGATCTCTAAGTTTCTTTCATATCTAAAGTTCTGTGGCCTGTAATCTTTTCTTACAACCCAAAGTACACTGCATTGCATATGAGAAGGACTAGATAAATGAAGTAATCTGAGTGCTATTTTAGAAGTGTCAGAATGTTTTCTATTCCACACATTGCTGTAGTGTAAGCATCCTCGTTTCTAGAAAAAAATGGCGTTCTCAAACATAAAGTTAAATAAAAGTTCAGACTTAGGATAAAATAACTTCTTTGAAAATTAGTTCAGATGAGTTAATGTCCTGTACCAACTTAGCATATATGTGATGCTTCTTGTTCTCTATTAACTCAAGAAATGTCACAGTGTCCTAAACCCCTTGCAACATGAGGGGAAGGCTGTTTAAATAGCACAAAGTGAAGCAGAGATTTGGCAATCAGTGGGTCAATTTGACAAATGTAGGTTATGAGAGATTATGATTCACCGTAGGACAATTCTTCAAAACTCATCAATCAGGATGCTGCTGGTAAGCTGAATTGCAGATTGGTTCTTCAACTGACAACAATTAGAAATGATGGATAAAATTAAAAATATATATATTTGAAGGCATCTGAACATTACCAAGACAGAGGTTGAGGGGGCCAAGATACTGGAGAGAAGAAAAGCACAAAAATGAACTCAACTTTTGTTGCCAGTTTCTCTCTTAAGGCATTGGGTGATTCAAATGGAGGATGAAACATGAAAAAGCAGAACAGAAAATGATGGCTGAGAAGCTGAGTTTCCACCAGTGTTCTATAGCCAAAGAAGCAATATTGGAACCTAGGACCTGTCAAGAAGGAGGGCCTCTCATAAACAAAACATTCCGGGTTTTCATTTGGGATCCACAGTGCAGTCCCAGGAGTAAGAATGAAGTAGAAATAGACAACTTTTACAAAAACAAAATACCTTTTTATGCCAGCTCAGTTGGATTAAGGCCATCTGTTCTTACTCTGAATATCTGCCAGAAGCAAAAGTAAATCATCTCTAGAGGACTGTTTATTACACAGAGCTCCAGATTATCTGTATAAACTTTTTACCCCCAATGTCTGGCAATTTACTAGGCATACCAGAAGACAAAACCACATGATCCAAAATCAAGGGGAAAAAAATACCCAGACAGTAGATACAGCCCAAAATATCCTGATATTTGAGGTTGTAGACAAAGGCTTCAAAATAATGTTTAGCATATGCTATACACCAGAAATTGATACAACATTGTGAATTGACTATACTTTAATAAAAATAAAATAAAATAATATGTTCAAGAGATAAGATGACAAGGTGGAAAATTTCTGCAGAGAACTTGAAACCGTGAAAGAAATCTAAATAGTAGTTTTACAACTGAAAATTTCAATAATTGAAATTAAGAATTGAATAGATGGCTTTAAAAGCATACTAGACAGAGCAAAAAAAAAAAAAAAAAGACTGAAAGGAAACATCAGGACTGAAGAATCAAGAGAAGAAAGTATGGAAAATACAAAATTCAATGTAAGAAACATAGGGACATAATGAAAAGATCTAGCATATATATGATTGGACTGTCAGGAGAGGAAAGAGAGAATAGAGCAGACTCAATATTTAAATAATGATGAGAGGTCTCTGAAACTGATGGAAGATACCAAGCCACTGATACAAAAGGACCCCAAGCAAGATAAATATAAAGATTCACTCTGAGGCCTGGATTATCAGAATTATTTACTTCAGCAGGCTGCTGGTTTTCCCAACTAAAACATTACAGTTTCCACTGAGATGTAAGCAAAATTGTTGATTAACATTGTTAGGAAAATCCCTTAAGAGAAATAGATGCTATCACATGCCCTTTGTCCTTGCCCACTTCCTCCTCCCTGCTTCCTGGAATGAGGCATGCTGGAATATCAGCAGCTATATCGCTTCATTATGCCAGTGGTTAATTTTATGTGTCAACTTTTTATGTGTCATATTTCTCCCTTTTCTCCTAAGTTTTATATTTTACATGTTAAGTCTGAGATCCATTTTGAATTAATTTTTGTATAAGGTATGAGACTTAGGTCAAGATTTTCTTTCTTTCTTTCTTTTCTCCCTCCCTCCCTCCTTCCTTTCTCTTTCTCTCTCTCTTTCCTCCCTCCTTTCCTCCCTCCCTCCCTCTCTCTGCCTATGGACGTCCAAATTATACAGCATCTTGAAAAGACTGTCTTTCCTTCATTGAATTGTTTTGCACTTTCGTCAAAAACCAATTGGGCATACTTTTGTGGCTCTACTTCTGAGTTCTCTATTCTTTTCCATTGGTCTGTATGTCTATCCCCCTGACAGTACCTCACAGTCCACTTATTACTATAGCTATATCATGTCTTGAAATTAGGTAGGCTAAACCTCCCATTTTCTTTTTCTTTTTAAAAATTATTTTAGCTATTGTGTGGTTTTAGCTGTTGTGTGGTTTTCATCATGCATCATACAGGTTTTGTACATGTTTTGTTAAATTTATACCTAAGCATTTCATTTTATTTGAGTGTAAATGGAACTGTATTTTTTAATGTTTTAGTGTGTTTATTGCTAGTATATAGAAGTATGACTGAGTTTAGTTTGCTTATATTTTATCCTGTGACCTTGCTGAACTCACTTATTAGGTCTGGGAATTTTTTGTAGATTCCTTTGGGTTTTTCTGTGTTGACAATTATGTCATTTGAAAATGGGGACAGTTTTATTTCTTCCTTTATGGTCTGTTTGTCTTTTATTTCCTTTTCATACCTTATTGCTCTGGCTAGAACTTCCAACACTGTCTTGAATAAGAGTGCTTAGAGTGTCTGTCCTGCCTTGTTCCTGATCTTAGAAGGAAAGCATTGTTTTCACCATTAAGTATAATGTTAGTTTCAAGTTTTGAAAGATGCTTTTATCAAGCTGAGGAAGTTCCTCTCTATTCTTATTTTTCTGAGAGTGTTTAACATGAATGTATTGGATTTTTGTCAAATGCTTTTTTTTGTATTGATTAATACTATCATGTGATTTTTTCTTCCTCAGTCTGTTAATATGGTAGATTACACTGATGAATTTTCAAATACTGACCTGGCCTTCATCCCTGGTATAAACCTCACTTGATGTATAATGACATGAAATTCTTATATATTGCTGAATTCTATTTGCTAATATTTTGTTAATGATTTTTCCTTTTATTCATGAAGGATATTAATCTGTAGTTTTCTTTTATTGTACTGTCTTTTTCTCATTTTGATATCTGAGTAATGCTAGCAGAGAAATGAATTAGGAAGAATTTCCTTCTATGTCCTGGAAGAGATCGTAGATAGAATTGGTATTAATTCTTCTTTAAATATTTGGTAGAATCCTCTACCAGGGAATCCGTCTAGGTCCGGAGGTTTCTTTGGCGGGGTTTTTTCAGTTGTGAACTCAATTTCCTTAATAGTTACATGGCTATTCAAATGATCTCTTTCCTATTGTATGAATTGTGGTGATTTGTGTTTTTCAAGGAGTTGATCCACTTTGTCTAGGTGGTTAAACATGTGTGTAGGTTTTTTTGTGGTCTTCTCTTATTCTCCTTCTGATGTCTGCAGAGTCTGTAGTGTTGTCCTTTTATCATTTCTGATACTTATATTGGCAAGGTGTGTCTTCTCTTTTTCATCAGTCTTGCTAGAGGTTTGTCAATTTTACTGATCTTTTCAAAGCACCAGCTCTTTGTTTTGTTGATTTTTCTATACTGTTTTTTTTCATTTTCAATTTCATTGATTTTACTAATTTCTACTCTTTATTATTTCCTTCCTGCCAATCTGCCTTCTCTTCACCTTTCAGAGTCTTTTTGTATTTGTTTTATATATAATGTCTGGGTTTTTAGATATAGTTAATGGGAGGAATAGGGAAAAGTATCCCTACTCCATCTTCCCAGAATGCACCTCTTGTTTTTGTGTGGATAATGTCCTTGGATTTTACTGACCATAGGTCAAGTTCAACCTTCATCTTTTTTGTATTACGGCACAACCTTTGAAAATACGAAATGTGTTGGGGAATAGATTTTTGTGGTGGTTTTTCATTCATGTAATGGATGTTCAGTAAGTAATTATTAGAAGTGGACAAGCCATAGGCCTTAGGGCATAGGTGCCTAATTAATGAATATTTACAGCAGACCTAACACTTCTCCTGTACTTGTGCTACAGGACTTCTCCCAATCAGCTGACTTCTTGGTGAGGACGGGAAGCAGCAGTAAGCTCGGAAACCTTGTTGTCAACTTCCTTTCTCCCTCTTTTCTCCCTCCCTCTTCCCTTGCTTCAAAATGACCTCAAATCTGAATGAAGAAGAGTAACACCATTTCATGATAGAAATAACAAAAGTCATACTTGACTTTGTAATATTTATATGCTTCAGAAAACAGTTTAATTGTACTCATTTAAGGTTTTACATTAACCATGGGTCAGTTTCCTACTACAGTGGTTCTTACTTTTTGGTTACCCTTTATCATTCTGATGTGAAAATCATGCTGAAGGGGAAATTGTTTTGCATATAATGAGTATAACTTGCATCCCAGGGGCCTTGAAATGCAGTTTACTTATCTAAATACAAAAGACAGCAGTCTAAACATAGACTTCTCCATAGTCAAGCTCTTCCTGTGAAGGCTTAAAAAAAAAGCCTAGGGAACTGTCACACTTCCTATTGTTATTCACACACTTGTTTGGGATCTGATGGAGGCAGCTGCCAGAGGCCTGACATTTCAGGGAGCGAAGCAGGACAAGAGTTGGAAGTCTCTGGTCTGAGCTGCTCTCTTAAATCACCACAGCTCTTGAGCTTTCTTGAAAAGGTGGCCATGGTTGTAGCATGTGGATAGATGCTTCCTGTAGTAACACAAATTCAGTTACGTAACACCATGTCTGAATACTCCAGAATTCAGAATACAAATTCCACCAAATCCTGTGAATTGCTTTAAACTCTGCTCCATCAAGTCTACAAATACAGTTTATCAAGAAATGAGCATGTGCTGGGCACTATGCTTAGAGGCTGTGGGGGATACAAAGATGAACAAGCCCCAGTCCTTGACTTTAAAGAGTAAATCATCTAGAGGGATAATAAAAATGTACACAGATGACTGCTGTACAATGTGCTTGAAATGAGGCTTCATGAAGGAGTTGCCGTTTGAACTGAATCTTGAAGGATTGTTTAGTGGCTGCAAGCAGCAGAGATGGACTCTCGCTAATTGATAAGGGAAGGGTGGGAGGAAAAGAGGGGAATCTATTGGGGATTGTGGGAGTATCTCCTGAACTAAAATAAAAGCTGAACCTCTAAGGGAACAGGCATTGGGGATTGATGTAAGGAGACTGGGGGCAGATTTTTTTTCAGAGTGTGGTATGTAGGATGGGTCAACTCCAACACAATTGGGTTGGATCACTCCTCTCAGGGTACATGTTTTAAGGCAAGAGGGCCTGGTAGGTGTGACTTGGATCATGTGTCCACCTCTTGGCCAGTGCAGTGCCAGGGAGTCACTCCTTCAAGGAAGATCCTAAGCACTAATCAAAGGCTTAGGTGTTGGGTGGCACAAACCACAGACAGGTGGAGGGAATAGATGAACAGAGATACAGAGGCAGGGAAGTAAGGAGCATGTTTGAGCATCGCAGGGAATCTAGTCTGTCTGGAGCATAAGGCAAAGGAGGGGACTACGGTGGGAGAGATGCAGAAGGAGAGGCCATGGCTGGGAGTGGGAGGAGCAGATCTGTTAAGACCTGGTCTTTAAGAACAGTTTTCTGGAAACAGACTTGGGTTGTGAAAAGAAAAGACTGGATTCAAAAGGAGGTTGCTTAGGGGAGGCAGGAGAGAAGGCTTAAAATGATACTGTACTTTACTTACCACTAAAAAACATCAACGATGTCCCTGCGTTTTATTTTCACCCAGCAAAGACGACAGGGCATGCATTAGTTACTCCTTTTAGTACTGGAAGCTGGAGAATCTAAGGACCTGTTCTAGATCCTGGGATGGGTAAGGGGGAGCCAGAGCCCACCTTCAGGCCACCTGCTGGGGCTCCTCTAACATGTGAGACCCCGCAGCTGCATCCAGCGGACTTGGCTTCACTGTACCACAGGCCGGAACTCTTTTTTTTTTTTACCACGATGATGCTCTTTTGAGGCTGTGCCCTTGAGTAAACAGCTCCAGTCTATCTGAATCTTAGCTTGTGCCTGACGTGCTTATGTGGCCTGAATGGGGTTTTTCTTCCTCCCTCTTGAGAGGATTTTCCAAGAGGAGTTTCAAAAATAACCTGCGGTCATATTGAACCTGTGCTCAGCAGCTGAGTGTCAGGAAGATGATGCGTGGGAGGAAACAGAACAGTGGGGTGGCTAAGAACAGTGGGCTCTGGAGAGTCAGATTGCTTAGATTAAAATCCCTGCTCTGCCTCTTACTCGCTCTGCGGCCTTGGTCCAGATACTTGTCTCTCTAAAGCTCAGTTTCTTCATCTGTAACATGGGCTTAGTAAGGGATCGACCCCATGGAGTTGCTGAGAGGGTTAGATGAGATCATGCTTGAGAGACATAGTAAGTGCTTAATACGGTGATTTGTTGTTATTATCTTAATTAAAATACGGCTGGAGAAGGATTCCAAATATTTTTGTGACATTTGAGCTTCAGTGCCATCTAGTGGCCGGGACATTTCAGAATGTGCTGTGGGCCTAGATGGTGCACCCACAGGTGACAGAGGGCCTGTGGTTCTGCAGCTGAGTGAAATGCTGCTAACTGATTTCAAAGGGGAGTCTTGGGCATGCCAGCCAGGACTGGAAACATTGTGTGACCTCATTCCTGTCCTGGGTTGCATAAAGAGGACAACTTTGTCTCTGCAGACAGAACAGGAAGTCAGACCTTGGATCCTCTAGTGCCTTCTCTTCCTTGGACTGGCCACACAGAGGAACTCTGTGTTTCCAATAGGTGTAGCAGCCTCTTGGAGCAATGCAGACTCCACACGGACTTGCCAGCGTAGTGGTGAGGAATGTGATGATGGCCGTCACGTGGTTTGTGACTCATGAACAGGATGACATCAGTAAGGTGCTTAACCTCTTTAGGCCTCTGTGGGTGTGGAGAGAAACGGTACCTACCTTACAGAGTTTTCCTGCCAGTGCACATCTGTGCTTAGCATATGCCTGATGCATGGAAGGTGCTCCGTAAACATTAGCCATGCTTAGTTTTCACTTATAAAATTATTTTTATTGAGGCATAGTTGCTGTACAATATTATATAAATTACGGTGTGCAATGTAATAATTTATAATTTTTAAAGGTTATACTCAACTTATAAAATATTGGCTGTATTCCTTGTGTTGTATGATACATCCTTGTAACTTATTTATTTTATACGTAATAATTTGTACCTCTTAATCCCCTATCCCTGTCTTGCCCTCCTCACTTCCCTCTCCCTACTGGTTACCACCAGTTTGTTCTCTACATCTGTGAGCCTGTTTCTTTTTTAGTATATTCATTAGTTCATTTTTCTTTTAGACTTCACATGTAAGTGATATCATAGAGTATTTGTCTTTCTCTGTCTAACTTATTTCACTTAGCATAATGCCCTCTAAGTCCATCTGTATTGTTGCCAATGGAAAAACTTCATTTTTAATGGCAAAGTAATATTCTATTATATATATATACACACACAACATCTTCTTTATCCAGTCATCTGTCACTGGACACTTAGGTTGCTTCCATGTCTTGGCTATTGTAAATAGTGCTGCTATGAATATTGGGGTGCATGTATCTTTTCAAATTTGTGTTTTTGGTTTTTTTGGATATATACCCAGGAGTGGGATTTCTGATTCATATGGTAGTTCTGTTTTTAGTTCTTTGAGAAACCTCCATACTGTTTTCCACAGTGTCTGCACCAGTATACTTTCCTCTTAGTTTTCACTTTTTCAGTAGATTCTCGTGTTAAAGGAGGAACTTTCTTCTGTTTCTCTCTATCAGAACATAAACTCCACAAGTGTAGGGATTTTGTCTGTTCTGCTTAGTACAGCGTCTCCATTGCCTAGAACAGTTCCTGGTGCATGGTCGGCACATGTAAATATTTGTTGAATGAATAAATAAATAAATTTAAAAGAAAAAAAAGGAGGACCTTTCATTTATTCATTCAGTCATTCGGTGGACATATATTAAGAACCTACTATGTAGCAGAACTTAGCTAGATGAAGTCATGCATAAAACATACACAGCTCCTCATGGTTTGGGTGATGGGCATTATACAGGCGATTCCCAGGGGAGCTGTGTGTCACTGAGCTCCAGTTGTAGACCTTCCATGTACAGAGGACCTTCCATTGCATCATAGACAGTGTCGATTTCTGCAAATTTACATGACACTTTTTAAAGTAGATGGGAGTTAAGTTCCTTGTTCTTAAAAAAAAATAAGTATATTACAGTGATTTTTCAGAATATGAAGGTAAAGTGCTTTGAGGAAGGTGTGTCCCTTCCTAATTTGCCTAAAGGGACTGTGTGGGCTGGTGGTGGACCTGGAAATTACACTGACGTAGACTTGGATTCACCCATTATTATGGCTTTGGTGGCTCAGGTGACCAGTTTTACTTTGTTGAAAGGCTAAAGAGCATCCTATTTATTTTTTACATGTCTGTATAATCCATTTAATCCTCTTCCTCCTCCACCTTTTCTCCACATTAGCCTTATGTTTCTGAACATTTGCTGCTTTCAGTTCACAGGAATTTATCCAGCTCCCAAAGTCCCCCTTCTTTCAGAAAACCACTCTGCAATGTGTATTAGAGCTGGAATAATTCTTCTAGGCTAAGTCCTAAAGCAGAGATGTCTATGAAGGGCTTGGTGAGGGGTGTGGGGGAGAAGAGAAAATAGCTGTGTATGCTTGGGGAAACATATTCAGTATGATAATGTGTTAGGTAATATATAAAGCGATATCATACTGTATGCATGAAATAGTCTGTACGATACTGAACAATAGAAAGTAAGCTTTCTTTTCATTATATAATCAACAAAATTTTCCTGCCTAGAAGATAGATAGACCCTTTAGGGATTCTTGGGACTGTTCCCATACAGGGGAGCATACTAAACTCTAGTTGAGACAGTGAGATAATATATTTTTTTCATTTATCAAAATGGAACATGGATTAAAACAAAATTGGCCAAGAAACCTAAAGGCTGGAAAATGTCTGTTTATCTTCAAATATCTCCTCAATGGACATTGCTTGGGAATTCCCAAAGTAACAGCAACAGCGATGATGGTGGTGACGTTGATTCTGTGCCAGCCTCTGTTCTGGGAACATACCGCACAGTACCTTGTCACCTCGTCACCTCTTTGAGGAGGAAGGTAAGAAGCGTTGTGGTGGGAAGATGGCTCCTGGAGCTGCTTCAGCCCGGCTCAGTGACTTTCCTGGGGTCACTTACTCTTTTCTCTCCCGGCCCTGCATGCCTGCTTCGGTGCTCTTTGCTGCCTGAATAGCAGGCACCTTCCTTGATCCTACTTGGCAGTCGTTTTCATAAATTCGTTTCCCTTCATGTCAGTGTGTTCTGCAGCCTCTAGAGGATAATTAAAAAGTTAATTTTATAATAGTTACTAATAGTGTAGCTTTTCAAGGTCAGAGTCTTCTCCCCAAATCCCACTTTTTTATTTTCTTCTTAGCCTCTATTGTTGAGCATTTCTGCAAAAGGAGTTTCTGTTTACACACCGCTGGCAGGGAGAGAACAGAATCTTTCCTACACAGTTGTTTTTTGACTTTAAAAAAATTTGGCTTAAAAATGTGTTTTTGTGGGATCTTCTTTTTCCATTTTGTTCTGTAGGACTGGTTTGTTGCTGCTGATCAACTTTTGCCTAAAAGTTCCTGTTACTGAATAGATTTCCAGTAGATCCTAGACTGAGATGATGTACTTTTAGAATGTCTTTCTAGGCATATTAGGGAAGAAATAGCTATGTACTTAAAATAAAGCTAATTAGACATAGAAAACAAACTTATGGTTACCAGCGGAGAAAGGGGGTGGGAAGGGATAAATTGGGAGTTTGAGATTTGCAGATAAACTACTATATATAAAATAGATAAACAACCAGTTTATACTGGCTAGCACAGGGAACTATATTCAACATCGTGTAGTAACCTATAATGAAACAGAATATGAATATACGTATGTATAGGTATGACTGAAACATGCTGTATGCCAGAAATTGACACATTATAAACTGACTACACTTCAATAAAAAGTTAAAATAAAGCTGTTTCGGTATTGGCCTTTAGCTTGTGTTCTCCAAAGCATAACAGTCATCTAAAGTCTCATTCGAAGTCCTTTATGCTCCAGATGGGCACCTCTGGTTGCATCAGATGCCCTCCTGTATCTCTCCGTCTGCAACTCAGACTCTGGTTTACTTGATACTGTGATATGGCATCTCTTTATTCTGTGAAGGCTGGCATTTTAAAGGGCTGTACTTGAATCTATTTTTCGGTGGTGGTGTTGGGGACAGTTAATGTTCCTGCTTCCCCTGATGGCTTACACAGGAAGCTTAAGGCGTAATCAGACTATAAAATCCTGACCAGAGAGGAGATCGTAATTTCAGCTACAGACTAAGCAGATAACAGACGACGGCTGTTCACTAATCAGAAAGATAAGGGAATGAGTTTGATTCCTCATTAAAAGCTTCATGGTTTAAGTCTTTAAAAAAAAAAAAGAGCTCTGGGTCTTTGCTTATTAAGTTACATAAACAGAGTGCAGAGCCACGGGGGAGAATGGAGACTCTCAGTATGACCTATAATTAGAAATTTTCCACACAGAGAATAAAAACAGAGACTGGATGCCACTTCCTGACCCCACTCTCCCAAACAGGCTAAGCCATTGGTGGGAGGCAGATAAGAAAACACCCAGGAAAGGAAACCCGAGGAGGCAGTCGGCCTGTTTGCTCTGATGTGACTCAGCTCAAGATCCCTGCATGGAACAGGCCCTTGTAGTTTAAATCACCTCCGAGGCAACTGTAAGAAGAAAGGCTTCCCAGGGCCACACTGCGCTGGAGAAGAGCGGTTGCTGTGTGAGTCCCGGGTGTAAGGCAGGGATCAGAATCCTGCTCTCCCACTTTTTTGTTATGTGGCTCTGGGAAAACATGTTCACTCTTCTGAGCCTCCGTTTCTTCTTCTGCGTCTTCCTCCTGTGTATACTTGTAGAGCCTTAAATGGCATGAGAATATTGACCCTACCGGTTTGTTGGTAGGTTCCATGAGTCAATAGGCTGGTGAACTATTTGAGGACAGAGATTGCCTGTCAAGCTTATAACACTGTGGCTGACATATAGTAAATACTCAATTAATATTAACTGAAAAAAATGTTTAAAAAATCCTAGCATGGGTGGAGAAAAGGGCACCCTCTTGCACTGTTGGGGGGAATGTAAATTAGTGCAGTCACTATGGAAAATGGTGTGGAGATTCCTCAAAAAATTAAAAATAGCACTACCATAGGATCCAGCAATTCCACTTCTGGGTATTTATCTGAAGAAAATGAAAATACTAATTCAAAAAGATACATGAACCCCAGTGCTCACTGCAGCATTATTTGCAATAGCCAAGAAGTGGAAGTGACCTAAGTGTCCATCAATAGCTGAATGGATAAAGAAGATGTAGTATGCATACACAATTGAGTATTATTCAGCCATAAACAAGAATGAAATCTTGCCACTTGCCACAATGTGGACAGACCTAGAGAGTATTATGCTGTTAAATAAGTCAGACAGAGAAAGACAAATACTGTGTGATTTCACCTATATATGGAATCTAAAAAGCAACACAAATGAACAAATATAACTGAACAGAGACAGAGTCAGAGATACAGGAGGAAACAGATGTTACCAGAGGGGAGGAGGATAGGGGAAGGAGAGAAATTGGTGAGGGAGATTAAGAGGTACAAACTTTCAGTTACAAAATAAGTGAGTCACTGGTATGAAATGTACAGTGTGGGGAATATAGTCAATAATTGTGTAATATCTTTTTGTGATTGACAGGTGACAACTAGATTTATCATGGTGATAATTTTGAAATGTATAGAAATATCAAATGACTGTATTGTGTACCAGGAACTAACATTGCTGTAGGTCAGTTATACTTCAAAAACAAGCAGACAAAGTCATAGAAAGAGATCAGATTTGTGGCTACAGAGGTGGGAGAGGTGGGGGGGAGGAGGTCTAGGAAGGCAGTCAAAGGGCACAAACTTCCATTTATAAGATAAATAAATACTAGGGACATAAGGTACAACATGATGAAGGTAATTAACACTGCTGTACTTTATGTATGAAAGTAAAGAGTGAGAATCCTGAGTTCTCATCAGAAGGAAAAAATGTATATATTTTCTATTTCTTTAACGTTGTATCTATACGAGATGATGGATGTTCACTAAATCTATTGTGGTGATCATTTCATGATGCACGTAAGTCAGATTATTATGCTGTATACCTAAATTTACACATTGCTCTATGTCAATCATATCTCAATAAAACTGGAAGAAAAATACTAGTCTGGTGACTGGCACATAACAGGTGCTGGTTAGAATTTTGGTCCTATTTCCCCAGTATATTTTTTTTTCCTTAAAAAAGATGTCACTACTAGGAATAGACTTACCATATGACCCAGGAATCCTGCTTCTGGGCATATATCCAGAAGGAACCCTACTCCAAAAAGACACCTGCACCCCAATGTTCATAGCAGCACTATTTACAATAGCCAAAACATGGAAACAGCCTAAATGTCCATCAACAGGTGACTGGATAAAGAAGATGTGGTATATTTATACAATGGAATTCTATTCAGCCATAAAAACCGACAACATAATGCCATTTGCAGCAACATGGATGCTCCTGGAGAATGTCATTCTAAGTGAAGTAAGCCAGAAAGAGAAAGAAAAATACCATATGAGATCACTCATATGTGGAATCTAAAAAACAAAAACAAAAACAAACAAACAAACAAAAACAAAGCATAAATACAGGACAGAAATAGACTCACAGACAGAGAATACAGACTTGTGGTTACCAGGGGGGTGGAGGGTGGGAAGGGATAGACTGGGATTTTAAAATTGTAGAATAGATAAACAAGATTACACTGTATAGCACAGGGAAATATACACAAAATGTTATGATAACTCACAGAGAAAAAAATGTGACAATGAGTGTGTATATGTCCATGAATGACTGAAAAATTGTGCTGAACACTGGAATTTGACACAACATTGTAAAATGATTATAAATCAATTAAAAATGTTAAAAACATTTTATAATAAAAAAATAAAATAAAATAAAATAATGTTTTGGCTAGACAAAATGTATGTATAGGCCAGATTAAAAAGAAAAAAAAAAGATGTCACTAATTAATTGAATGACTTTACATAAGTTTCTTAACCTCTCTGGGCCTAATTTTTCACCTGTAAAAAGAAGTTAGAGTAGTTGCTCTATCTGATAAAGATTTGCTCTTTTCAAAAATCAGATCTACCCCCAACAGAGGCCAATCTCTGATGAATAATTGTAGCTTTGGAGCTTGGTTTAAAAGCAGTTGGTATAAGAAGAAAAACCTTAACATTTTATTTATTTTTTAAAAATATTTTATTTATTTATTATTGTATTATTTAATTGTTTTATTTTGTTGGGGTGGTAGGGGAAAATAATTAGGTTTATTTTTAGAAAGGTGCTGGGGATTGAACCCAGGACCTTGGGCATGCTAAGTATGCACTCTACCCCTGAGCTATACCCTGACCGCCATACCTTAACATTCTGAGTTAACATTCAATTTCACACGAAGAGTTCTCTATTCCACCTTGAATAGTCCTGGATAGTCTCCATATCCCATCCAGTGAGTGTACTTTGCACTCTCCAAAGTGTTCGGATGTGGAAGAGAAAGTCACAGAACTATGAATGACAAGGGAACGGGCCGCCTGGCAAGCTCTCTGGCTGGAGGTTAGGCACGGCTCCCTGTGCTCTGCGCTGGCCGGAGCAGCCGTCCTGGACATTCTGTCAGGTTCTGGGACCCAGAGAAGCTCCAGTATATTTGGAAGTTTCTAGAACTACGTTATATGAGGAACACCATTAGGGACATGGGATGCTTCGCTTAGAGAAAGCTCTCATGTGATAGTGGTAACTGAGATAAATGCTTTCAAACCATCAGGACTCTTCCAAGTGGCACCAGAAGGCCAAACAAGGGCCAGCGAGAGGCCCACCGATGAGAACCGTGTTCAGGTAGTTGTGTCCCATACACGCAGTGCCGCCAGCCCTTGTGTCAGGATGTGGGACTCCATCCACAATATGCTACTACATTTTTTAAAAGCTGGTGGCAGAGGTATGTATACAGTCTGATCCCATTTATGTAAAAATGCATGCATATACTTTGTGTATAAACAGAAAATGAGTAAGTAGAATGGAAAGACCACTGTTAAGAAGAGGTACCCCTGGGGAATGGAATTTGGTGCAGTGTAGCGGGAGAATTAATGCTTTGCTTTACAAACTTTCATAATACTTCACATTACAAACTGCTGGGTCATTTGAATTATCATGACTTTTTTTAAAGACTAAATGAGAGAAAAGTTGTAGTGAGAGAAATTAACACATAATGCAAGGAAAAGAATTAGAACCATCAGAACTCAAAAGACAATTGTCAGTCGCCTTTGGAAGTACTGAGTTCCCCATCTCTGAAGATAATCCAAGACTTCCTTTAATGGTTACACTTATAACCATTTTAAACCATAATCCTGCACTGAAAAGCAGGAGTTAGGCTATTACTATTACTCTGTTATGAGACTTCCTCTGTTTAATGTTGTTTCTGTTATTCTTTTTCAGTCGTAGGATTATCATGGGCTATTTCCTGAGTGGCTACTGTGTTGTTAGATATTGTGCTTTGCATACACAATCTCATATAATTTTCACAATAATGCATGATAACATTATTATTATTATTTCCATTTTATGGATGAGGAAACTGAGGCCAAGAGAGGTAAAGCAACTTGCTCAGTGTCACAGAGTAAGTAGTGTAGTAGAGATGTGGAGTGTCAGCTCTCTAACATTAATTCGAACACCCCCCCATCAATTACATCCAAAAAAATGACCTTGGTTATTGCCTCCTCTCTAAAGACAGTTTCTGATTAATCCAAGCCAACAACTGTAATAAAATTTTTTAATTAACATTTTTCCTCCTCATTATAACTAGTATGATGATTTGGAACTTGTTCGTGTGTTTTTTTGGGTTAATCTTTCTGAGGAAATGACCTTGACCATGGTCTGACAGGCCGGGCATTCATCTGCCTGGGTGGGTAGGGTGGGAAAACGCGAGTGGAGGGTGTGGAGGTTGGAAACCACGTATAGAATGCAAAGACAAAGGTGCGAGTAACAGTCCCTCCTGACTTACAAATAAAGTTGCATTCTGCCTGAAGACAGCTATTGTTTTGAGGAAGGCTTTTCTAAATTCCTCCATTTCCCCCTAAAATACACAGAGGAAAAGGCCTTGCTTTCTCGGCGGGGGATGAGAAAGCCCAGCTACTAGGCTTGTTGCTCTATCATGTAACACCAGGCAGTGGAGGACCATCCCACCCCTTCCCAGCCCTGAGGAGCGATGGGAAGAGAAGCAGGCAGGGGAGGAAGGGGAGAGGTGAGAAGCAGGCACCTGTCCCCTCTGGGAGGTAACTTCTGAGGGACGTTATGTGTGAAAAGCAGACAGAGAAGTTTCAGGGAGCCTGAGGGCTGGGGCCTTGTCCGGCTTTGTGGGCACAGCTGGGCCAATTGTCTTCTCTGTAGAGAGGCCCTCAGTGCGTCAGAGACTGGAAAAAATGGGTGGCCTTTGGACTTAAGATCTGAGGGAGGCTTCTGGTGGAACAGAGTTCCCAGTTTCCTGAGGCACTGAGGCTAGAGTGGTAGGCGGTCCAGAGAGCCCCATGGGCCTGGGCTGCAGAGTAGGTCACAGCAGGTGGTCAACTGAGGGAGGCTGGCTGGCTTCCTCCTCACCCCTCTCAGACCTGCTTGTGGACTGGAGGACCATGTCAGTGGAACAAATGGAGGCTTGGCCTCTGTAAGAACGCTGAGGTCAGGAAGTTGAGGATGCTTGTTTGGGTACCTGAAGACTGCTGAAGGACCCCAAAGTTGACACAGACTGAGCTCACTGAAGACCAGCACCAGGCCACGGGGCTCCTGCTCATCAAAGTTAAGAAGAGGGGAAGTCATACTCCTTTGTTCACACATCCAGGCCCCTCCAGACCTCACTCAGACCCCACCCAGCCAGGGAGAGGCCGGAGGGCTGAGAAATCTGAGGTTGAGCATTATCTGGAGCGGCACTGTGCAACAGAGCATTCTGCAATGATGCAGATGTTCTAAATGTCCAGTATGGTGGCCATGAGCCCCGTGTGGCTGTTAAGCACTTGAAACGTGCCCAGTGACCCTGAGAAAATGAAATATTTTTCAATTTTAATAATTATCTTTTATAGTAAAAAACAATTTAACAACATGAAAGGAGAATTTAAAATGGAAAAGAGTACCACTCATTATCCTTACACCCTTATATGAAGTTGTTTGTATATTCTCTTTGAGTCTCTTTTCTCCTGCATATATTTTTACATTTTCAAAATCATAGAACACATACAAGATAAAAGTCAACTTTTAATTATTTTATCTCTAGGGATATCTAGGAAGAGAGCTTAAATATTTATGAGTAAAGGGCAGTGAAAATAAACTTTTATTTTTCTGAGAATTATTTTAAAGAATTAAAAGGGAAATCAAATCATATAGCTGTGTGGGGAATTGAATTTTTAATGTGAACTAATTAGCATTTAAAAGTAAATAGCCACAAGTGGCTAGTGGCTACCATCCTGGACAGTGAATATATTAGAGGGGCTATTTAATGTACTGGATTGAACTATTTTAAAGTAGAGAGGATGAAGAGGTGATGTTGTGCCTCTAACAAACGGTTATGGTAAAGAACAATGGGTTAATTACAGATCAAATAAATTACCTCTTCTCTGTGTATCCAATGGTTGTGACATACATTTGGGGCTTCACTCTATTATTATTGCTATGAACATATGTTCATTGTCAAAAAATCTGGAAAATACAGATGAGCTAAAAGGAAAAATGAACACCTTTCGTCCCACCACTTCCCCTTTTATTTTAATAAATATCCGTCCAGTCCAGTCATATGTGTGTGAGTGTATGTATGTGTATGTATGATTATTTTTAAGAGTGGAATTATAGTGTCCTATTGCTTTATAATTTGTTTTTCCCTTGAATTTTATCACAAGTGATCCCCAAATGAAAACACTGGGACTGTCTTCAGTGTTTCTGGGTCATGAATGATGCTTTGGTAAATGTCCTGGTGGCTGAATCTTTGTTCCCAGCCACGACTGTTTTCTTGGCTCCTTCTCTCCTGGGTTCCATGTCCCCTGACTTCTGTGAAGTCTTCTCCCTGGCACATTCATTGTCCCCTTCCTTTCTACCAACCAATCCACCCTGCTCTTTCTCTCGCCCAAGAACCCCGCCTTGTCGCACAGGAAGGAATCAGAGGAAGATAATTTGCCTCACTTGAGTCTAGTTGAGTATTTACCATAATTAAGCCAGACAGGGACAGCAGGTCCCCTCCCTCCTGGTTGGGAGTGGGGTTCTTCTCTTGTCTCCGCATAAGATCTAAGAGGTAAAGGGGCCATATGGTTGTTTCCTGTTTATGGAAACCTCATCTTTCTTCACCTGCCCTTCCTGTTCCCGGCTTCCTGTCTTTGCCTTCATGTGCCCCCCACGATTTCCTGCTCTGTGAGCTGCCATGAGTCTTCTCTGAGCTCACAATGGGAATGTTCTAGAGAATCCCCACCAGGTAGGATCTCTGTGTGTTCCATTTACTCGGCTATAAATGAGTTACAAAACCCCTTTCCAATCTGACAGATTTCCACAGTTTAGAACTATTTCCCCGGCCTGACTCCACTCTCTCAGTGGCAAACCAGGGCTCTGCAGTCATCTCTCTGAGACAGACCCTTTAAATGACTAAACAATGACAAGAGTAAAGGAATAGGAAAGAGTCATTCATTGCTGACAATTAGCCTCACGTTGTATGAATCATCTGTCCCTGTTTGTATGCCAGGGTGATTAAGAAGTTACTGTAAAGAATTGCCATAAAAATTATTTTATTCACTTTATTGTGAGAAGGCAATACATGCACAAGGCATGAAAGTAAGAAAACACGAGAAAGTACAGAGGGAAAAGTGATTCTCCTTTTTAGGATACCTGCGATGTCTGGTGGGGACACCCCGCCATGTGTGCCAATGTGTATGTGGCTGCAGTGAGCTCGTAAAAGGTGGCTAGTCCAAACTAGCTGTGCTGTAAGTGTAAAACACACACTGTATTTTAAAGACTTATGAAAGGAAGCATGTAAAATATCTCATAAATAATTTTTGTATTGATTGCATGTTGAAGTGATAATATTTTGGATATTCTTAAGTGCATTTTTACCTGTTTCTTTTCTCTTTCTTTGTAACAAATAGAAGAAATGAAATTAACACAAGTGGCTCACGTTTGCAACTTGCATTTTATTTTACCCTAGTGGTGAACACTTAGGTTGTTTCTAATTTTCTCCTGCCAATTTTCACAGATGATGGAATAATAAATAGCCTTTTATGTATCACACTGGTGCAGTTGGATTAACTAGATCAAAGAGTATTTATTTGCATTTAGTTTCGACAAGTGTTGTCAAGTTTGTCTCCTTAGAGGAATTATTCAGCATATATTTATGCCCACACTCCTTAATTCCCTAACACAGGTAATATCAAATATTTGTATCTTTGCCAAGCTGATAACTGGCAAACTATGTGGTTAGTTTATACTACCTAGTCATATGTATTTGTTTAAAATAGGTCTTAGAAAAATAATTATTAATTTTGTGTAGCAGATTGTCATTTTCAAAGCCTTTTCATATGTTTTCTCGTAATTGAATTGACTTGCAATAACCTGGTGGTTTAATGGTTTTACCTAGAAGCAAACCAAAGCTGAGATAAGGAGGAGAAATGACCTTTGGGTGTGGTAAATACTTACATTCATTTCATTCTCAACACAATATGGAAGTGGATTTTATAGGCTTTGTTATTCCCATTTTACAGATGAGGACACTGAGGTTCCACATGGTCAAGTGACTCATAAATCACACAGCAAATAGAGGGGTTAATGGTGCAGCTTTGCTGTCAGACAAGCGTGAGTGAACTACTTTACTAGCTGTGTGAACTTGAACAAGTGTATTCATATGTAAAATTGAGGGAGTAAAAGTATCTACCCCTCCCCTCCCCAAAGTACCTGCCCAGGGAAGGGGTAGTGTCAGAATTAACTGAGGGAGTGTATGTAGTTAGCACAGTGCCTGGCACTCAGCAAGCCTTTAAACGTGTGTGTATGTTTGTGTATGTGTATATATGCGTGTGTGTGTTTATGTGTGTGTGTGTATCTGTGTGTTTGTGTCTATGTGTGTGTGTACATGTGTCTCTGTGTGTGTGTGTGTGTGTGTGTGTGTGTGTGTGCGCGCGCATGCGCCAAGTTTCAAACCCAGGCTCTTGGTTTCCCGAGCTCCCACTTCATTTTCTCCGTCCTAGTGACTCAGTCCCTCTGGGCAGTAAGCCTCAGTCTTCTGACCCAGTTATTATCTTTGTGCGAGTTGGGGGAAGGGCAGGAGCTGGTGGGGCAGGGGTAGTTATTTCCAGGTTTCCGTATGCCTGTCACCTCCTCTCCAGCTACGGAAGGGGTTGACCCTTTCAGTACCCAATTATCTACTTCATCAAATGGATCATGGGGTAGTATTGATAAAGTGGAGACTCATACAAGCTTTGACATCTTGGAGCAAAATAAGTTGCAAGCCGCAGGGACTTGTGAACGGAAAGGTGACGCTTGCACTGGGGATCCGTGTGGAGTTAGCTACAGCGCAGGCACACTGTTGGTTAGGGTAAGCCAGTCATCGTATATTTAGATGGCCCCCAAATCAAGTAAATAATTATAATCCAGTGAACTACAATTGTGAAATTGAGCAGAACCCTGTGTGATTTTAGGAGGGTCTTTATTCTTTCCCTTTCAAAAAAAAAAAATGACAGGAAGTAAGTGATCAGGAAGCGCAGGAACAATAGCCTTTTCCTGGAAGAGTGGCTCTGAAGTGATGACTAAACGTTCAGACACGCTGGGCTTAACCGGCAGAGACTGGGGCCGTGGCCCCAGGAGAGAGGGGCCAGAGGTGATTTACGGGAGAGGGACAGAGCTGCTGTTCAGCTGAAGTGTGTTACCAACTACTCCCTGTCTGGTGGAAATAAGTGAGAGGTTATGGCAAGGTTACTTTGGACCTGGAGACCATCAAGTTGTTAATTGGCAAAAACTGCTACCCGACTCGAAGCCTTTAAAAAGTTCTTAGTATCAGGCAGGAACAGGCAGGAGTGGCTGCTTTCATTTGCTTCAATAAAGGAAACCTCCTACAGGTCTTTGGAACCTCTCAGAGATGGTAGCACCACCAGCCAACAGCGAAGCTCTGTTGGCCTGTTGGTCGTCTGTCTTTTAATCCACTGAATTCCGTGTTTTGAAAGATTTTGCATGACTAGCAGCATTTATTAAGCCAAGGGTTGTTTTTCTGTTTATAATTAATCGTAATTTGTGAAAAAGAAAACTACTGCTCTGAGTGTCTTAGCCTGCTGTAGTCCATGTTATCACCTCGAATTAATGTAATTTGGGGCACGAGCAGAGACGCGCGATGCTCAGGCAATCCTAAACCACTTTCTTCCAAATGGGTGATTCTTCCTAGGTTTTGTGAAATGTTGAAAAACCCCTCGGGAGCCCCTTGTTTTAGCTCCTCAGACCCTGTAGGAAATAAGGAGCCTTCACGTCTGTTTTGCAAACTAAGGAAAGGAGGGGGTTCCTTTCCAATAGAACATCAGATTCAAGTACCATCAATGTTTTTATCTCTTTGAGAAATATTTAAAGATGAGAAAGAAAAAAATCATTCATAATCTGACCTCTTAAATTATATAAGAAGAGAGTCTTCTCTCATTCCATGTTCTTGAGTTAACACTGTGAAAAAAAAAGATGTGTATTCCCCTCATTTCCTTTGGTAACTGTGTAATTTTATATATATATACACACACACACATATATATAAAGTTATATAGTTATATATTTATACATCTACTCTCTTTAAACAGAATGGGATGCAATTTGCTGTTTTTTACTTGATTCTCCATCAGCACATAGAATTATTCCTCTTTAAAAGTGGTTATAACATAGTTGACATTTAGCAAAGTTTATTATGTGCTATTTATTCTTCTAAACATTTCCAAGTATAACTCACTTAATCCTTAAAATCCTCTAAGGGAATCATTTTTCTCGTTCCCATTTTATAGAGGGAAGAGACGGAGACATTGAGAGTGATTTGCCTGGGATCCTTCACCATTAGTGCAGCCAGGACCCCAGCTCAGGCAGTTCTGCTCTGTCACCCACACAACTCACTCCATCGCTCACATGTGCGGCCACTGTGCCACGGACGGATCACAGCTTAGGCAGCCATTCCAATTTTTTTCTTCTTTGTTATTTCAGAGTTTAATGAACACCTTTGTACATACATCTTTATGTCCTTTTGCTTTTCTCTCTGAGGTGTTAGCTCCTAGAAGTGGGATTGCTGGGTCAAAGGACAGATGTATATACAATTTAAATTAAATTTATTTTTTGAGCACCTACTGGGTGCCAAATACATTTTCCCATTTACCGTCCTATTGCAATCTCATGCAGTCTCATGTATATTTATTATGATCGTCCTCATAACTGGTAAAGCTTCCTCCTGAATCCCACACCTAATCCCAACATGAAGTCCCAATCCCAGTCTCCTGGTTCCACATCTTGCTTCATGAAATCCACTGTACTCTACCTTCTAGTGCTATAATCACAATGGTTTTTTTCTTTTGTGTGATTTTTTCTTGGGAGCCAGAATTTAAGCTTAAACCACCAAGCCAGTCATTGCCATAGGGTCTCTGTTCTCTCTCAGTTGAGACAGGGATTTGTGCTTCTGGAAAAAATCAGTATTTCTTTTGAGTTAATGTAACTAGAAGTGTGTTGATCTTGTAAAATGACTCCTATAGTTTTTTTCTTCCTGTTTTGAGATATAATTGACATATAGCATTGTATACATTTAAGATGTACAGCATCATAATTTGACATATCAGCATCATGAAATGATTCTCACAAGTTCAGTGAATATCCTTCATCTCATATAGATACAAAGTAAAAGAAAAAGAAAAACAGTGTTTTCCTTATGATGAAAATTCTCAGGATTCCCTCTCCTAACGATGTTCACATACACCATACAGCAGTGTTGATTATGTTAATCATGTTGCACCTGACATCCCTGGTACTTATTTATCTTATAACTGGAAGTTTCTGCCTTTTGACCACCTTCGTCCAATCCCTGTAGTTTTAATTATTCCTAATGTTTTAACATGCTTTACATTAAAGAATACAATCTATACAATTTTTTAAAAACCATGTGTTTGCATTGCAGACATTCTAAAAAGAGAATCATAGCTTTACTAAAAAATATAAACATCGTCCAATCATGGAACAACAGATTAGGCCATGTGTGAATTTTCTAGGTTTCTTCTTGTCTCTTCTCCATTTTTGTGTGATGTCACTGCTCTGCTACTTGTTAACAAGTTAACCTTGGGCAAGCTAAGCCAAATTTCCTCATCTGGAAAATAACAAAAGTATCCCATTCTGTGTAATAATTGTGAGGACTGAACCAACTAATTGGCGCCCAGCATCTGACGCTGTGCCTGGCACCCAGGTGGCCTGAATCAGCGTTAGCAGGGAGCAGTGGCAGCGGCACAAACCACGTCAAGACCGGACAGTTTGCTGGCAATCAAACCAGGTTCAGTCTGCAATATTTCCAAAAGAGAGGATGGAGAAGGCCTCTTATGATTCAAATGAGCTTATTTGGCTTTTGGAGTGAGTGGGGTGAGAAGACGCGAGCATGAAATAAAGCTGACCACTAAGTGGGTGCCACGGACAGCCCCTTCCCAGGTGCCCTCCTCTGGAAAACCTCCTCCAGGTCCCCGCCAGCTTCTCTGACCAGCTGGCCTCTCTACATCCTCCTCCCTTCACGGTTCCATCTTTAACCTTTTCCATTTCTCATCTACTGTTTCTCACTGGTGATCTATTTATGCTTGGGTGGTTATAGAAACTTCTGGAATAATTAAGGATAGAGAAGAAGGAAGTGATTTTATGTTATGAAGATGGTAGGAGAGAGGGTTGGGAATGTTGACTAACTTGGAGATGGGAGCAGGGCAGGAAGGAATTCAGTTTAAAATGTCAGCTTTTGGATTTGATATTCACCACTGGCTTTATGAGTTTGGGGTTAATTGAGTCTTTTTGCCAAAATGATAAAATGCTCCCCTTTTGCATCTGGGGTAAGTTGATATGGATTAATCAGACTCTGTGTGTCAAGGAGTGTATTACCTATCTAGGTGTGTGTGTGGGAGCAGGTCCACCAGATGTGAAAGTCAAATTAGTCCACGAAGTTGCTCCCTGCAGCTAGGGTGAAGGCTTATCTGGGAAAGAGAATCTGTTGGCTTAAACAACTCTTTGGTTTTAATCCATGGTTCCCATAGTCTCTGAATTTAATAATTAAGAGTTGGCTCTATACCAGTAATGTGGAAGCTTCAGAATTAATATGGGGGAGTTTGGGTGAATAATGTTTTGATGCTTCCTATTACCTGTAGATGGCTGTTGGGTCTTATAGACTAGCCAGGAAATCTCATGAAAAGAACTCCTTTGTTGATATATTGGCTCCTGTTTTATTGTGTTTGGTGCACTGATCTAATGAACGTAATTTTTACTTATGGGTTGGACTGAGAAGCTGAGGAGCTCAATACTGAAAAAAAGGACCAGGGGAAAAATGAATTAATGAAACCTCACCAAGGTCTGAGTGAAGAATGCCTGTCCAGTGACCTTCTTCTGCAGAGTCTGGCTCTTTCTTTTGGAAAGTGACATCTCCCTGACACTGATCTTATGGTTTGGATGGAGATAGTACTACCCTCTGTTTCTAGTGGGAACTCAGTTCCAACCAGTGAGAACTCCACATCCCTCTAGCCACAGAAACTAATCCTGGGGTTGGCCCTTGACCAATGCCAGAACAGACAGAGTCAGTCCTGAGCCTCTTCCTCAAGAGCCTCTTACTTATTCTTGGGAGAGGGACCATTTCTTTCTGTTGGGATTACTAAACTGATAGCAGGTACACCCAGACCTGCTGGACACCATCTTGCTGCCACAGAATAGCCTTCCAGAGAAGAAATCCAATGTGAAGGGAAGAGCCAGGGATGGATACTAATTCCTCATGGCACCATGTGAGTATCTGGGCCCAGTCATACTTCAAGTCAGAATGACTTGGATGTTTGTTATACAAACAAATAAAAAGTCTTTTGTTGTTGTTGTTGAAGTCAGTAATAACTTGACTTCTAAGTCTTCTGTACCCAGAAAGGGAGAATCTATCAATATACAAATTTATAGCCTAGAGAAATAAATGTCAGATTCTGTTAATTTTCATGGTGTTGAAAAAAGAAAAATATCTCAGTGATGAGACTGTTTTCCTATTGGCTAGTTTCCAAAATGTGTCTGGATGAGGAATCACATTGTTCTTTTTCTTGCTCTAAAATGTATTTCTGACAGCCACATAGTGTTCAGATAGCCGACGATCATGGAGAAATCCCCTGTCTGGTCAGCCTTATCGTGCTCAGCGGATCTCTGTTTTACAAAGACTAGGTGTCCCTTTTCCCTCTTTTGTCTTTGCTTTACGCATCCTATGTCTTATATGGAGCCCTGTGGAAGCCAAGTTTCTCTTTTCAGATGAGCATCTCCCCTTGTTAACACGTGAGTCACACTGACAGTGCAGACTGTCCTTACCCTCCAGGTCCTGAGGTAAAGACAAGGCTTAATGACAAGGGGGCATAGAAATAGGAACTTCTTTACTCCAGATGTCTGCTTTACACTATAGAAAACCATGCTCGATTGATAAAAATTTATTTCATATTCTGTACCAGTTTGCAGTATTAGATGAGACCCAACACTGGCCTGAGCATCTCTAGATTAGGGGTTGGGAACTCAAGTGCCTACAGGTGCGAGGCAGCTGGCAGAGCTGGGTGAAGTGGACCAGGTTGGGGCTGAGTGCTTGCTTGCTTGTTTGCATGACTGAAGGGAGCTGTCACCATTCAGCACCATCCGAGGGCCATGTGCATGTGCAGCGTGGGCTCTGTGCTGCTGGATCTTATATGCTTCACCAGAGGTCCTGGAACCCAGAAGTCATCAGTTTGCAACCACTGACTTGATAATAACATCAGTGATTGTTCCAGGTGGCTGGATGTTGGGTTATATTTAAACCTAATTTAGTTTACTTTGAATGGTATCCAAAGCATCGTGGTTTAGAGCACAGACTCTGGTGTCAGGCCGACCTGGGTTTGTGGCCTGGCTTTGACACTTACTAACGTCGTGACCTTAGCCAATGAATTTAACATCTTGGAGATGCTGTCTCCACATTTGTAAAATGGGGTTGCATCTGCCTTGTTGGTGGGCTTAGGGGCAGCAGAACTTGACATTAAATGGCATGATATTCTTAAAACTCTTAGGCAGTGGTTTTGTAAAGCTTTCATAAATGCTGGCAACTCTATGACTAGAGCTAACAGAAATCCATGTAAGATGTTTTTTGTATTCTCAGAAGCAGAAAGTCAAAGAGACAATATTATGCTGTGGTTAAGAGTGGGACAAACCCTCGAGTCAGTCTTGCTCTCTGTCCAGACATGAGCCTTTAGCCACAGTTTTCTCATCTGTAAAATGGAGATCTAAGGTTGTCTATCCCAAAAGACTCTGCAGATTACACGACTTAACACTTATAACTGAGTTAACATTCCTAAACATTTAGAACAGAGCCTGACACACAGTAAGGGCTATGGGAGTGGAAGTTTATAATACTATGATTGCAATGATGTTTTAACAGCTCTTAAAACTTTGTCACTTGAGTAAGACTGTATACACACTCTAGAACTTATGGTTTGCATTATGCTAACTTTAATAGCACCTGGTGCAATTATTTTTAACTTAAAGAGTTGGAAAAGTTTACTTACTGTTATAAGGGCCACTTCAAATCCATTGTGAAAGGTATAAAATGTAGAGTATAAAAATGAATGCAATTATGTCAAGTTCTTTAAAAGCTGGTTTTACAAAATTCACCTAGAAAAGAGGTAGATTAGGGGAAAAAAAAATTTGTTGAGAGCCTGTCTTGTGTAATGCATATGGTTAGGCCTAAACACAAAGCTAAAACAATAAATGGGGAAGGTAAACATCTCTGTTTCAAGACAAAGTCCATGTCCACACATGCTAGCATATGGTCCCGGTGAGAGCATTTCCTGAGATCTGTTTCTACCCTCAGAAGCTACCTGGTAGTGCTGGTGTACAGGGGATGAAGATCAGTAGTGAGCTCAGAAGTGAGATTTGCAAATGTTAGCCACTATATGTAAAAATAGAATTTAAAAAACTCAGATTTCTTCTGTACAGCACAGGGAACTATATTTAATATCTTGTAATAACCTTTAATGAAAAAGAATATGAAAACGAATAAAGTACATGTGTATACATGACAGGGACCTTGTGCTTTACACCAGAAATTGACACATTGTAACTCACTATACTTCAATTAAAAAAAAGTCATAGGAGACCACCACCACCACCAGCACGAACAACAACAAAAAAGACAGACACGAGTTGTCCCCAGGGCACAGCGTCCGGCGCCACAGGGACCAAGTCTGGTGTGAGGAGCACAGCCTGGATGCATGGTGGGAAAGGGGACCAGGGTAGGGGGCAGGCAAGCTCACTTGCACGCTGGGTTCTTTTTCCCAAAGTTGAGGGTGACAGTGTGCCTCAAAAAGATTTCGATCTGAATTTTGTGTGTCTGAAAGTAGGTGAAACTGACATCTTCTGCCCTGGCTGGAAGCGCGTGTGGCTGCACAGATCTGGGAGCCCATGCAGGGGCCCTGGCGCGGGCAGGGGCCCCGGGAGAAGCAAAACGATCAAGGTCCCTGGGGTGAGTGGTGCTGCATCCCCAGTGAGGGCTTCAGGGTCCAGCGTTTGGACTCTGAGGAACCTGGGCCACTGGCTTGCCCGGCATCATAGAAGCCAAATGGGAGAGGCCCACAGTGTCACCCTCCATGGAGATCAGACCAGCTCGGGGCCACCTGCCCAGGGCCTTCAGACAGAGGCCCAAGCACATCCTGTCGAGGCCTCCATGAGGTCACAGCCCCCCGCAGCCCTGCTGGCCCACAAAAGGGGACCACCACCTCATAGTGCATGGACAGGGATACTCTCCTTGCCCCCTGCTCCGTCCCCCAACTCCAAGCTCAGGGCCACCCTCAACTGCCTGCTCCGGAAAGGAATGGCGCTAACTGCTTTATCAACCAAAAAGGGATGGAAAGTTAGGGAATCAGCCTGAGATGTGATTAAGGGAGGTACTTTCCAGCTGGGAAAGGGGGAAGGACATTGTCCACAGAGCAGTTGGTAGCACTTATTTGAAAAAGTAGAAACATTTCATGTATATACACGTCTGATGAATTTAAAGTTTCCACTCACCAGTTACACACCCACAGGCCAGGCCGCTTTTGTAGGTCAGTGGGAGGGGGTGGTTGTGTGGGAGCGCTGGTTTATTTGTGGGGTGATCTCAGGTGAGCAGAGTCATTTAACTTCCCTGAGACTCAGCTTCTTCTTTGTTAATTTGAGGGTGGCAATAACCTCTTAGCTACTTCACAGGATTCTGTTTAGGGGCAGCTGAGGCAATTTCTGAGTGAAAGATCTTTATGAATGGCCAAGTATTGTATAAACTTTAGCTATTGTTAGATAAATTTCAAATTCACTCCTCTACATGTTGTCTGATTCATTTCGTGATTTAGGGTTTAAATGCTGACAACGCAGAGTTATATATTCAGCTCAATTTGATAAATATTTATTGAAGACTCCTGTTGTAAGGAGCTGTCTGTATGATTTGATCAGTGTGGACAGCTGGTCTGAATAACGTGAGCCTCCTTCATGATTTTGTCAATGGTTTTTGGGAGGTTTGGGTATATATTGCTGACACATCATCTTCAACTGTCCAGTTCATTTTCGCCAGGATTGCCTGTTGATCTTCCATTTTTTACTGTGGAAGATATCTGTTATGATAAATAACTGGCTTTGTTTCCATGTTATTTCCTACATGTAACTCATTGTTATTTAGAACTTTAATTGAACATCATTAAATAGTTTAATGTGGGGTTTCATATTTCAAGCTTAATCAACTTTGTTCAAGGGGGAAATATAATTTTATTATATACTTTCTTTCAGGTCAGATTATTTTCAAATAATTGAATTAGGTTAAATATATCAAATAGGTACATAAACTTGAGAACTTAAAGGGAGGAAAATCTTTCCCCAAACAACTGCATAACAGTTTGAAGGAGGAAAAAGCCCAACATTGTATTTCAAGATAAAGAAGTAGACTTTAGGATAACTAGTAATTTAAAGAATTGATCCTATAGCTTGAATTCTACATTGTAATCTCATTATAATTAAATCCAAAGAACTATTTTCTCCCTTTTGGAAGTCCAACTGCATGTATGATTTCTGCATTGTTCTAAAAGTGTAATCATACACTGCCTCATATTACTTCAGTTTATTGCCTAATATTATTCTAACAGGAAAGGCAGTCCTTCAAGGGGTGAGGTTGTATGGCTCATTCTTAAACATCTCCACTCATGCACAGCACAGCACTGAGCCCCAGATAACTGCATAATATGTATCTTTGACTTGGTTAATGGTCCTGATGCTTTTGTTGTACTGTGATTTGTTTCTGTTGGGCCAGATACTATTATCCCTAATTTAGCTAAATACTCCATTGTCAACTTAGACTTTTTATAAATTTCAACCTCTTATAAATTACCTTGGGCTGTCAGGCTTCTATAACAATTTCTAGGAGGTTATGACATCCCTTCTTTAATCTATATAAGATTGAAAGAATAAAGCCTCTTAGAATAGTTCAGAATGCACTCATTGTGAGCAACTGAAGAAATAAAGCTGGAGAAATACCTTGCAAGTGATGCCCAGACAACACATCCACTGCCCTTTGCTTTGGGTTTTGGTTTGAGGTTCATCTCCTTAAAGGGAGCCATCTTGAATGATATTTAGCTTCTAGTTTCACTCTAGGGAGGGAGAGGGGGAAGTATGAGTGATGCTTCCTCCATCACTGATCACTTTGGTGACATAAAAGGATTAAGGCAAGTGTTTTCTCCTAGGCCTCTCACCTATGTCTCTTGTCCCTTCCTCTTCACTCTCCATAAAGCTTATCTTGGAAGCCAGCCACCATTTGCCATGTGACAGTAAGGTGTGTGTAATCCATGCTTTGATGGGTTTGTGTTTATAACACAAATACATGGAGTTGTCACTGAGGCAGGAATTGCTTGCTATCAGGAGGGGCATCCTGAACGGGGATCACCGAGGCTGGCCTGTGGTTAGATTGTCTTCACACAGCGTTCTCTCCCTCTTCATAACTATACCTTCACTTCTGAAAGTCCCACTTAGTTTTTGCTTTTGTTATTTTCTTTTCTACACTCAATCCTTCTGTGCATAAACTTTTGTTTCATCCCAAGAAAAAAAAGCTCTTCCAATTTCAGGGGTGGCGGGGTAGAGGTGAAAACAAAATGAAACGGAAAGCTGTTCAGATAACCCAGGAGAATTTTAAGACCCCTTTGTTATAACAGTCCTTTTATGTTTGAAATATTTATTGGGCCTCTTCCTGGTCACGATCGGAAGGGAAACGTGAATTGGTGCCCTCCAAGTTGCTCGGGCAGACAGAAGAGTACATGTTTACAGTCAAGATGGTGCTTGATCTTGGAACGACAGGAAATGATTTTGAAAATCCAGATAAACTATTTTATCCTGGAAAGCATACATGCCAAACACAGTTTAAAGTAAACATAAGAATCCTTGTGTTGTGCCCCATGGATAAAGTGTTGGGAGAAGCTAACATTTCTCCAGATTAAGGACAATTTGGTGCAACAGTTGTCTCTAAGTGATTTGTTTTGCCTGTGTAAGCTTTTAGATTTCCATAATGGAGCAATGCATAGCAAAACAGTGGAATTTGTTTGAATGATTGAATGAATGGCATAGCTCCTCCCCTACTCAACAACTTCTGAAATTTGAATCCTTATGCTAAAATTTGTGAGCGCCTTCAAGTGCATCACAATAGACTTGATCTCCACTTTAGGTAGTAGTTTTGTACTGGTTTAATACCGGTTCCCTTCCAGACAGGGTGAAGCTGCTATCTTAGCTCCATTTTTCTCTCTAAGAAAGTTTTTTTTTTTAATTTAAGTTTGTATAGAACTTAAATATAGGACAATATTATTTTAAAGTTTATAAAGATGAATGCTCTGGGAAATCATTGAGAAAAGTTTTGAAAAAGAAGATTAGGGAGAGGGAATATCCCACCAGATTTTAAAATTTGCTATAAAACTAACAATAAAGCAATGTAGTGTTCATCTGTAGATCAGGGAAATGAAAGAGAATCTGGAACATATCCAAGTGTATATGCTCACTTTATATTGTCAAAAGGGGCATTTTTGACTGAAAAAAATGTTTAATAAATGGTGTCAGGACTTTTCAACCAGGTCAGTTAACAGCATTTAATGAGAATTTACTATGTGCCAGGTACTGTTCTAAGATCTTTTCATGTATTAACTCAATCCTCAATACAGCCTTTTGAGATATAAACTGTTATTATCCCCATCTGAAGATGAAAAGAACTGAAGCACAGGGAGGTTTAGTAACTGGTCCAAAGTCACACAGCTAAGTGGTAGAGTCAGGATTTGAGCCCAGGCAGTAAAATCAGATCATTACCTGGTTCATGCTATGGTATGAAAACTGAAATTCCAGATGGATTAAAAATCTAAATGTATAAAATAACACCTTTATAATATCATTACACTATAAAAAGATAATCCAGAGGACCAGTTAAATAATGTTGAAATTCGATAGACTTTCTTAAGCAAGACAGAAATTCCAGAAGTAACAAAAAACATTGATCTCACAATATTAAAAACAAAACCAAAAATTTCTATTAAGAGGATACTATGAGCAAAATCAAAAGCCCAATGATTACCCAAGAGGAAATAGATTCGCAATACATTTGACAGAAATAGAGTTTATATCTCTACTCCACAAAACACTTGTATAATATGACATTTTAAAAAAAGTCCAATTGCAAAATGGGCAATAGATATGAACTGGCAATTCACAGGAGATAGGATGCAAATAGGCAATAAATAGGTAACAGTGGCAACATGCATGGTGCTAATAGGCTCTTGGGGAAACTCCCAGTTGTTCTGTTTGATTTGGTTTTGGCCAAGGAGCTAAAGTTTTCCTTTAAGTTCTTCCTCCCCCTCCCCCTTTCTGACACCACCCCACCTTCCACCCCTATCACTTTTCAAGATGTTTAAGTTCCTTGTCCTCCGTTCAGAGAGTCAGGACTGCTGGGTGGAGGCTGTTGGTATCTGGGGAGTGAGGTGTTGAAAGTGCACACTTGAGAGCTACCTGGCAGTGGTTTCCTGCTGCTCTGTTTCCTGCTCCTCTTAGCAGAAGACATTTCTCCTTTCCACTTCGTGACCTGGAATCCTTTCCATCCCTTTCTCTGTCCCTAGTTATGATGGATCTTCTGTCTCCAATTTCTGCCTTCAAGCCAGAGTCCTATCTAGCCTTTGGGAGAGAAAAAGCAGGCACTGAGGTCTTTCTGTTCTACACTTGGGCCTGAGGCTTCTTTAAGTCTTTGTTTTAGCTTATACTGGGGTGGTGGGGGGTGGGTGGTAGAAAAATAACTATCAGTGTTCAAAAGTACCCGTGAGAGAACATGGAAAATGTGTAGTATCTCACATTTTGAGATATTATGTTGCCAGAGGTCTATGTTTTTAACTTCTCTAGTACTCAAGAAATGCAAATAACAATGAAATGACCATTGGGTGTTTTTTGGCTCATTAGATTGGTCAAAGTTTAAAATATTGATAACATCCAATATAGGCCAAAGCTGGGTGAAAAGATACCCTTATATATTGTTGGTAGAAGAATTGCTGAAACTTCCTAGGAATCGTTAAAACATGTCTGTAACCATTAAAATTTAAATTGACATAAGCTATGAACTAGCAGTATACATCTACCAACTGAGCCCAAAGAAACAAAAGCACCAGGCACATGGATTTACTTACAAGATCATTTATTGCAGGATTTTTTTTTAATCAAAGGGCTCTAGGCAATTCAAATGCCTATCAAAGAATAACTGAATAAATTATAGCACATTATATAATAGAATATCATATAGCTACATACAACCAAGGATATCTTAACTCTAGCAAATAAATAAAACTTTCACTTTGTAAAAAAAATAGTAAGAGTTTTAAGATTGTACTGTACAGCACAGGGAAATATTTACACAATCTTACGGTAGCTCACAGAGGAAAAAATGTGACAATGAATATATATATGTTCATGTATAACTGAAAAAATGTGCTCTACACTGGAATTTGACACAACATTGTAAAATGATTATAACTCAATAAAAAATGTTAAAAAAATAGTAAGAGTTTTAAATATGGTAAATATGTTTGTTTTGTAAGTGTAAAAAGTATGAAAGATCTATACACCACACTGTTAATTTAAGGCAAGCGTCATAAAGCTCAGTGACTCTCGGGACCGGGCAGACTGTAAATGAAGCAGAGTGGACACTGAAACGTCTGTAGGAGTAAGAAAGGATTATTATTAGTCTTAGGGTCCTAAGAAAATGGCAGAGGATGGGTTCCAAAGCACAGAAGAAAGGATTATGTTAGGTTCAGAAGAAACAAAAATAGGACAAGAATGGATGTAGGAAGGTTGACATGACAGTAGGAGATGAGGCATTCCAACCGATGGCTTTCCTTTTCCCCATAATGTTGGAATAAAGGGTTTGAAGGGAGTAAAGAAGGCTTGGAGAAGGTTTTCTAGAGAATGAGAAAGAAAAAAGAAGGATTGCATAGGTCCATTTAAGGACAGTGAGCATTAATTTGGAGTTGAACCATCATATCCTTTTTTTAGATTGGTATGAGCACCAGAAACTGTATGAAAAAAGAATAAAAATTCCTAGTAAAGTAGAAGGTAAGATTTTTTACTTTTCTAGGAGAAAAACTCAGAAGTACCATATTAGGAAAAATCTCAAGAAATGTAAGGAGTTACTTGCTCTTTCACAGTAGAATTTTTAGTTATGGAATTTTTTAAACAGCTTTTTTGAGATATGGTTTATATACTATGCAATTCAGCCACCTAAAGCATACAATTCAGTGGAATTTAAGATCTTTGCATATATATGCAACCTTCACCACAATCAGTTTTAGAACATCCTTATCTCCCCCTCGCCCCGAGGAAATCTATACCCTTTAGCCATCATCCTCCCCTCCCCTCCCCCAACTTTTCCATCTTCCCACTCTCCCCTACTCCCCGCCCCCCACCTTCCCTGCCAGCCCTAGGTAACCTTAAATCTACTTTCTGTCTCTATTGATTTGCCTATTCTGGACATTTCATATAAATGGAATCCTACAACACGTGATTCTTCATGACTGACTTCTTTCATTTTGCATAATGTTTTCAAGGTTGATGCATGTGGTAGCATGTGTCAGTACTTCTTCCCTTCTTATTGCCCAATGATATTCCATCGCACGGGCACATCACTTTTGATTTATCCATTCATCAGTCCGTGGGCATTTGGGATGTTTCCACTTTCTGGCTGCTATTAATAATGCTGCTAGTAGCATTCTTGTACAAGTTTTTGTGGGGACATATGTTTTCATTTCCCTAGAGTACACACCTAGAGGTGGAATTGCAGGGTCAAAACAGGAACTCTAGGCTTAGCCTTTTGAGGAACTGTCAGAATGTTTCCCCAAACATAGAATTTAGAACTAGATGGGATCATAGAAATTATTAGAGATATTTAAGACATCTCTAACTGTAAGTAATTTAACCACAGTCAAAAAGCAAATTAGTGATAGACAAGAATCTAAATTCTGATCTTTTTATTTCTGTAACTTTTTATATTAAACATTTTAAATTTCTTTACACATGTACTTACACATATATATTGATTTCCATTAATATGATTTTAAACATGATTAGGTATCAACTTTTGGATTTCCTTTCCTTTTTTTATGTTTATCTTCTTCCTCCCTCCCACATTACCTTTGTGCCCTCCACAAGGTAATTAATACCAACAACCTAAAAAAATGCTCTGTCATAGTTTCTCCATGGTAATATAATCCTACACACACACATACGGAATTTTTGTCACTATTTCATAAAAATGGGATCATGTTATACTATTTTTCTGCACGTTGCTTGTGGAATTCCATCCAAGCCAACCAGTATACCTTTATTTTTATTTTAAGTGCCTACAGAATACTTGGTGCTGTGGATATGTTATAATTTGTTGAGCCTGTCATTGAGTGTTCACTCACTGTTTCTGGTTTTATTTTGATTTGTGAGTGGACAGTGATGCAGTGAACATCCTTGCTGCTCAGGTGTGGTCCATGCACCAGCAGCAGTGGCATCACCAGGAGCTTTATAGACAGACTCTGAGGTTCCAGCCCTGCTCCACTGAATTTGAATTTGGATTTTAACAAGATCCCTGGGAGATTCAGATTCACATTGAAGACTGAAGACTGACCTGGTACATATGACCTTTCAGACAAGTCTATCATTTCTATAGTTAGATTCCAAGGAGAGAAATCTAGGGCAAAAGGATATACCTGCTTTCAATTTTAAAAGATGCTTTAGCTGACCGCTTCCTTTAAAGACTGTAGCACATTCGACTTCTACCAGCACTGTTTGAGAATTTCCTTTTTCTCATGTTCCCATTAGCAGTGAGTGTTGATGCTGAGATTTCAAAGGGAATTTTCTGTGAGAGGAATATTTAGGTTTTGTTTGACTTTTCCCATGTAATTGAGCAAACTATTCATCAGATAGTATTATTAGAATTGTACCAATTTCAAATGCTGGATTTCTAAGTCAAATGATAGAAGAATCAAAATTTCAAAAATAGTAAAGAATGAAGATGCAACTATTGTAACAGAAAACTTCTCTACCCTTCCCTGGTGCTAACATGAGGGAACGGGTACCCAGGAGAGTGATCACCTGCCACGCTGGATGTTGTACAGTGCCTTGTTCCCACTTTTTGGCAATGTTTTCAGATAAATGTTTGGGAGAAAGGGTAAAATACAGTAAAGGTTTACACACAGTCTGCTCAATCCCAGAACTAATCAGGGAATTGTAAATTAAAGCACCATGTTTTGCCCATCATATTGGAAGATTTTATTTTATTTTTGGCATATATTAAAATATTAACATTGTTCAATGGGAGTAAAGGTGTGGAAAAACAGACAAGCTCATAAACTGGTGAGAGTGTAAGTTGATAATATCCTTATAGGGAATGGTACAGCAGTGTATGCAAGACATTTCAGTGTACGTAGCTTAGGACTCAGCAAGGTAGGAATCTGTCTTACAGAAATAGTCTTACATGAGAAAAAAGACATATTAAAGGACGTGCATTGAAAATTTGAGACCACTTAAATGCCCATCAATAAGGAGATGTATTAACATATTTTGCTGTATTGATAATGTCTATATCTGGTCTGGAAAGTTCTACAAAGTGTATAGCTAAGCAAAAAAACCCTCAAGTCTCTATATGAGGTATTTTGTACAATCCACTTTTGGAAGTGATCACAGAAAAGGGGTGTGTGTGTGTGTGTGTGTGTGTGTATGTGTGTGTGTGTATCACATCTACATATATAATAGGAAAACACAAACCAACCTGCTAGCAGTGGTTACCTCTGGGTGTGTGTTGGGCAGAAGGATTGGTGGTTGGAGTGGTGGTGGAGGAGTAACACGTACTATTTCCTAAACAACAACAATGATAATTGTTACCATTTATGGAGCACTTATTGTATGTCCGGCACTCTGCAAAAAATTTTGCACGAATCATCTTAATCCTGACAACCACCTGATGAGGTATTATTATTATTATCTGAATTTTGCCACTCAGTTGACTGAGTTATAATCAGGTAATTTGCTGAGGTGATGCAGCCAGAAAGTTGTGGTGTTGGATTCGGAACCAAAGTAGTCAGACGCTAGAGACTGCTCAGAACCTCAGTTCTATCTACTCATGTATCCATCCATCCATCTATCCATTACCTACCCACCCATCAGCTATATTTATCTATCTATCTATCTATCTATCTATCTATCTATCTATCTATCTATCTATCTATCTATCTATCCATCTATCATCTATCTATCTATCTACCTACCTACCTACCTATCTACCTGTCTGTCTGTCATCTTTCATCTATCTCTTCTGCCACACTAAGGTTCTCAAGCCACCAAAGAGAAAATTAAGTCAGTTTTCTATTTACATCATTGAGGTACAATATAATTTATGAAAACACACCGTGTTTTTCAGAAAATAACACAATTGACAGATGATGTCATTGGTTCTGATTCTTTATCAGTGTAACGGAGCATTGCCTCATTCCAGGACATTTGTATGATGGCCTGATTGTAGCTCTCTGGATGGAATAGAAAATGAGACCCAGGACAATCCGTCCCCCTAGCTGGCCACTGATCCACAGAACCAAATATTTCATAACAAGAAGAAGACATCACTGATCCTCTCCCTTATTTTCCTAATGAAGATGCTCTCCTTTATTTCCACCAGAATGTCTGAGTAGCAGAATTGGTATTGAAATCAGGTTTTCTGACTTTGGGTTCAGTGTTCTTTCCACAACTTTATGATTTGGGATTTATGACACAGCTCTTAACTTCCTGTAGGATGTAACCCGGCAGATGGATACACAGTGCTGACCCATTCCTGTATGTGGAGCCCCCAGATTTGTATACCTTTATCTCAAAGGAAAGAAAGGACTGAACAGCCAGAGTTGAGTGACGTTTTATCACCAACCTTAAAGGTTTGGCCACTATGCTTTCCTTAAAAATTATAGGGGTCCAGCGCAGTTCCTAGGGGTTATGTTTAGCTATGTAAATCAACTACTAGCTGGTTTTTACAGAGACTCCCTCCAAAAATTTTGTTCCTGTTGAACAAGAAAACCAGGCAGTGTGGTTAGGTGATGGAGTGGTCAGACAATGGCTGGACATGAAGCGAGTCATCTGCAGAAGACATGGGCAGCCTGATGAAGCACAGTGTTGGGTCCAGGACATAGAGATGGGCAGGATGTCACTGTCAGCTAAGCTCATGTGCAGGTGACTGCCCCTGGACAGAAAAAAAGGTCAAGGGTCAGGAAACATGTGGACCCTGAGGAGAGCAGAGAAAGTATTGAGTCTAAACCACTTTTCCTGATTTTATTCACGCCAAGAGGAAGGCAAAGGGCTGCGTCAACTAACTTTCCCTGAACTGGTGCATCAGCAGAACCAACTGTGCCTCTCCCACTTACCTCTTGATCCCAAACACGGGGTTCATAGTCATCCAGCTGCCCCATTTGGAGCTCCAGCAGGCAAAGGAGAAGAAATGCCACTTGGATGTCTGGGACTCCTCCATCCTGCTCAAGGCTGACAGCTGTCACAGAATGTCAGTAACTAACAGAGCATCGTAGCAACATGTTTCCTGCTTCTTAAACCTTTAGCCTCGCAGTGTATAATCAGTTCTATGAGCATGTGTTGGTTCAGCTTTAGAATTCAAGCTTCTGAATCTTTGAACCATTCATTAGTACCAAAAAGTCAAAGTAGTCGTCCATCTACAGCTTGAGGAAAATTTGATTTTCTGTGAGGGAATGACCAGTAACCATCAATAAAAAAAAAGTCTGTGTATAGTGACCATTCTTCCTGCCTAATGGTTCCTTTTTATAACCCTTTTGTTAATATCCTGACTCACTTTGAGTGGATATCTCTAGGGCATTTGTTGGCAAAGCAGAGTATCTGAAAAACAAAAATGTCAGTGTTACATATGTACATATAGGTTGAACTATTTTTAAAATATAAATGTGATATATCTTTTTAAAAACTCCACTGGCACAGAAAATAATAAAGTAAAATATAGAAGTCAGCCACTGATCTCACAGGCATCGTGTTGTTGACAATTTCTCACACTGCCTCCTGGACTTGGTTGGTGTATGAGGTGCATTCAGGGGGTACAGATGTCCTTTCTTGTTTTAACTAAATGGGATCATATGCAACAATGCTGCTAGGTGGGCAGTTTGCTCTTTTCCATTAGCAATATATTTAATTCCTCCTTATTGATGGATATTCAGGTTGTTTCCATTTTTCAAAACCTTTTAATCGTCTAATGAAGATCCTTGTTATAGGCAATTTTGCAGACTTGTGCATGTATATCTTCAAGTTATTACATTTTGGTGCTTGTTACCAAAAGTTCTCAAAAGCAAAATTTTGAAAACTGGAAACAGCTCGAAGGCAAAAATAATAAGACATATCCCTAGGTTTATCCTCTTTAGTCTCTGTCCTCAACCGTGACTGCTAGATCACTGAGAGCTGACGATGGGAAAAGAAGAGAAGCAGAAAAGAAATATACTTAGGAAATATGGACAAGGGTTTTCTTGGGTGTTTTTAGTTCAGCTCTTAGGAGAGATGTGACTTGGTAATTTTTATCCTGGTAAAGTATTTAGAAGAAAGTGATTTCAGGTGTCACAAAATAAGTTATTTTTTTCTTCTTCAAGTCTCATCACCTCTGAGGTATTCCAGTTTTTTCTATCCCTCAGTTCTTGTTTCTTCTAAGAAATTCATATGATACTGCTGGCTCTGTAAATTTGACATGCTGTGCATTTAGCCGGAGAGATTTAGTTTCTAATGTACATAGTGTGACTTGCTAGTCTTCTAAAGCCCTTCAAGGAAAGCTCCTCCCTCTCTCCGCCCCTTGTAGCACCTCTGCAGCAGCATCAATGCTTTGCAAATGGTAGTGAGTAGTTAGTCATTTTATAAATTAATTTCTCTAGACTCCAGAGCCCTACCTTATTTTTATTCAACACAATCTGATGAATAAAGGAAGTATTTTTTCCACAGCCCCTTCCTAAGGTGGACCAGTGCTTGGCATCCCATTAGCATTTCCCAATCTGTGTTTCCAAGGTCTGGGTGGACCACAACACAACATTTTGATAGACAATGACCATGAACCTTTGTTTTGTTTCCTTTCACAGGTCAGGTGGCCTTGGCTGGCACATAAGTAGAAACAGATGTCGAGAAGGGTAAGGAGGTACGTGGTGCCAATGTCTCAATTCTGGGAAAAGGAAACACTTCACAGAGAATAGGTGCCACCTGTAGGGGTGACAGTCTGCCAAGCGAAACCAGTTTGGCCAAAGATAGCTAAAAATAATTCCCAAGGGTATAAGGTAATGTTTGTTTATACGTGAAATTAAATGAGGGTGTGTGTGTGTGTGTACGTGTCTATGTCTGTGTGTGTACCTGGTGCTGCACTCCAGAGACGCCTGTTGACCTATTTATGGATTCCAATTGTTGAAAGAACACTTTTTATTTAATATTTGACCTGTTCTGAAGAACAGAGTTGTTAAATTTGTTTCGAACAGGCATAAAAGAAAGAATTTTAAATTTCCTTGTTTTCAGCCATCTCACTGAGCTTTGTTAAGCTATCCAGCAAGGATTTGAGGCTTTGAAGAACTATGCAACTTTACACAATGATTAAATATTACTTAAATTTTCCTCCTAGCAGAATTTAGTTACGTTTGGGGGATTAATTATACACAAGGCCATTGGATGGAATTTACTACAAAAGCCCTGTCTCTTTGGGCAAGTTACTAAATGTCTTTGTGCTTGAGCTTCCTCATCTGTAAAATGGGCATAATAATTGCACATGTCTCATGGGGTTACTGAGAAGAGTGGATGTTCTAAGAAAGTCACAGTACATGTCACATGAGATGTCACAACCACCAGTCTCTAGTCTTTCATCTTTTTCTCTCTACCTTTTCTCCTGTAATTCACAAAGACCTTCAATAATTTAATGTAATCATGAGATTCCACTGAAATTTGTGAAATATTTCCTAGATATTCCCATATCCATAATTTTCCTTGATGTTAGAATTTAAGTCATGAGGCCAGATGTCATGGGAAGATCACCATATTTGAAGTGACTTGGATCTCTTTATCACTTACTAGCTTAGTGACCTTGGGAAAGTTGCCACATTCTTCTGGGCTTCTGTTTCCTCAACTGTAAATGGGGGTAGGTCTATGAACGAGATGATTTCTAAGGTCTCTTTTGGGAGAAAGTTGAGAGGACTTGGATTCTAAGATCAAGATGTAGAAAAAACACTGTAATATTTGATACTGCCAGCTGAACTCAACTGTTAATTTAATTTACCACAGCAAAGGTAAAAATAATCTGTTACAAATGAAACAGCTTAGATCAAAATTGAACAAAATATCCTATAAAATTAATAAACAGGATTAAAGATAAGGAATCAGGCTATAAAGTCTTCAATGGCAGAGACAATGCATTAATATGTATCCTTATATCTCCAGAGGCTAGCCACCTGGTACATGATAGGTATTCAAACAAAGATTGCCAAAATGAAACAAACAGAAGTTAGAGTCAGTATAGCTTGAACTAAATAAAGTTCTGCTTGGATTGGACCCAGGATTTAATTGTGAGAAAGCTTGAAATTTCTGAATATTGAGTCTTTATATTAAAGCAGAAGTTCTTTTGTGGGTGTTGGACCAACATCATCATTATCACATGGGAAGTTACTAGAAATGCAGATTCTTGGGCTCTACCCTAAACCTACTGCATGAGAAACTCTAAGGATGGAGTCTAGCAATTTGTTTCTTTGTTAGTGGTTTTTAGATAGACTTTATTTTTTTAGAGGAGTTTTAGTTTCCCAGCAAAACTGGGGAGAAAGTTCAGAGTTCCCATATACCCACTTTCCCTACACATAGCCTCCCCAACTGTCAACATCCCCCACCAGAGTGGTACATGTGTTATAATCTATGAAGCTGCATTGACACATCATTATCACCCCAAATCCCTAATTTACATTAAGTTTATTCTTGGTGGTCTACATTTTATGGATCTTGACAAATACATGACATGAATTCACCATTACAGTATCATATAGAATAGTAAGTAATCTGTGTTTTAAGAAGCCCTCCAAGTGATTCTTATGCACATTAAAATTTGACAACCATTGCATTACAGGATAGAATTTTTCAAAGCTAAGTTGAAGACATAGCCAAGAAATTAAGCCCACATCTAAACTGAAGCTGTAATTGATTTATCCTACTCTCCTCTAAATACACATTTGGATGCTAATGATTAGTATGCTCTTTAAAAGGATTTGGAAACTTTCAATGTCTAAACTTCTGCTTCCCTCTTTGCTGAAATTTTAGGGTACCCTTTTCTCTAGCATATTCGTTGGGAAGTAGGATAGAGCTGTGGAAAGGACACATTTATTTTATTATTGAAAGTTTCAAGCATATACAGAAGAGCAGAGAAAAGTTTAGTAAATCCTTACATACCCATTGCTAAACTTCAGTAATTATCAACTGCTGGTCTATCTTGTTTCATCTATATTCACATTCATTCCTCTCTTCATTCCAAATTATTTTTAAGCAAATTCAATATAATGGTATCTATATATATAAATATATATATATATATTCATTCCAGAAAAATAGAAGAGAAGGGAACACTTCCCAACTGATTTCATGAAGCTACCACTGCCGTGATTTAAAAAGAAAAAAGAAAATGATATTACAAGGAAAGTAAACTATAGACCAATATCCCTTTTAAACATGGATTAAAAAATCCTTATTATCAAATCAAATCTTACTATATATAGAAAAGATAGCACATCATGTCCAAGTGGTGTTTATCTCAGGAATGCATGTTTAGTTCAACATTCAAAAATCAATAAATGCGATTCACCAGAACAACTGCGCCATTGTCTCAACAGACTCAGAAAGAGCATTTGACAAAATTCAACACACATTCATAATAACTTCCAATAAATTAGGACTAGAAGGGACCTTCTTCAGCCTGATAAAAGGAATCTATGAAAAACTTATACTTTCATACTTAATGATGAGGGACTGCTTCTCAAGCATGGGTATGAGGCAAAGATTTCTGCTCTCATCACTTCTATTTGCCATTATATTGGAGATCCTAGCCTGTATGAGAAGACAACAGATGAAAAGTATAGATCAGAAAGGAAGAAATAAAACTGTCTTTATTCACAGAAACATGATTATCGATAAAGAAGACCTCAGAGAAATCTACCAAGAAGCTACTAGAACTTCTATGTAAGTCTAGCAAGGGCATAGGTTACTAGAACAACACAAAAATTGTGTTTTTATATGGTAGCAAAAAACAATTAGAAATTACAGTGACATCAATGAACATGAACTACTTCGGGATAAATCTATCAAAATGTGGTCAAGATTTGGATGCTAAAAATCAGACAACAGTAGTAAGAGAAATCACAGTCAAACCCTCGATAATCCTCAGTGACCCCTGTCTCCTGTATTTAAAGCTGGGTGTTAATGTCCTCCTACAGCGAATAGGGCTGAACTGTGTAATGGGGTATTGTGGACATGATCATGTATGACTTCCAATTCTAGGTCATAAAAGACACTGTGGTTTCCATCTTGCTATCTTGGATCTGTAGCTCTAAGGGAGCCAGCTTCCATGTCTGAGGATACAAGTAGTCCTATGGAGAATCCCAGCATTCGGTGAGGATCTGCATCCTTCTGCCAGTAGTCATATGGATGGATCACACTAGGGATGGATTTTTCAGTCCCAACCAAGCCTTCACATGACTGCATCCAGGCCGACATCTTGCCTGTAACCTTATGAGAGACCTGGAGGTAGAACAACCTAGTGAAACTGCTCCCACACTCCTGAACCACACTCCTGAACCACAAAAGCTTGGCAATAATCAAAGCTTATTGTTTGAAGCCACTAGGTTTCTGAGTAATTTGTTATGTAATAGAAAACTTAGCACAGGTTTTGGTACCTGGAAATGAGGTGTTGCCACAACAAACATTTAAAAATGTGGGAGTGGCATTCAAATGGGGCGGTTGGAAGAGGCTGTCAGAACTTTGAGAAGCTTGTTAGTGAAAACCTAAGGAATATTGAAGAGATGATCATGTGACTTTTATCTTTCTGTTCATGTGCTGTATCACAGTACTTGACTTTCATATGTTGAGCCATCCATGCATCCCAGGAGTAGATACCATTGGTTGTGATGTATGATCCTTTTAATGTGCTGTTGAATTCAGTTTCCTAGTATTTTCTTGAGGATTTTTGCATCAGTGTTCATCAGGGATATTGGCCTGTGGTTTTCTTTTCTTTGTCTGGCTTTGGTATCAGAGTAATGCTGACTTCATAAAACAAGTTTGGAAATGTTCCCTCCTCTATAGTTTTTTTGGGGAAAGTTTAAGAAGGATTGGTATTAATTCTTAATGTTTGGTTTAATTTTTGGTAGATGTTTGGTAGAATTAAATTTCAGTCATGCAAGATGAATAAACTCTAGAGATCTGATGTACAACGTTGTGCCTGTAGATAATAATACTATATTATTACTAAAAACCTATGAAGAAACAACAAAATGGTAATTAAGTGAGGTGAAGGTTGTGTTAACTAATCTTATTGTGGTAAAAATTTTGCAATATATACTTGAATCAAACCATCACACTATATACCTTAAACTTACACAATGTTATATGTCAATTGTTTCCCAATAAAGCTGGGAATTTTTTTTTTAATCTATGAAGACGATACATCTCATGTTAAATGTTCTTACCACAATAAATTTCTTAAAAAGTAGAATCAAATCTAAAAAAGAGAAAATTGGGGCTCAGCCCAGTTAAAATTGCCCTCGTAGCAGAGCTGAGATTCTAATCTTGGTTCATCTGGCGCCAAAGCTCCCACTCCTCCACTACATCACCGCACTTCCCCTTCAAACAAATATGGGAAACTGGAAGAGGAAAATATCTTTAGAATAAGCCATTTGAAACTAAATACAGTATGTTACTCCATAGGAAATTGATTCAAAAAAACACAATGGCAGCCTTTACACGTAAGGTTTTATTTTATCTATATATCTATTTATGTACATACATCTAATATATTATATATATTATTTTCTAGATAGCCTATTATATTTTGAAGATTCTTCCCCCTTCACAGTTATAGGTAATATATTTAGAAGGATTTCCCCCTTTTCAGTCATGGGGATAGTTATTTAGAAGCTTATTATGAAGAAAGACCTATGCTGAAGAATTGAACAGGCATCAGTGAAAAAAATTGCAATCAATCAATGCAAAATTTTTAAAAAGTAATATGGACCAAACCCTGTATAGTGAACTTCTTCACACAATTTTTTATTAAACTATTACAATATGTATGTATAGGAGTAATTATATATATAAAAAGAATATCGATGAAATTGTTAGCAAAAGCACGATGACATTTAAGAAGCCTGCCAGTGAGGGTGTAAAGGAAAGTATTATTGTTCACTGGAGGCAGAAAGTTTAGCAGGAAGATTGAAGGTGTTTTCTCAGAGGATTATTCAGTCAACAATTGAGCTTCTAAGAAAGTTGGAGGCCATTGTCCCCCAGCAGTCTCAGCAGAAGTCCAAGGCAGAGAGAAACACGTACCTCAAAGAGATTTGCAGCTGTGGGTTTTGACTAACAGAGTAAATCTCAGGGAGAGTTGTAGGAGAACTACAAAGTTTATAGAGGACTCTATCAGCAGAAATATTACCAGCTCAGACTGATATCCACTTACTGTTCAAACTTCCTGATTGTTTCACAAGTTTAATTTCTTCCTATTTGTGGTTTGTGAAGTCAGAAAGATTGAAATCCTGGCTCTTCCATTGACTAACGGTGTGTAAATATCTGTTAAAGATATTTACCTTTTCTGAGTCTCATAGGATTAAAGAGAGAGTGAGATAATGCAACAAAAACATTTTGTACAGCAGGTACAGAATACATTTCAGCTTTAAAGATGAATTATTATTGGTTACTTAGGGCTTCTCTGAGGCCACGATCCTGCTTTGGCACTCCCACGAAACCCACGAGGCAGCAGGAGTGTTGCAGAAGATCAACTCTGTGCTCTCTAAGCAGGAGAGAGAAGGGCAAGCACTTGGGTTCATATTCTCTTACCCACCTGGGCAAATGAGATGTTAATAAAGACACCTCCAAATTAGAGAGGATGAGTATGGGCTTTCATTGCTTTCTAAAAATCCAAAATTTATCATAAGTTTATTAATATCTACATTATGACTATATATTACAAATTGTCAATGAAAATACTAAAAAATATAAAAGAGTATGGAGTAATAAATGAAACCTCTTCTGTCTCCCATTCGCATCCTGGTCCGCAGGAATAATTATTTTCAAGTTTCATGTGTGCCCTTCAGTAATTTTCTTTTCTGTCTTTGTGTATACAAAGTATCCTGTGATTCTTGAAGAGCATTTGTCATCCAGATTTTTCTCACTGAGGAATAATCACTGTGAAATTCTGACGTGTATGTTTTTAGTGTGTCACACACACACAGACATTTCCAAAGTTTTTGAAATGCAAGCTCATAAAGAATTGAGATGTTTGTAGTCTGGGGTCTTCATTTTAGACCCTGGAGAATTCTTGTAACTGGATATAAGAGCTAGCTCTACATACTACTCCAGTTCATTGGAATTTGGCTTTTGACTTTAGGAGCTAGGAAGGACGAAACACGACGTTACGTACTAGCTACATTGCGATCAGCAGTGTTTCTAGATCAGAGAAACTGATTTAGATAATTCATCTTTCTTGAAACTCAATTTTGGTGACTTCCTCACTCCCAACCTCCCCTAAGTGGTTCTTTCATTCAGAATAGCCTTTGACAAAAAACAACTCAGAGAGAATGGGAGAGTTGCCTCAATAAATATAAAAAGCTTATCTTCTGTCTGAAGCTATAATTCTTTCTACCAAAATGAATTGTTGTTGCCAAACTGTTGACTTCAGACTCTCTTACTTTTCTGGCATTTTCTTCAGCAGTAGATAGGAACATTTCATGCTGTAAATATTGAATTGTAATTGAAAACACTCTATGGGGGATGCTTTAAGATCTTTTTACGTTATAGGTGTTCTTACTTTTGGAAGACTCACCCTGAATCATGGCAAACACATTAAAATGCACTGCCATCTCACGTTAAATAGATTTTTTTAGGCTGAAAAATACTTAAAAGTATTTTTAACAATTTTGAGTATGCTAAGAATAATTTTGTTCTTATGAGCTATCCTTTTAAAATTGCTCACATATTTTTGTACTCTTTATGAAGCTCGTTGTGACAGTACTATACAATGCATGAGAGAGTCCTGAAGCTGTAATGTTTTCATTTCAGAGTTTCAGTAGGATCTTTTCTGTTCTTATGAACAGAGTTTAACACAATGTTTTTCTACTCTGGCTGTACATTTGATTTGAATCACATTCTAACACACACAAATATCTGTTGGTCAAGTTTTCCTCCCAGAGATTCTGATTTAATTAATGTAGGCTGGTGCCAGGTACCAGTATTTTTTTCAAAGCTCCCAGACCTAGGAGATTCTAATGTGCAGTCAGAATTGAGAACCACTATTTTAACATTAATAGATAAACTCTCTAATAAATAAAAATAAGTCAATAAAATAATTTAATAAATTACAAAATAAAACTAAAATAATAAATATTCAATAAAGCCTCTAGTAAAAATCATGAACAGTATATCCAGTTCATTTGCTTTTGAAAAGTCTGAACTTCTGGTGTTTGCATAGATATGTCATAATTACCTTGCTATTAAAAAGTAAACTAATCATTTGCTGAATGAATAGGGATTGCTCAGAAATCTGCCACCTGTACTCAAGCCTTAGTTAACCTCTTACTTAACTAACCTCTCTGAGCCTTAGTTTCCACACCTATGAAGTGAAGATAATAGCAGTGCCTCAAGGAGCAGACCTCTGGTACTGCAGCGAGTTTCTGGGTACAGAGTGTGGTGTTAAGCCTCATGGTGTTAAATTTTTCGTAAGACTATGTCATAGCCACATGCTAGAAGGGATTCTGCATTGCCAAGTATGGTTATGGAGAATCTTTCCAGTACTTCTTCAAGGTGCAGATAATCAAGACCTTTCTTGGTGGCTAATGACTTGTTGACTGAAGACAGGAGACTGGGTTGAATAATCTCTTAAGGGATCCTGTAGTTCTATGGGTTCCATCTCATGGGAGGGGCAGCTTCAAGGAGTCAGTTGACATGTTGTCTCATGAGAATTATTGTCAGGAGCAAATCCAAATATGATGCTGTATTGGTTCCTCATGGTATATGATTATGAGATGAAAGACATTAAATATTTGATATTGGAGATCAGGTCAGGAGGAAGAATACTGAGACTTAGGAGGACAGTTTTGGGTCAACACATGAGATTAATTGATTTTTCAAATAGGCTATTCTACAAGTTCTAGAAGTTGAGCCAAAAGATGGTCAGAACTTCATGATCAGTTTAATATAAGAATAAGCTGGAAAAAACAAATATGTTAGGAAAGAAGAACAGGCAAGATTGAGGGATAACTGGAATTGGAAGGCTGAAAGACAAGAAGCAGCTTTTTAGTGACTGTTTTATCAAGAGGGGTATTTTATTGAGCAACCTTGCTGGCACCCTGATCTCAGACTTCCAGCCCCCAGCACTGTGGGAAGTAAATTTCTGTTGTTTGTATGCCACCCAGTCTGTGGTTTCTTGTTATAGCAGCCCAAAGGAACTAAGACGCTATCCCTGGTAATCGGTGTAGGGATGAGCAAATGAGATGCAAGGAGATGCTTGCTGAAGACCAAGAATCCTCCTCATTATTTCTCAAGAGCTTCTGGCAAAGAATTTTCTTTTTCTGTGGACAGTGTGGTGTGAGGATATACAGCCATTTTTTTTTTCCTACTATGAGGAGAGCCTGAGGACAGAATTGAGAAAAATCATACAGAAAAATAGCAGGATGACACACTGAGATTCTAGATAAAACTACCTGAAACCAGCCCATAATGTACAGCAACATGATCCTATATGTTTAAGCCAGATTGGGTTGGTTTTTCTGTTGCTTACAATCTGAAGAATCCTGGCTATTGCAGGTGGGAAAAGAGTCATTCTGATGGGCAAGGGAGGAGCAGTAAGGATTGAGGAGACTTCTTGGGGCCTGGTTTTGAAGGGAAGCAGATAGGCAGATATTGGTGTAAAGTACATTCTAAGCAAAGAAAACATATTGAACACAAACCTGGAGATAAGAGGGCATAAAGCATTTTTTGGAAGTGGCTAGTAGACTGTGTATGGCTGGAATATAGAATATATCTATGGTATACTAGAAGATAAGCTGGAAAAACAGGAAGCAGGCAAAGAATGAAGCCTTGAACACCAGGCTTAGAATTTGAGGCTTTATGCTGTGTGCAAATGCCAACTGTCAAAGATAAAGGACAGATGAACCGTGTGTTTTTAGGAAGATAACTTTGGCAGCAGAATGATGGATGGATTGGAAAATTCCAGGACAAAGGCAAAATGGTCATGAATCAGGGCAGTCTGATGAATGAAGATAGGGGATAGATATGAGAGATGTAAAGAATGAAGACAGTATTGGATTTGGGTGGGGGAAAAGGGCAGGGGAATAACACGGCTGCCAGGTATGGTGTATAAGCATTTTGAAGGACTCTGCACTTAAGAAGGCTGCAAGAGGCTGTGTAGGAGTGAAGAGAGAAAGAGTTCAGTTGTGTACACTTTGACTTTAAGAGACCAGGGGAACATACACACAGAGATGTCCAGGGAGGGCTGGAGTCTGGAGCTAGGGTAGAAATCAGAGCTGGAAAGTGCAACTTTACATGTTTTCCCCATAAGGAAGATGGTTGAAGGCACAAGGGGGAATGAGATCTCTGAGAAAGTCATGACAAAGACAAAAAGGGATGATGCCCAAGAATAATTTGGAGATTTCCTACGTTTAGAGTTGAGCAAAGGAGCTTAAGCCAGTGAAGTGCATTGGCTGGATGAGTAGGTGTGTACAGTGTAACGAGAATCAAGCAAAGACAGATGGGGTGGACCGTGGGATAGATGTGGTGGAGATGCTGGACAGAGTCAAGATTAAGGAGAAGCTATTATATTTGAAGAGAGAAGATGGGGGATAGCCTCTCTCTTTCCAGAATTTTTATAATGTCTGATATTTTCGATGTGTTGCTTTGTTACTAGACTCGTTTTCTCCACATATGGAACTTCTATTTATTTGATGTGGTCAGATGCATGAAATAATTCCCTTATGGTCTTTCATCTGCCTATAACCAGCCTGACCAATTTCTAGATAATTATCAGTTAGATCCGAAGTTGTATTTTTTTAAAATCTTTAAAAATTTCTCTCTGTGTGCGGTGTTCCTTGGTGAGCTGTTCCGCTTGGTTTTATTATGTACAGCAAAGCAGTGATGTATTGGAAATGAATGTTCAGAAACATACAGAAAGAGAATTTTTATTTGTGCCTCAAGGGACTACTCACCAATGTTTTGGAAACCTTAAGACTAAGTTTATATACAAAGAACATAAAACTTTCCTGCTGTCATTGACTGGCTCTCAATGCTGGTGAAACAACATCATGGGGAAACGCGATCTTGATTCTGTAGAACTGTGAACAGCACTGCAAACTAATACCACTAAATTGGAAGTGGATATATTCTTCTCTTGAGGGGTGAGTGAGTTATAACAATTCTCTGGGAAACAAAAGCATTTGTTTTTGTGCTACTCAGTTCTTTGAAAACTTCATAATCGTTTAGGAGGGGAGATGGTATTAATTCACTGGAAAATGGTTACAATCTGCAAAAGACATAGAAGTGAAATTCAAATCACCCACTTATTGTATAACACATGCATATCTTATAAATGCTCTTTTTCTTTTTCTTGGTTACTCAAATAAGAAGACAAAATTCCAGTCTTAACTGATTAATACATTGAGAACTTTTTCACTCTGTGTCTATGTTGATGTTGTATAGTTGTATTTATTCCAATAAATTGCTTTTTTTCTTAATGACTATGATTTTTTAAATGTAAGGATATGTTTTTCTTTTAAAAAAAGTTTTTAACACTTTTTTGTTGTGTGTGTGTGTGGGGGGAGGCAATTAGGTTTGTTTGTTTGTTTATTTAATGAAGGTACTGGGGAATGAACCCAGGCAGGACTTTATGCATGCTAAGCATGCACTCTACCACTGAACTATACCCTCCCCTCTCCAATAAATTGCTTTCTGTGAGGATAATTGTGGTGGATATCCAAGAGGCCTGTGGTTCTGAGGGAAAAAACAGTGAAGAAACAAAGAACAGAAGAAAGGGAAATAATAATTCTAACTTCATCGATGTGTTGAGAGGAGAGGAGGCACAGAGACTGTGCCAGGTGCTGAGAATACAAAATACATTTGACTTAATTTCTGCTTTTAGGGAGAAACAGTCACATAAGCATAGTCATATTATTATACATGATGTCGTGTAAGTGCTGTGTGTGTATAGGAAAAGGAAAGTAATTTGCTAGCTCTGTGAACAAAATAGTCCATACTAATTTGTCTAGGATAAAGTTTAAATCCAGTATTGTTCTAGATGTATTTATTAAGTGTATGACTATTATTTAAATGTGAATTAAAGAATGATTTGTAAGGTACATTTTACATTTCCAGCACATACGATTTGAAACTTATAGATCTTTGCAATAGCTCTATTTAATTAGATGTGTTATAAGTATGTCAAGTACAGAGTACATTTTTATTAAATAAGTACCAACATCATGCATTTCACCATTCTTATTATACCTTAACAACTATCCTTCTAAACTCAACTACCTGCTCAGGTAAGATTTAACCTCTGCCTGTTTCTTCTGGGAGGGTCTCAGTTCAAGAAAGCAATTGAGTAAAAAACTAAGACATATTACATAGGAAGGACATTTAAGCTGGATAATGAAGGACAAAAAAAAAGTTTTCTAAGAGGACAAAAAAAAATCTACGGCAGAAAAAAAAAATACCCCCAGTGCCCCCATTGCACATGTGATTATGTGTATAGCAGCAGCTGCTTTTCTGTGAAGGGGTAAAGGTGAAGCTCCAGTTGGGCTGGGATTCCTGGGGTGGGGTTGACGGAGAGGGTGATCTAGTTACCTGCCTTGAATTCTGCCCTGATGGTCCATGGCAGAGTGATTGTCTTAAGTCATTCGTGGCCTTCCATCCACCTAGGACAATGGAAGCAATCATCAAGGAGAAGCTGAGGAAGCCAGTGGCATCAACTGACTCAGCCTCGTCCCTTGAAGGAGACCATCCTCAACAAGAAACCGTAAGTGCCTGGAGGGGTCTGTCTCGGATGTCTCGCTCTCTTCTGTTCGGTCCTGATTCTACTCCTTCTAGTTGTGGGACTTTGGAAAAGTTAATTTAAACCTTCAAATCTCATCCCCACTGTCCTGAGATGAAAGTATTGATAGTACCTTCTCCACTGAGTTATTGTGAACATTAAAATAAGATAATCCAAGGAAAATACCTGGCACATAGTAAGTGCTTCAAAAATCAGTTTATTATTATTATTTTAAAAAGCAAAGAATGTCTTGACTTTTAACAAGTCATTAACTAATGGTGGGAAACTATACATCGATCGTTTGCAAACACATAAAACAATTTTTTTTTGCAAGACTTTTAGGAAGGCAAAGGAACATTGATGTAAGGATAAACAATTTCTTGTCTTCACCCTTCTTCTTCACTAGGAATCACTAATAGTGCTTGCTGCCCTTATGGGATGTGGTAGGAATGAAGCCAGAGATGCAGTGAAGCATTCAGAACAGTGCCTGCTCACAGTGTGAGCTTAGTGGTGTTAGCCCTTTGATTAGTTTCTAACATCCTTCTCTGGATTTTCAGTTGATTATTTAAATTCTCAGCATGCTTTCCACATTTTAAAATTGTTACATTTACCTCTTATGAGATATAACAAAAAACTGTGTGGGCGAGTTGGGGAGAGCACATAGGCCTATGCATTTATAGTAACCGAGATTTTTCCTGTTCAGGTGGCAAGTAATGAAGGTCTGTTTCATGTATTTTACAAAAAGGATGGGGAGCTTGATTTATATTTATTAGAATATAAGACTTTATGAATGAAACCAAACACTGATAGAAACATCCAAGGCAAGCCTGACTTTGTGGTAACATAGCCTTTTTCCCTTGGACATACAAATATGTAAGTTAAAAAGCAGGCACACAAAGAGTAAAATATACATGGGTGTGTAAGGAAGGTGGATAATGAGAGATAAAAGGTACTCATAATCTCCCAGCGCACGATAGTCATGAGTACAATGGGCTATGAAATCCAGCCAACATCTGGCGAGGTAGTCAGGGCTCTGGTCAGTTAGAGCATAAACAAATGCTGGAAACAAATTAAGTGAAGCAAACAGGAGAAAGTGTCATGCAAATTCATAATCAACAAGTGACAATATTTGAAAATATAACAGCTACTAGAAGAGAGAGTTGCTCTGGATTTGTATTTTTTATTTGTAAAAGTTACACTTTCTTGTTCTGACAAAATGTTATAGAAATAGATGAAGTAAAAAGTGCGAGGTCTCATCCACCTGCCTCTCTGCCTCAGGCTTTTCCCAGAGGTAACATCAAGACACCGACAGTGGTTAAGTCAGAGGTGTTATACAAGATCATGCAATACTTTGACTGTAGTTAATTAAAACAGATTTTTTTAAATCATGGAAAATTTTAAATGTGTAAAAGTAGAGAAAATAGTAAAATGAAACTTTATGGTCATCATCTAGCTTCCACAATTATTAATCTTTTGCTGGTCTTCATATTTACTTTTTAAGATATAAAGTCCAAAATACTGGTGGTGATGGACCAAAGCTGGCATTGTGGAGCGTAATTTGTGCAGTGTGCTTGGTGATAGGAACAATTTATATTCTGTGTGCACAAAGCCTGAAGAAGCAGCTGGAGAAACAGAGCTCTGAGATTAACTTAAATATGCCCTGGGTGGAGCTATTGTGAGGATGCTCATTTCTGCCCACACTGCCTTTTTTCCCACCACTGTAACCCTAGTATCTTGTGTAGTGTCTAGCACATAGTAGGTGATTAGAAACTGCTGCTGAAGAAATGAGCCTTACTTGCCTTTCAGATCTCAGCAGCACGTGCATTGTCGTATAACTAACCTTTGCAGATGCTTCCTAATGTGCGCTGGGTGCTTACTGTGCGCCAGGCGCTTGTGCTCACCAGGTGTTAGGTCATGCTTTATCTGCAGAAACTCGTTTAATTCCTGCCAAATCCCTATGAAGAAGGTATTATTATCATCTTTTGCGTTTCATAGATACGCAACCAATAAGTTAGTCAAGATCACGTGGATAGTAAAAGGTAGACTTGGGAGGCAAGCCCAGCCAGTGTGGCCCCTGTGTACTTAGCACCACTCTTGGCTGCTTCATTCCCCAAATGTGCCTGAATACCACTTATGGGGCACTGAATACTCTTGCGTACTTTGATAGGCGGTGATCTTAACCTGTAGTGCCTGAGTAAGTCACACGAATCACTCCTTTGCAGCGGTGCCAGATAATGGGAGGCAGTTGCACATGGAATAGACTTAAAAAAAACAACAACAGACTTTGTCATTTTTCATGAACACAAGGCACTTCTAAGTGCTGTGTGGGAGAGAATGTGGTAGACTGATTTCATTGAGACCCTGCCAAATTCTGGTCTTGTGGCCATCAAAGACGCATCATTTCCTCCAAGACTTCTAAAGGGGGCTATTACCACAGGCCTGCAGGTTCTGGTTTGCATTCAGAGGAGACACTATCTTCTTAAGTGAGACGTGGAAGAGGAAGTGTCATGAATTGTAAATAACACTGAGAGAGAATTGTTTGGAGATGGAGATGGAGAAAAATTGCCTTCTCCAAACCAGTTTCCATCTCCCTCCCCCTTATCCAGCTTTGCCAGAGCCCATCCTGTTTTCCTTACTAAGTTTACTTGCAGGAAAAGAGGAGTTTCTTTAAGTGTACTTCTGCCCCCTGACAAATAAATACCTTCTAGATTAAATATTAGTGCATCTATACAGCGCAACACCATGCCACTACGAAAAAGTACGAGATGGAGCCCTAAGGGTTGATACAGAACGATCTGCAAGTTATATTTTAAAGTGAAAAAAGTCAGCACTTGAGCAGTATTTATACCAAGGCTACCCTTTGTGAGAAAAGGAGGGTGATATACCCATACCTGTATGTGCATAGAACTTGCTTGGGGAAAAAAGAAAAGGTAAAAATGCTTCCCTCTGCTGAAGAAAAGACTTTTTATTCAAAACCTTTTCATACAAAAAAAATTAAACCATAAATGTTGTATTTCAGAGTCAAAGTCTTTCAATTGCCAACCTGACAAAATAGAAGAGTAAATACAGTAATATTTTTAAAATACTGGAAGAAAAACAACACTTTGCATTAATGGTGTATTTCAGGAGGAGGAGTTCGGACTAGATGTAGAAATAAAACATTTGTACCTCTTCATCTCCCTAAAGGATGGTCTTTTAAGTTGTCATTAAGAAGCACCTGGAAAGTAAGAGACTGAGGGATCTGGAAGATCCCATTTAATGAAGTTGAGGGACATCTGCTGTCACTTCCCAGGTGTAGGGAGAAATGGAGAGGAAAAAAGGGCAAATGTGGTTAGAAGGGAATCCAAGTGTTCCTCTAAACAGAGCCACGAGTCTGTACCTGCGAAGAGAGTTGGAGGTTTGGTACATAGTGTTCTGGGAGGCCTGGGTCTGGGAGCTTTGCTTCATTGCCTCTCCTGTGAAGCCCGCCGAGGCAGGCTTCTTTCCCCTGGGCCTGAGGGGATCTTGGCTGGGCTCTGAAAAGGCCCAGGAAGCGTCACGCTAGGGACTCCTGGTCGATAACTCCGTGGACAAAAGCCCTTTCCCAAGCAGACCCTCTCATACGCCGCGGGTATGCCAGGCCCTGGTACCGCCAGCTCTCCGGAGGTCTGAGCTAGGGTTTTGGTGAAAGCCGGTTAGGGGATCAAATTTAAATGCTTTTGGGGCTAGGCAGGTAACTGAAAAACATTTGAAGGCATCAGGTATAAGAGGAAACAGCGGGAACTTTGGAGAACTGGGCAAGTGCATATGCTAACTACAGGCATTCAAATTCAAGTTTTTAAACGACCACTGTGCTGGCCAAACAAAACACTCATACTGGCCGGAGTCACTGCCAGTTTGCGATCCTGCCTTCGTCTCGGCTCAGTATCCGCTTCTCCCTCGTTGCTTCAACCTGCAGCAGATTCTCAGTCTGTCCCCCGGCCACTTTAGGCGCGCGGGGCGCCGAAGACTGTCCTAAACTTGGGCGCACCTCCTGAGGGCGCAGTGTCCCTCGCGCGCTCCCGCTGTTGCTCCCCAGTACCTCCAGGTCGTGGGGCAGCAACCGACCGAACCTCTGAGTGGATCAGAACCCCTTACGGGCTACATTTTATTTCCGCCAGCAATGGGGTTGGTGCCCCGGGGACGTTCTCCCTCGGGCGACTCCGGGCCAGACGCAGTCCAGGGCAAAGCAGGGAGATTAGGAGATAATAGTGGGTGTGGGAAGCACCGGATCCAGGCACCGTACCCGGCTGAGGGGCGGAGCCGACTGCGAAGGGAAGCCCCGCCCCAGCCCCGACCGGCATAGCCCCGCCCCCGCGCTCTAGAGTTTCGGCCCTGGCTCCCACCCTGCACTGAGTCCCGGGACCCCGGGAGAGCTGGAGGTGTATGGTTGTGTTTCTTCTGCCCGCGCGGGGCATCACTTGCGCGCTGCAGAAAACAGGGAGCTGCTCCTCAGCCAGGCTATCTTCTCCTACCGGCACCCGCAACCCCCCCCTGCAGCCGCGGCCGGAGCCGGGGCACCCTCGCCCTGCGCTCACCGGAGCCCTGCGCTGCGGCGCGGGTTCCACCTCCGCGCCTTTTCCGCGGAGCAACACCAGGGAGAGAGAACCGGCGCCCGAGTTCTGGACACAGCGCTTGGCGCGAGGTGCGGGATGGAGAGCAAGGCGCTACTGGCCCTCGCTCTGTGGCTCTGCGTGGAGACCCGGGCTGCCTCTGTGGGTAAGGAGCCCACTGCCTAGAAGGAAGGAGGAGAGGTCGGGTGCGGGCGGAGAGATGGGGATGCGGAGAGGACCTGGAGGCCGGCTCTAACTCGGAGTTAGAGCTGGAGAGATTAAAGTGACTTGACACTTTGTGTTCTTTCATTTACCGAAGAGGAAGCTGAGGCTCAGTGACTGGCCCAGGGTTACACAGCGACTTGGTGGTCTTGTGAGCCCAGTTCCATTTCCACGACTCTAGCCTCGGACAGAATCCTTCCTGAGCGGGAGCGCGTCTGCAGAACCGATACACCGCTGGGCTCTCGGGAGGCGGGGATGGGAAGAGTCACAGAGCTGGCAGGCAGGAGAGGCCCCCCCAGGCGGGGACAGGAGGTGATAAAATTGTCCGGCTGCGCGCACCATCCTAGCCCGGTCTCGTGAAAGGAAGCCCTGCAGGAGCCGCGCGACCCAGGTCTTCCCCATGGCACCGTGCGCCTCGCTCTGCCTCTGTAGGAGTCGAACGAGGACCCAGGTCTACTGTTCCCTTTAGGTTCGAACTCACACACACACCCACTGTATAAGGTGGGGTCCAGGAGAGAAGGAAACTTTTTCTTATTTCTTGGTGCAGGACACCTCTCTCCTTGTAGAGAGAGAGAGAAAGAGAAATTGGGGCTTGGATCCGGGGTTGTGTGACAGCTTCCCAAAATGTCTCCAGGTAGTAGTCACCTTCCTATTTAAAACAGTTTAACATCTTTCAAAGCTCTTTGGTCCTTTTGAGTAAGCACATGGTCAGAAGTTCACGTTCTGAAAACCTACTCTGAGGGATTTGGTACCTAAGTTTGGTGCCTCTCGCCACTCTCCTTGCGGTCTAAAATTTCAGTCTCCTTCAAGATCAGGAACACACACGGCCTTGAAGTAAATAAATTCCCTTTCTCTCTCTCCTTCTCTTTCTCTGTCTCATCTTTCTAACATCTCTTTCTAATCTCTTCTGTAGCCATTGTTTGCTGCTTTCCAGATTTCCACTCTTCAGAGGGTGAGAAATGGGAGGTGGTGAAACAGGCAGAAAAAGTAAAATGGTTCAGGGGAAAATTCCTTGTATCAAAAGAAAAGAATCACCTGTCTTAAAAGAAAAAAAAAAAAGACATGCATATACCGTAACAAGATCATCTGTCTACAGTTACTGAATTTTCTTAATAATGACTTGGTTCATCCAGGCCAGCTCCACCAGGGACAGTCATCTGTCCCTGACAAGACCTCTCTCTCTTCCTTTATGGGAAGAGAAAGAAGGTCTGGAACATGTGGTTTGTTACTGTATCCTACAAAGACATGAGTTGCTTTTGAGCCTGGGGTGTTTCATAGAGCAGCAGTAGTAACCGAAATCGGGTTGCCCTGAATGTAACGATGAGGTTGCCCTTTTGGAGTGTGTGACTTGCTTAATTGGATTGGGCTATAATTGATGCCATCAAATTCTAGAGACAGAGGCACTGTTGTTTTTCCTTCCTGTCTTTGAGCTGGAAGGGTAATAGTGCACAAATGAATTAATTTTGGTTATAGGATTTGAACATAGAAGAGCTTTATTGAGTAGCAGCGTATGTACTTCTTAGAGTTATTTCTTTAGAACTTTCTGAAGAGCAGACCTCGAACTTGCCAATGAAAATGAATGAAGCTTATTGGAGCAAAAAAGAAATTGAGCGTTGGTCTACAGATATGAATTTGAAGTTACCATTATTGATAGCCTTGTTGAATAGTTTTTTGTTGGAGACATGTCTCTAGAATAGTATGGTGTTGTTTTGGCTCTCGATGAATGGAGAACTTTTTTTTTTTTGAACATAGGAAAGTGTGTCTAGAGTGTGAGATTATCTGTGGCAGTGATTTATGAGAGATCTTCAAGAATCTCTTGTTTTGGTGGCCATAGCTTATTTAGAGCTTGATTTTTACCATCATTTTTCTTTTCTCACATCACTGTGCCCAGATAATGGGTTCTTTCTCATTTGGGTCATCATGCAAATTAAGTTACTGGTTTTGACATGTTTCTCAGCATAGGATTTCCCAGTCACGTGTGATATCTGTGCTCATCCAAACAAATTGTTTTCATTTTTCTTTTCTTAGACAAAGTGGGAATCCATTATTGGAAGACTCTTCTTTTGCTTTTAAACATTTTGCTTTATTTTTGCCTACTTGGGAGGGGGGCAGTTATTTCCTTTATATTGAAAAGTGCTATGTTGACTAACTGAGCATGACCACCCAGACCAATAGCTATCCACGAGTGGCCCGTAGACCCTCTATGACCAAGTCACCTGAAATGCTTGTTAAAATGCAGTTTTGTAGGCCTAGGAATATCCTGACACATGCTAAAGTTTTCAGAACCTCTGCCCCGAGCACCTTACTTCCAACGCCAATTAGTTTCTGAGATTTACTGCTGTAACTTAATTTTCAATTTAAAAAAAAATCGATATTGATCAACAAATCCACAGTTTTGTCAGCAACTGATTTTGCACCTCTGAGTGAGCGTCTGAGAACACGTGTGATCAGTTGCCCCTTTTGCCTGCAGCTGTTCGCACTGGGGTCCGTGGATTCAGTGCTCTGGATATTTACACTGGGTATTTGTTCATGCTCTGCTTATTCATACTCTTTTGTATTTGCTAGTCCTCTCTTTTATTTGCGCAACAGTGTCAATGCCAGCTTAGGCCTGGAGAGTCATGTGTTCTTAGTGGATGTGAGTTAAGGATCCTATGAAGCTCGGTGCTTACCCAGCACCCATCACTTTTTTAGGTGGTATTTTGAAGATCTGGTTATCAGTTAAGACCCAAGCATGGTGGACAGTTTTTCTTTCTCTGATGCTTTTACAGCGCCTGGTAGCTTTTTGCATTTAGTTGACAGAGAACTCAGTTTTCTTGCTGTGGAGTGACCCATGGTGAGGAATCTGCCCCATGGTATATTTAGGTAAAGATACGTTTTTTTGTATATTCCAAGCTTGGTATCAGGACAAGCTCAGCGCCTTGATTAGTAAGTTGAGATTCCCCAATTGTAATTCATTACCGTTACTCTAATTCTGTTCTCTGAGGGAAAGTATATTAATATGCATTTGGAAGATGTTTCTTTCCTCAATTCCTCTCACCTAATTTCAACGTGCAGTGTTTCAGCCTTGGCAGTTCAGTTACCAGGGGAAGGGCGCTAGAAAATTGATAAAGGCAGATGAGACGTTCCCGTTCCCCCCAAAGTACATAGATGAACTATATAGAAATGTCTCTAATAGTATTCATTAATCAGCAATTTAGTCGAATGTGTGCATCCTATGTTTTATAAGAAGTGTCAGTGGGTCCTTTCCCAAGGGAGTGAGATCATCAGATGAAGGTTCATTTGGTTTCAATGTCCCATATCCTTTTGTAAGACCTTGAAGTTGGCAATGCAGGAAAACAGGAACTCCACCCTAGCTCCATGAATTGCAGAACTGTTGTGTTGGTTTATGACCATCTGCCCATTCTTCCTGTTATGACACAGTTGGTGAACTTTTACTGGGAATGGTGAAAAGTAAATTCACAAGTTTTACACAATGAATTGCTGAAGAGCCTTTTAAAGTATGGAGTATGCGTTGTTTATGGAAGCTGTTTCCTATTGGGTCTGACTCAGTGGCAATTACATTCATTTATTTAATTTGTTTCTAGGTTTGCCTAGTCTTTCTCTTGATCCACCCAGGCTCAGCATACAAAAAGACATCCATACAATTATGGCCAATACAACGCTTCAGATTACTTGCAGGTAAGGATTCCTTTTAGATTCAGATTTCCTGTGTTAAATATTTCATTGTTTATTGAAGGAAAAATAATTTCCATATGCAGAATTGTAATAGAGTCATAGTAATTGTTTATAAGTACTGAGGTTTCTAAGAAGTGGTGTAATAATGAAAAAATGAAAAAGCCCTTCTCCCCAAAAATTCTATACAATTTTGCTGGCATTTTTTCCCTGCTACCCCCTGCCAACCCACACATGCACACATGCACATACACTAATAACCAGTATAGCACCTGGAGTATAGTATGTAGTACACAATATATGTTGAATAAATAAATGAAATTGAGGATGTACCTTTAGAGTTAAAGAAGTTTGGGGACGTATTGTTTATACTCAGAATGGCTCTTGGACATCTGTTCAGCACTTTTCAAGAACTTTATTTTATGGTAAAATTCTGATCGTAGTATCCATTTAATATTCAGCCATTAATATTACTGAACGCATGTCCTGCTGCAGGTTGGTGTTCTGGCATGTCTGTCTCTCACTAGCTAGCAAGAAGTCATCCTATTGATTTTTGCTAACTGGGGAAATAAGCCTCTTCGACGAGAAGAATTCTGCCTTCCAATTTCACTGTTAACCTTCCAGCCCCTACCTCTGGAAGAAAAGTAGGACCTCAGGGTTTCATGTATGAGTATGCATGACAGACGCAGAGGCTTCTCAGGACCAGTGTGGTTTTGGCAGAGACGGTGGGTGGAGAGTGCTGATGTCCACAAACAGCCCTGGGAAGCTTGTTGCCATTGTTTGTGCCTGACAAATGCCAAGTGTTCAACACAGTGACACAGATCTATTTTAGCTTGCCGAGTGTAAAGGATACTCTAGTCCTCTTATCCAGGGTCGGTCACCAATACCCAGCCCTTGGGAAAAAGCAGAGTAACAGCTGCTGTTTCCCTAGCTTTGCTATTTCAAGATGTGTTTCTCAGTAGATGTTCCTCTAACCCACCCTTGACAACAAAGGTTATTTAAAATCCCCCAAGACTCCATACTCCCTTTACGTCCCGAAAAAGCTATGGAGTATGTTAAAAGTGACTTCATTAGTGTAGCTGTAACCTCATGGACATTTCAAGTTCTTTAAAGAAGGGTCCATGATGTTACATTTTTCTTGATGTTGACTCTCTTCCTTGGGGCTTTGTAGAGAAATGCTGTAATAAAAGTAATCTAGGTTTTGATGTCATCCTCCAAAGTTTCTACGAGTCTCTTAGATAGTTGCGTCCCCTTCGTTCCTCACTTCACCTCTTACTCTCCTGATTACCCACTTTTATCTGGCTTTTCTGGCTTCCTTGCATCTCATGGTCCAGATAGGCACCCACACCAGGGTCTTGACATCTGCTGTTCCCTCTGCCTGAAATTCTGTTTCCCCCAATATTCATACGGCCTAGTGCATCAAGCCTCCAGAACTCTTCACTCTTTTCTTTGCATCTTCTAAATTTTCTCCATAGTACTTGTTGCCACCTTGTACACATTTTACTTACTTTTGAAAAATGTCAGCTTTATTGAAATGTACTTATTTTTTTTTTTTACTGCCTGTCTTCTCCAACTTGACTGAGGTTCCATGAAGACATTGGCTTTTGTCTGATTTGTTCACTGCTGTATGCCATTTTTAATAACATTTGGCACATAGCCCATGCTTAATAAATATTTATTGGATAAATGAATGAGTTAATGAGTAGAAAACTCGAGAATCCCTATAAGTGATTTCTGAAGCCGAGCCTCTGGCTTTTTGTCATTCATCCATATAACGTGTCATTGTTAGTAGAGGGCTGCGTTTCTGTCTGTTGAGGCGTTTATGTAAGTTTGAGAACCAAATCTTCTATTTTCTTAGAAACAGCCTCCTAGTGAGGCATTTCACATGAATATTTGCTTGGAATTAATTTTTCAGGGGAGAAAGGGACTTGGACTGGCTCTGGCCCAACAATCAGAGCGGCTCTGAGAAAAGAGTGGAGGTGACCGAGTGCAGTGAGGGCATCTTCTGTAAGATGCTCACAATTCCAAAAGTGGTCGGAAATGATACTGGAGCCTACAAATGCTTCTACCGGGACACTGACATGGCTTCTGTCGTCTACGTGTACGTTCAAGGTAAGTGGTTAGATGGAATTCACTTCCCTAGTTGATTTACCGGTTACAAAACACAATGGGCGCAAAGAAGAATCGAGGACAACAAAGTCTTGCTCTGAAGGCTCTCTGCCAACAGGAATAAACAAAATTCTTCTCTCCCTAGACTTCCTCGGAGAATAAGACTCATTGATTTGTTCTGGAGCGTGGGCCCCATTACTTCTCTTTTGCCCAATTCACTGGGTTCTGATCTTTGTTTCTAAGGGAAATCTGTGTTCACAATTGGCTATGGGGATTTATAAGAAGCCTTCTGATGTTTGAGGGAAGAAAAAAACAAACCTGAAATCCTTGAAAAGGAAGATTCAGGGGTGAATTATGGAGAGGTTTCTGTGGAGAGATAGGTTATCTACTGCAGAGTTGGAGATTTCCCCAAGAATGCACAGGGATTCAGCCAAGGGCTCTGGAGTTTTTTGTACATAGGAACCTTTCTTCCCCCGACGTATATGTCATAAAAAACAATTTCCATACACTTGTGCAAATGAAGACCTTTCCTCAAATGGCCTTTCAGGGACAGTGTTTCTTTCCTTTGCTGGTGTGGTCTGAGATCTTGGATGATATGCCAAATCTTTCTAGAATTTGCAATTTGAGATTGACACCGTGGAGGCCAACTTAACATCTGTGTAGGGTAAAATACATGTCACGTATATTTAGTATTTATAATCTGAATTAGTCTTTCTTCTGTGTTGCAAAAATCTTACATTAACTTAGTTTTCCTGGAAAAACTTGACTTAACTCATGAGATACCAATCATATAATTTTGATGAGTGTAGGTGTTCCTTAGCATTTCACTTAGATATACTCAATATTTTCTTTTCAGTAAGGATAAGCTTTTTAGACATTTTATTTATACAGTTCTATACCTCTTTACATCCCAGAGGATTTGAAGCAGGTGAAGATGGCTTAGACTTTTTTCCAGAAGCATCTTTTGCAGAACAGGAATTTCATCAGCTTTGGAAAACACACTCTCTTGTCTCCATTTACATTCCAATGGGCAGTATGGTTAGTGCAATGGAAAGGTGGAGGCCACATCAAGATAACGTATGTCACTCCCGGATTGCACAGTATTTGAGATTTATTTCTACCCAGGGTGAGCACAATCCAAGATAGAATTCTGTGGCGTCTTCCTCCCTTCTGCAGAATTTGAGAGACATGTCTCAGATCTTGGAGAATTTCTGGCTCCTTTTGATCTGACAGTCTTGGGAGATCAGGCTTTCTCAGAAGATTGCAAGGATTTCCTGCTTTCAGGCTGTCTGGAAATACTACAAGATGAACCTCTCCCATAATATCTCGTTATTTCCTTCTCCCCAAGTCAGGAAACCTGGAGACATGTGAAAATTCATTTCGTGAGTTGCAGTAAATATTTTATTTTGAGAGGATGGGTGGTTGTTTGGGTTTCTTTTGTTTATTTCCTTTTTTTTTTAGGATACCGAAATAGAACTGATTGACTGAATAGCTTTAGTTTGACGTCAAGGGGTTAATTTAGCTTCCCAAGGCTTGCTCTCTAAGCAAGTTATGTAATATTTCACAGCATGTGGATAAAAAGATAGGTAATTTTAAGAAGTAGCGATCTCCAGCACTGTTTATTTGTACACTGCCTGTCTTTGGGTATACCATCAGATTCTGCTTCCTGTCTAAGCCTAATGTTCTAGGAGGTGAGCTGTCTAAGATTTTGGTGGTGAAGTTTAACAATGGAAAAGAAAACACTGAAGTATTCCCTATGGACAGTCCTTTAATATCCCCTCTGGTCTCCACCTTACTTCCTGCATCTTCTGACCCCCATTCCCTCCAGCAAGGGATGGAGCCAGGAAGTGGGTCTTGGCCTCGTAAGATAATGTCTATGGCATGTGGTGGGCTGGATTGGCTGCCTTTCTGTGCTTTCCAGCTGGGAAGGAAATCAAACTTCTGCTGTTGTAGGGAATTAGCTGCTTTTCTCCCCTTTGGTTTAATTAACTCTTTCTTCACTTGGACCAGCCATCCTGAAGCACTCTGAAAATGCTTGGTCAGGGGAGTTGGGGATGGCAGTAAGGACCATTGTCTCTCTGGGACTTCAAGCATGACTTCACACCAGCTCTATCTCTGGGGAAAGGAGTCAGCAGCCTATTAACATCATATGAACAGTGTTTGAATGAATCTCTCTCTCTTTTTTTTTTCTCAGTCTTTGCCATGGTGGCTTTTCAAGTTTTTGTCATTGAAGGTATTGATGACTGCTGACTCTTAAATACATAACTATTAAACATGAGTTTATGAAGAACCTTAAATCTAGTCTTTACAATCTTAAAGTACACAAAGCTTTCTCTTGAATAATTGAATTAAAAGTTGTTAGTTATTTCTTTATTTTAAAGATTCTTCGGGGACCATTAATCTGTTTTTGTGATGTTTACATTATTTGCCTAAAGAGAGAGAGCAGGAATTTCTTTAACATCAATAAAACTCAATAGGTAAACTATACAGATTTAACTTGAAATTTACTTCAGTATTTATATATAGTGTATACAAAAATGTATGTGAAAATGAAGATGTATGCACCTTCATTTTGAAAAAAACTAATGATTAATCTGCCTAAGTGTGGAACCGACAAAATATAATCTGCTTGTTGATAACCCTTGCAAAAGAAGCCAGTCTCATTCTAGGAACTTTCTTCCAGATTTTTTACACACGCACACACACACACACACACACACACACACACAGCCCTCTGTAGCATCCTTGGAGCCAGATATCTACCAGCAGACCTACCTGTGGATTCCTTTCCCTGGTATGAAATATCATTCCCCATGAGGCACTTCTCGGTTAGAGTTATGAACCTGAAAGAGGACCAGTAATGCCATTAACTAGCAGAATTACATTTTCTTCTAGATTACAGATCTCCATTTATTGCTTCTGTTAGCGACCAACATGGAGTTGTGTATATCACTGAGAACAAAAACAAAACTGTGGTGATTCCTTGTCTGGGGACCATTTCAAACCTCAATGTGTCACTTTGTGCAGTAAGTTAAATCGTCTTTCATCATCTCTTACGTTTTCTTAATTTTAAGCTAATATAATATTATTATAATACATATTATAATACATACATTACATATTATATTATATAATATTAAGTCAGCAATGTGTTGTAAAGATCCTTTAGAAGGGTCAAAATGACAATAAATAAAACCAACTTGCCTTTTAAAAAATTACATGAATTCTTTAGTGTTCATGGTTTTCGCCTTTGGATAACACTTGATTGAATATTTGATATTTCCTTTTCTACCCAGAGGTATCCAGAAAAGAGGTTTGTTCCTGATGGTAACAGAATTTCCTGGGACAGCAAGAAAGGCTTCACTGTTCCTAGCTACATGATCAGTTATGCTGGCATGGTGTTCTGTGAAGCAAAAATTAATGATGAAAGTTACCAGTCTATTATGTACATAGTTGTGGTTGTAGGTAAGAGGACAGTTCCTTCCCATAACATTAATATCAGACAGTAAAGCCTGGCTTACTGTATTAAGATCCTGGAGGACAAGGGATATTGAAAGATACATTAATTCACGGTTTGGTGTTAGGCAATTCATTACATCTGCTCTTCTCTACCCAAGAAACCTATGTGCAATAGAGTTTTTCCTCCTTTCTTACCAAAACCAAGGATGAAAAAGAGTACTATTATGGGATCATATCTTATGGAAAATTTAATGTTCAGAGCATTGCTTGGCATCAATTTTAATTACACCTATTTTATGAGAAGTTCAGTGACTTCCTAAAGCTGGCCCCATTGATTATCGGCCACTCAGATTTTACAGCTTTTCTGTTCACTGGGCTACAACATCTTTGAGATCCCTTCAGGGCTGCGTTGTAAATCTCTGTAGGCCAGTTTCCTGGGAGTTACCAAGGACTGGGGAGGCCCTCAGGGAAAAATCATGTGACACATTTTGAAGCTGCATCATTTCTGAAAAAAAATGTGTGCCAAGTTATAGATTTGCTTTCCCTCTTACTTTCTGTTTTTCCAATTTACTTGCTCCAGGGTACAGGATTTATGATGTGGTTCTGAGCCCCCCTCATGGAGTTGAGCTGTCTGTTGGAGAAAAGCTTGTCTTAAATTGTACAGCAAGAACTGAGCTGAATGTGGGAATTGACTTCAACTGGGAATACCCTTCTTTGAAGGTAACACTAACAATTCAAAGCCAGATCTCTAAACACTTTGATAATAAGCTCCAACGAAGTTTGCTTGAGACAAATACGGACCTCTCTGGCCAGATGAAATGTAAGGGCCTTAACTCACAGTAACACATACACACACACACACACTTTAAGACCATTGCAGAACACACCCATGCAAAAAAAGCTGCAAAGCCAAGAACTCTGTCCAGGCTGTGAAGATTAGTTTCCTTTAGGTGATTACATCTTTCCAGGTTGCATTATTTCTCTGTTTTCCAAAGTCCTCGATCTCTTTTCCATTTAAGGGAATTTCTCTTTAAGAGGTGACGTGAAACACACTTCTTAAACATTGGGCACGCTTCCTTGTGTTTCTGTAGTTCATTTTTACCTCATTCCCATTATGTGAGGCTCTAAAATTCCTGGTTCACTTGGTTGCATTTATTTCATCTGAAACCAACTATATTTGCTGTATGCATGATGTCAAGATTTCTGAAGTCCCCTTCATTAGTGTTCAAAAGAGTTCACCAAGGGCCAAGACTTTTGTGGGTATCTAGAAGCTATTGGGTCATGTTATGCTGGACTTTGGAAGTTCAGTAAACTCTTTTTCAGCATCAGCACAAGAAACTTGTAAACCGGGACCTAAAAACCCAGTCTGGGAGTGAGATGAAGAAGTTTTTGAGCACCTTGACAATTGATGGTGTAACCCGGAGTGACCAGGGGTGGTACACCTGTGCAGCTTCCAGTGGCCTCATGACCAAGAAGAACAGCACATTCATCACGGTCCACGGTGAGCTGAGATTTCGTTTGGAATTACCCTGTACCTTGAAAAGTGAGATAATTTAAATACATTTAGGTCAGCTAGCAATTCCTATTTTGCTCATTCAGAAGGTGTTTTTGAGCTCTTGCTAGGAAGGCCGCATGACCTAGAGGTCAAGAGCATAGCTTGGGTTCAAATCCCAAGTTTAATTGATGAGCTGAGCTGATAGAGTAAGTGCTCACTACATATCACTTATTGTCACTGCTATGATTATTATTACTATAATAAGCTGAGGGTTATTAACTAAGATAGTTTTTACATTTTTATTGAATTGCAAGGCAGAGAGGCTTCCTTGAATAAGCCTGAGCTTTGCAATTGGGAAAACCTGTATTTAATTACTTTCTGTGGGGCTTGGAGGAAGTAATTTAATTTCTCATTGGTTCTCACTGACATAAATGTCTCAGTTTAGATGATAATTTGTATGGCACCCGACTTATAGGCCCTGGTAAGGATTTGGATTTTATAATACGGGAATGCGCAAGAAAGTTCTGAGCAGAGAGACATGCTCTGGCTTATGTTTTCATGGAATTACTCTGTGTGTGTTTTTTTTAAAATGTGCAATACTTTAGGGGAGTAAGGGCAGAAGTAGAGACCAGCTAGAAGACTAATTGCACTCATCTAGGTGAGAGATGGTGGGCGGCTTAGACAAGGGTGGTAGAGGTGGAGGAGGTGAGAAGTGATCTGATTCCAGATATATTTTTAAAGATAGAACCAATAGGATCTGCCAATTGATTCCCTGACTGTGGAATGTAAGAGAAAAAGAATGGAAGATGACCTTCGAGTTTATAGCATGAGCAACTGAATGAATGGTAGTTTTGTTAACTGACATAAGGAAGGTAAGGTGGAGAGGAAGATTTGGGGACACAGGGTTAGGCGGCTTCATTTGGAGATGCCCATTAAACATTCAGATAGAGATTTTAATATGTTAACCTGAAACCCAGAGTAGTCAGGGCAGGAGATGTAAATTTGGAGGAATGTACTTGATACTTTAAGCCTGAGATGAAACGAAGGTGTAGATGAAGAGAAGAGGTTTGAGGACTGAGTCCTGGGGCACGTGGGGCGTACATGTAGGGCATCAGGGGAGCAGAGGGGAAGGAGCGCCCAAGGACCCCCAGGGGACTTAGAGAAAGTTTCCCAGAGGAGCAAATGCTTGAAAGCAATCAGTAGACCTGCGGAGTGGACTGGGGGAGAAGGAAGAGCTAACGCGAAGACCAGAGGTGAGGGAGAAGCTGAAGTGTGACATATAGAAATGTGGTATGGGGGCTCTCTGAGCTGCAGCGACTTGGACCCCCCAAAAGTCGTTGACTGCTCACTTGAAACGAACAACTAAACCCAATGACTATTTAAAAGAGTTTGATATTTATGAGAAAAAATATTTTAATTCTCTTCCAGAAAAGCCTTTTGTTGCTTTTGTAAGTGGCATGGAATCTTTGGTGGAAGCCACCGTGGGAGACCGTGTCCGAGTCCCTGTGAAGTACCTTGGTTACCCTCCCCCAGAAATAAAATGGTAACTACTGGAAATACATGTAAAGCAACATTCCCATGAAAATAAATCCTTGGATTGTACTAATTCTTGGGATTTTCCCCCCCATAGGTATAAAAATGGAAGACCCATTGAGTCTAACCACACAATTAAAGTAGGGCATGTACTGACTATTGTGGAAGTGAGTGAGAAAGACACAGGAAATTACACCGTTATCCTTACCAATCCCATTTCAAAGGAGAAACAGAGCCATGTGGTATCTCTGGTTGTGAATGGTAAGTCCATTCAGTTTTCCTTCTCTGCCCCTAATCTATTATAAAGAGTATGATTATGTCCTCCTGAACAGCCAACCCACCTTTCCTTTGGAGCCTGCTCCTGCACACGCATCATGAGGGCTCCTGTGTACAGAAATGATCCAGAGCAGTGAGGCTGAAATGGAGTGTAGGACAGCGTGCTCTAGGTATGTCTGCTTAAGAGGCCATGGGATTGAACCGTTTGGTGGTCAAATGTGAGGCTAAAGGAGACGGTACAGCCAATGGCCAAATGCTGTGAAATAAGAAGGCTGGCAGGGATGGTCATCAAACTCAAGATGCACTAACTTTGCTCCCATCCATGGAATTGTGCACCATGGAATTGGGCTCGCAAAAGCGCATGACTCTTCCTGAATTTTGCAGAAGGCTTTGAGTTTGATTTGGGGATTGATGTATCCGTGATACACAGACAGATTCCAACTCAGGAGGCTTTTGCAGGCTGACATTGTTGGCTGGTGGGAAATGTTTTAATTTTTTTTTTCAGCAGGAGTCTTGGATCTGACTCTGGAGCTGTAAAGTGGGGATATTAAGTTTTTGATTTAAGAATGATTTGAACTTTATTTTTCCAAACTGAAGAATGTAAATAAGTGTTCTGGGTGGGGGAAAAGGGGCATTATGGTCAGGTAGGTGTGGGAGATGCTAGGCTGACGGATATAGGATATTGTCTTTCTCCAGGGGCAGAGACATAGCATAGAGCACCCCATACATCCATTAATATCCTGCTTCAAACACAGTTGGGGAAATGCTTCTCTAGGAATTCTTTGTTTTTCCTACTGGCACGACAGATTAAAACTTTAGGATCTTCTCATGTGACGTTAAGGTGCTTCCCCATAGATCTTGCCAAGCTCTGTATGTCTGCTGAGCTGGGCTTCACTTCTTTGCTAGGACATCAGCCTCGGGAGTATTTTAAAGATAACAGGTTCCAGAAATGTCATGTAGAAGCCACTTGGGTGTAGGAGGTTGAGGGGGTGGAGAGAAGCTGGGGAGCTGATAAGTAGGGTTAGGAGAAGGAAATGAACAAGAAATAATGATGTGAAAATGGACAGTGAATAACTCCATTTCATTCATCCAGGAAGTCACTAAACATTTGATTCCCCCTAATATTGACCCTGCTCCCTAAAACAAACATTAAAAAGAAGTCAAGTTTTGAAAGTATAATCTGAGGCTTTAGGTTGATCATGATGGGAAAATGGTTTCACATTAATGACTTTGGAGCCAAAAAAAGAAAGAAAGAAGGAAAGGGGAGGAGGAGAGAAGACAAGGAACGGAGGGAGGGAGGGAGGAAGGAAGGAAGGGGAAGAAGGAGGGGGAGACGGAGAAGAAGGTGTGGTGAGTGACCTTGGGCAAGTCATTTCACTTTTTTGTTTCATTTTTCTCATGTGTAAAGTGGAGGATAATAACTGTGGTTTTGAGAATTAAATGAATTAACTGGTGTAAAACACTTAGAACAATGGCCAGCACCTAATACATGCATTGTATTATTCACAATTATTTTCTTTCTGGAGCCTTGCCTGATCTTGTGAAATTGGGAGGACAAGGAGAACTGTCCCTATAGTGTAGATGAGAAAATGTGTGCAGGGTGGTGACACTTGCACAAAGTCACTCAGCTTATTCATTTATTATTATCATCATCATGAGGCTCACTCTGAGGATCACTCAGAGTGTCCTGTTTCCAAGTCTAGATGTTCTTTGAAAAATCAGATGGGGGCAGAATCCTGCACTTGGAAAAACACAGGCTTTGATTGCTGAAAGCTTCTACTTTCCATTCTTCAAAGCTGATTGACAATTCAAAAGCTGTCTTTCTCATCTCCAGTCCCACCCCAGATTGGTGAGAAGTCTCTGATCTCTCCTGTGGACTCTTACCAGTACGGCACCTCCCAAACACTGACGTGCACGGTCTATGCCGTTCCTCCCCCAAGTCACATCCGGTGGTACTGGCAGCTGGAGACAGAGTGCACCTACAAGCCCACGTGAGTAGGGCTACACCCTCTTTTTGCTGCACTTTTGCATTTTTTCTATTTATTTGTTCATTTTGTTTTTAGATTCCACATATGAGTGATATCATACAGTATTTGTCTTTCTCTGTCTGACTTACTTCATTTAGCATAATGCCCTTCAGATCCATCCATGTTGTTGCAAATGGCAGAATTTCATTCTTTTTTATGGCTGAGTAGTATTCCATTGTGCCTGTGTATATATGTGTATACATCACATCTTCTTTATTCAGTCATCTGTTGATGGACATAGCCAGGCTATCATATGACTCCATTCTAAGTCAAGAAGGCTCTCTCAAAGAAGGGCATTCCTCAGGTGGCACTCTTAGTCTCCTTGCATCTTCTCTGTGGCTACATTTATAGGAGATGTCATTCCTTGAGGTATCCTGCTTTGAGCTTAGCTAGCTCTCTCTTTAGGTTAGCCCCAATTGTACCCCTCTCGAAGCGCAGTTTCTTTGCTCACTTTGTTAATTGCCAGTCTTTGGTTTTTCTCCTTGTACCAATCAACCAGTGAATACCACGATCTCCTTATCTGTGAGAAGGTCCATCTCAGAGGAAGTGCTGAAGGATGCGAGGGAGCGATAGACCTCGGAGCCTCAGGCCCGGCTTATCACGTCCTAACACAAGTCCAGACATCCTTAGGAAAAACAACAACAACAAGTCACCCACCACCACCCTAGGCAGCTCACTTCCTGTTGTTGTTTTTGGGATGACCCCTTCTGGTTGCTTCCTCAGATGCTGACCATTTCCCACACAAAGGCCACAGTCCCAGGGAGATCGCTTTAAGAAGCCCAATGGCTTCTCAGTTTCCTTGCCTGCCTTTGAACTAAATTAACTTGAATTGTCTTGTCGATCCAATTTATGAATGGAGGTTTGTTCCCAAAATAGCTGCTTCCCTCCCGTATCCTGAATGAATCTACCTAGAACCTTTTCCTTCACTGCCCAGGCCTATTTTTAATTGGCGCCAAGTCTTGTAGCGGGGTAGGGTGCACTGAGCAGTTACTTCCAAGAACAAAATACCAAAGTCTGGCTCTTGCTTTGCTATTGAGGTGAATTTTAAGAAAAATTAAGTCATGATATCATCTGTTATCTCTTTCTTATAGCCAAGCTGCCTTAATGACAAACCCATATAGCTGTAAAGAATGGAGAAACGTGGAGGATGTCCAGGGCGGAAATAAAATTGAAGTCAACAAAAATCAATTTGCCTTAATTGAAGGAAAGAACAAAGTGAGTTGGCAGTTCTTTAATTTGAAAATCTGTCTCTCTTTCACGGAAGGTTGTAGTGAAAGCAGGGTAAAACAATATGTGAAGAGCATTGGAGACTGATCAGCAAATAAACTGGGCGATGAAATGTTAGCGTATTAAGTCAGTTTGAAAAGACCACTGACTTTTAGAAGCACCATTGGCTTATTAACGCCTTATCAGGGCAAGGGAAAATATATCTGCCATTAGCCCTGTACATCTATTGTAAGGTAATTCTGAGTTTACAAACATACACATGAGAAAATGAGTGTAATGTTGTATTAAAACACGTGCTTTATTTCCTGGTTGCCAAAGCTCATTTTGTATGACGTGTGAGCTGCTGCAGCGTAATTATAATGGCACGGATTTGAGTGCCGTCGGTGCCGGAGTAGGAGTCGGGTAGGCAGGCCGCGGCGGTTGTGGGGACGCTGAATTTTAGTCTGAATGCGTGTGCATAAACACAGCCTCCATTGTTTATGGCCTGGGATTTGTTTGTTTTTTTTTTTTTCACAGACTGTGAGTACCCTTGTTATCCAGGCAGCCAATGTGTCCGCTTTGTACAAATGTGAAGCGGTGAACAAAGCTGGGAGAGGAGAGAGGGTTATCTCCTTCCACGTGACCAGTAAGTCCGGCTCCCCCTGGGGGTGGGCTGTCTGATACTCTGTCGTCCTGGCCATTTCCATGAGCGGCACGACTTTAGGAAGGGGACTTGGATGGATAATCGATGCTTTTGTTCATGAATTAGAACTCCTCAGCTCAACGTGAAGTCAGTCCATCTGACTGCCCAGGAGAGAGAATATGGTTTCACATCTGCTTCTGAACCTCAAGTCCCATGTCACATTTTTGTCTCCATCATCAGAGGCTAGCACAGTGCTTGGCTTATTGAGGTTCAGCCAATATTTATGTGCTTGCTGCTGGACACTTGACGAGTGAGTGTCTTGGAAGCAGTTGTAATGACATTGGAGCGGTGCCCTCCCAAGGCTGCCGATTTTCTCTGTTCATCTTTCATTTCATGGCTAAGCTTTAGCTGACTGGACAGGATAAAATATTGCAGTCTAGGCTAATTCACTGTAATAAATATAGCTTTCCTCTCAGTGAGTGTTAGGTATTCATGAAGAATTAATTTTTGATATTCCATGTTATAATTATCTGCTTTGAATTTTGTTGGATTTCAATAAAATCTTATAAACCATGTTTCGAGCTCAAAGTGAAGATTTGATAAATATCTGAGGAATTAATTTACATTTCCAAATAATATAGTTTCATCAAATAGTACATTTTGAAACCGAACTGTCCAGTTGGCTGTCTTCTTATATTACATTGTCTGGGATTGCTGGAGCTTCACTTCTCGTGGGGCTTTATCACAGGCTGAAGGCAACAAGAAAATAATAGCATGCTGCCCAAGTTAAGTCACTAGCTTCTAACAGGGGGTTTACCTTTCAGAGGGTCCTGAAATCACCTTGCAACCCAGCACCCAGCCAACTGAGCAGGAGAGCGTGTCTCTGCAGTGCTCAGCGGACAGAACTATGTTTGAGAACCTCACGTGGTACAAGCTTGGCCCCCCGGCTCTACCAGTCCGCACAGGAGAGTTGCCCACACCTATCTGCAAGAACTTGGATGTTCTTTGGAAAATGAATGCCACCATGTTCTCTAATAGCACCAATGACATTTTGATCGTGGAGCTCCAGAATGCATCCTTGCAAGATCAGGGAGACTACGTCTGCTTTGCTCAGGACAGGAAGACCAAGAAAAGACATTGTGTCGCCAGGCAGCTCACAGTCCTAGGTAAGGAGGTAACTCTGGACCACCCGGAGACGGTTGGAAATCCTTAAAGGTAGTGCTTTCTGGGGGCTGTGTAAAGATTGTCCGCTAGGAGCTTATGAAGTAGACTCGTGAACACTTATCTTACTCACTGAAAGTCCTCGAGGCACGAGGAGGCTCATCATGATGAAGTGATGTATTAAAAAGAAAACAACACGGTTCTATCCAACCCTGATGGTGGAGTAACTCACTATTTTCTGCAAGGGATTACCCTGAACCAGGGCAAGTTCTGCCCTATTCTCGGGCATCCATTTATTTCAATAGATACATATTTGTGGAATGCCCACCATGAGCTAGGAGGGTGCCGGAACTTCACAGTGGGGAGTAGGTGGGGAGGGTGAGAACACAGACCGCCACCAGCCTGTCGCAGTACCGTGTGGTCTCTGTGTTCTTGAGGACAGGGGTTGTTTTCTGTTTTACTTCTTGGTCGGCTCCAGACACAGTGGTACAGATTAGGTGCATGATAAGACATTTGCTGCTGGAAGAGTGTGGTGATGGTGTCGCTTACCACCTCTGAGAGCCCCTGGGAGGGGTGCCACCCTCATTGCCTGTACCTCTGCCGTACAGCTCAGGGTCAATGAGATGATCATTTTAATCAGCAGAGAGCTTTGTAAATTCCACATCAAGCCACCCTCTACACCTCATCTAACCTTGCTCCTTGCACAAAATCTGTGCAGCCATGGCTCTGTCTCTGAGAAAATTAGGCAAATTTGGGGAGTTTCTCTTTTTGCCATCTCCTTCTATTTTTTCCTCTCCTTCGTTTTCTTACCCAGTTTCTGGGATGCTTATGTTCTGGTTTTTCACTGTGAAGAAAGGGAACTGCCCAGATAAACTAATTTATACTAAAGTTTTAGTGGAATAATATCTTCAGAAGCTTTGGCATATTTTAAGAGGTATCTTCCGACAGCCACTAGGATGGATTTTGCTAGAGTTAAGACTCAGGTGGCAGAAGAAGAGATGTTTTGGGGTGAAGTCATCCCAGAGCTCTTCAGATCACACCACATATATATGACCATGGTTTTTCTGTTCACCTTGGTGACCGGTCTGGTTTCAAGCTAATGAAAAAATTCCAACAGAGATGTGAAAGAGGCTCCGGGCTTGCCATGCCCAGGAAATATGTGCTCACGATGAGCTAGTTTGCTTTCCTAAGGACTCTCAAGTTGTTTTCCAAAAATTATTCTTAGAAATAAACTAGAGTCCATTTGCTTAAACCCCAGTGTAGTTCACTGTCAAGGTATTCTCATTTTGCTAAATGTTGACGTTGATTTCTTCTGCAAGATTCCTTTTGATGTTAGGACAAGATATTTCTACAGCACTTTGATGATTTGTAGGAAAGGGGTAAATCTAAAGCTGTCCTGTATATCTAAACAAGGACCCATGGGCTTTGTTTTCTTTAAATCTTTGACTTTCCTTCAAGTGTCGTTGTTTTATTTAGAGGAAATAGTACTGGACTAGTCTTTTAGGCTCATGTAAATCTATTATGAGTTCATCTGTTTACTTAGAGGCACTTGGACAAGTTGTTTAACCCTCCTTCATCTGCAAAATCAGGCTAATGCTACCTACCATAGGACTGATGGTGAGCAATGGAAATAGTATGAGTTTTTTTTAAAGTACCAAATAAATATAAAGCCTTTTTTTTGTTGAATTACATTAAGGTTTTTGCATTCTGAGAGAAACATGGCAGAATTTTTGGGTGTCATTGGCTAGGATTTATTTATTTATTTGTTTCATGGGCAGGAAGCCCATATGACAACTTTTATTTTGTGGTGTGATTACCAGCTCAGGTCACTAGTATGAACGTTCAAAGAGAGGCAGTGATCTGTCTGAACTGACTTGTTTCACTTAACTTTAGTGACCAGGTTGATCACAGTGACCAACCTCTGCATGTTTTCAGCTTAGTAAATCAACAGTTTAGTAAATGGTCTAATAGTTTACTGACACTAAAAGCACTTCAAAAGTTATAGCTAAATGTTCTATGATTTTTTTGTTTTTTTTTTTTGGTGCCTGTGCACAGAGCGCATGGCACCCACAATCACAGGAAACCTGGAGAATCAGACAACAAGTATTGGTGAGACCATTGAAGTGTCCTGCACAGCGTCTGGGAATCCCCCTCCACAGATTACGTGGTTTAAAGATAATGAGACACTTGTGGAAGACTCAGGTGAATTGAGCATGTCTGTCTCTCTTTGGCTGCAGAATTTTCCTGGAAATGTTGTCTAATATCCATATTATTTCTTTTAAAAGTTGTTTATTTTTATTGAGGTATAGTTAATGTACAATATTATTTAAGTTTCAGGTGTATGACATAGTGATTCACAATTTTTAAAGATTATATTCTATTTGTAATTATTGTAAAATATTAACTATAGTTCCTGTGCTGTACAATACATCCTTGTGGCTTATTTATTTTATACATAGTACTTTGTACCTCTTAATCCCCTACCCCTGTCTTGTCCCCCCCTCTCCCCTCCCCACATTGGTCCCCACTAGTCTGTTCTCTGTATCTGTGAGTCTGTTTCTTTTTTGTTATTTTCACTAGTCTGTTGTACTTTTTAGATTCCACATATAAGTTATATTATACAGTATAAAAGCCATATTATTCCTCAATTTGTTTTAGGTAGGGAAAAAAAGCCATCGTAGTGTCCGTGGTCTGGTTCACTTGGTGGGAATCCAAATGTTCAAAGCCTTGTTGAATTCTCATGGAAGCCAGGGGTGCAAAGTCAGCAGCTGATCCTCTGTGACCCTTTGGATTTAGATAATAGCCCAAGATAAAGGACACCATTTATATTTTTAAAGTATTTTCCTGCAAAACTCCACCAGACCACCTTGTAATAGAAACCATCATTTTCCTCCTCGCTTAGGCATCGTGCTCAAAGGTGGGAACCGGAACCTGACTATCCGCCGGGTGAGGAAGGAGGATGAAGGCCTCTACACCTGCCAGGCGTGCAGTGTTCTTGGGTGTGCGAAAGTGGAGGCATTTTTCATAGTGGAAGGTCAGTGGGAGTTCACGGGCACATAAAGTGGTTTTAAAAAAATTCGCATGTATGTTATATACACTCATATACGCTGGCCAGGACCATAGCCAAATGGGCAGTTTTTAATATTCTTTGTACTTTGTAAATTTCCTGGTCTAAGTATGTATTATTTTAACCAGAAAGCATGATTAATGTTATTTGAATTCTGCTTGCATCACATTTCTATCCCTGCAGTTCTCAATGTGGAAAATTCTCAGCCAGGCAGATGGAATGCCCTCCTTTCAGTGATTCGTTCTCCATTTGAATGGCTCAATTAACTTGTTATGGAAATTATGCCTCTATATCTATTAGGTAGAATTACTGCCTAGTCATGAAAATAAGTGCTATCCAGAGAGTCACAAGGGTTCATAGTTTTTGTTGGACTAAAGATAATTAAAATTCATTTGTGAACAATAGACCATTGCGTCTCTGAAAATGAAAAATTTGAGGTTCTTATCTAAATGTGTATGCAAGAATGATGTGAGATTCCTGACATAGTCTCAGATGGGAAAGGTAATTTGTGACAGAACATTTTATCTTCAAAAGTATATTCCTATGTCTTTTTTTAAACTAACCTACCAGAGGCACAGTGAAAACAGTATTGTGTGGGTGAAGGAATGGTATGCAGGGGGGGAGTGAGAGGGGTGGTGATGGATGGAGGAACTGATGGATTTCTATGAACTCATCCTAATTTGTCTCTCAAAGTCTAGATTTCAGTCCCTTTAATCTGTCAAATCTATGTTGCCAAGTACTGCATCTCGATACCTTGACTTCTTTTCAAATTCCATTTCATCAGCTGCACTTGCAAATAAAGATTTCAAGTGCATGAAGTAAATAAAGATTTCAAGTGACATGGTGGTTTTGCCACTTTCAAAGTGCTTCATGCTTTAGAGCAAATCCGGAGGGAGACTTCCAGCTCCCCGCTGTGCCCTGCCTCAGCTCCGTTAGCTGTCTGCAGCTGGTGACCGAGGCTTAACTAGGTAACCTTGGCACTGACGTTGTATTTACTTCTCACCAGAAGAGAATACTAAGGAAGTAAAAGGTAAATATTTAATGCTGCTGCTAGGTTCCCAAATGTTAATATGGGAACATTAATGCACCAACTTATATAGACAGTCGAATCTTTGAACTTTTTGCTGTGCACAAACGGACTTTTAAATCTCCATGTATAAATAGAGAATTACTTCAGTTACACCCCCGAGAAACGAAATCTACTTCCAAGCAAACTGGGTGCTCGTCTCTCAACTGTTCACTCTTATTTTGCTAACTAATTACTTGTCTTCCTGCCTTCTTGAGGCCGCCTGGGCCACTCTCACAGCTTGGGGCCCCGGTTTGATTCACACCGCCCTCATCCGATGGGAGGCCGTAAGTGGTCATTGCTTCTTTATCACTGCTCTGCTAATCACTCTTAGTCGAAAGCCTCCTCTGGACTTAATTTTTCCCACTTAGAGCTGTCCTCTGGGGTCCTGAGCATCTGCAGCTTTCCCTGCTGAGCTCTAGCTTTATCTCTTCTCTTTCCTTTCTTGAGTGGTTTTAAACTCATACTGCCAGGGCACGTGGGATGTACTCACGTCAGCTCTCTTTCCTCCCCGAGGTTCCTGCCACGTGAGGACAGTGCAGTGTAATGTTACCTGGTGTTGGACAGACCTTGTTTAACTCTTGACCATTCCACCACCTTGCTGTGTGCCCTTGATGAAGTAGCTTAACCTCTCTGAGCTTGCTTCTCCACCTGAAAAATGAGGGTTGTTGAGAAAACAAAGTGATGTATCTAAATGTGACATATTTGAAGTAATGAGCACCTAGTGAGTGCCTGGTCACCCATTGCTTTCTGGCCAAAGTACTACATTTATTTCCCTACTTGTTGTCTTAAACAATCCTTCCCTCAAACTCCATACAAATCAAAACATAGACTGTCAGTGTAAAATCAGACATTTATTTACCCCAAATAGAATACTTTTCTTCTTTATAGAACGTGATCTGTTTTCTTTCTGTCAAAGTGTGCTCTTCTCCCAAACACTTTCTGTTTGTCTTTTAAGACATGAATATTTCTCTCCTTAATTACTTTAGAATTATATTGTTGGAAGTTTTCACGAGCAATGTCTTGCAAACCTTAAATTATCCATTAAGAATACTGTAAACTCCATCCAAGTTAGAGGTGTGTGACTCTGACTGTCTAGGATTTTCCCCAGTTGGTAACATTGAGATCTTGCATTAGTGTTGAACTTTGTCATTCTGTATCAAAGGGTATAAATTTCCATTGTTGACGCCCATTCAATTGTCTTCCCAGGTGCCCAGGAAAAGACAAACTTGGAAGTCATTATTCTAGTGGGCACTGCAGTGCTTGCCATGTTCTTCTGGCTACTTCTTGTCATCATTCTACGGACCGTTAAGCGGGTAACAAAATAGTTTCCCTTCTGTCCCATGCACGTTGGCTTTCATGATTAATGAAAGCTGACTAGGGTTCTTTGGGTTGGTTCTTCCCATTGTTGTTGGCTCAATAGGCACAATTTTATTTCTATACAATAACATTCTTGCCCACTTTCTTTTGCCTGGACCACTGGGCTTTAATTGATAGAAGCAACTAGAGAAGAAATGGGCTTGGACTGTCTAGTGTAATTAGGATTTAAGAATTTAATTCTGAGCTCATTTAGGGGTTGAGGGGACACTGGAAGCGGGATGATAATAGGACTACTCTCAGCCTCCATGAGCCGTTTAGAAAATGAGACATTAAGAATGGGGCTTCTATAAACAACAATAACAAGCACACAAAAACAACAGCCAAACAAGAGGCTGTGTGTGACTGGAAGGAGTAATGCTTTCCAGGCCAGTGGAGGCGAACTGAAGACGGGCTACTTGTCCATCGTCATGGATCCAGATGAACTCCCGTTGGACGAACACTGTGAACGCCTCCCTTATGATGCCAGCAAATGGGAATTCCCCAGAGACCGGCTGAAACTAGGTGTGTTTTCAAGGGATATTAATTTGATACTGGGTTTACCAGGCCATCTCTTCTACTTTTAGGATGGTGACAAATCTAGTCTATTTAAATGTCAGATTCCGATTCAGAAATATTCATTCCATCTCTTGATTTTGAGTGATTATCCAGTTAGTCACTTAGAAGTAGGAGCCCTGTATAATCACCCATTTTGGAGAGTGAAGAGGGAGGTATTAAATCATTCAGCCGGAACAAGGGTGTCAGCTGGACCGTCCATGTTAAACTGGGATGTATGTCACCTTGTCAAGCTGGAATCTCTGCCTGTCACCTTGGTGGTGAAATAGTCCAAGTCTGTTTTGTTGTTCCTGTCTTTGTTGACTCTAGGTAAGCCTCTTGGCCGTGGTGCCTTTGGCCAAGTGATTGAAGCAGATGCCTTTGGAATTGACAAGACAGCAACTTGCAAGACAGTGGCCGTCAAAATGTTGAAAGGTAAAAACAAATTTATATGGTGATATATCCCTCTATCTGTTTCACCCCATCTCTAAACATAATGAAAGATTTATGTCAGTGGCTCTGTGGCTAGGTGGGCCCACTAGCCAAGCATGCAGCCACATTGTATGTTGCTGTTGTGCAAACTGGATAAAAAATTCCTCTTTTATAGCCTCATGCCAGGGTCCACAGCCTGGCAAGCAAAGTTGAGAATGGATTTCAGCTCCTCTACTGCCCCACCTTGCCTGGGATCCCTTGTGCAAGACACAGATTGAACAACTGTATTTAGTGGCCTGGCTATAGGCAAAAAAAATACCTTGATTTCATCAAAATTGTTTCTTAGCATACTATGGTACATTAGTAGGATTATTATAGACCATCAGGAAACAGAAAAATAAATTTGATATAATAAATAAAAATAGTAGCACACACACACACACACAAAAACCAGCATGTTCCCTAGAATTGGAACATGTAAAAGAGGATCACATATAAAAGATAATATGCAAACTAAGAATGGTTGTGCTGGGAAAAAAGATTATGGGTGACATTTTGAATTTAAAAGTTGCATAAACAACTGTTAAACCTAACAGTAATGGAATTCTGGTCTTGCCATTTTACTCTGGGGAGGTGATGCGTATAAAGCTCTTTGCTAGAATTGTGACGTGCTTTCATTGGTGGACACAGTGCTACTGACCCTTTGCCAGGAGTCATGTGCCTTTTGAAGCCATCTCTCTCCTTTTGCTTCCTCTCCCTTGTGGCTGAGGGGGGTATGTAATTTTGAGGTGGCTCATCAAAGCCTGGGGTGTGGACCATGTCTGTGAATTAGAGGGAAGTGTACCACTCTGTGTAGGATCAAACTCACACTCAGCCTCATGAGCCTCATGTGCCAGCTGGCAAAGCCCTTGTTAAGTTTCCTGCTCAGCCCAGATTGGTGGGAACTTCAGCAGAGCCCCTAACATGTGAGGGAATTTAATACATGCTTATGAGGAAGCACTGAAATAATCAGGAGCTAAGAAGCACAGTCAACCTGGTATGTGAAAATCCGGTTTTGTAAAAGAAAATCTGAGCATGATTTCATCTGCAGATGTGTTCTCCACTTTGTAAAAGACCTCATGATGGCTTCCTTCAAGTAGCAGACATTCTGGGGGCACGTAGAGTAAGAATCTGATTTAGAATTAGAAAGTATAATTTATATTTGCATTTTAATGTACCTAGTCTGTAAACTGGGTTACAGTGGTATTACCTCTGGAGGGGACATTGCAGAGATGCAGGCAGTGGGGCATCATCCTGCTAAGGTCAAGCCCACATGTGTGATTTCCCTCTTTGTTCTGTATTTGTAGAAGGAGCAACACACAGCGAACATCGAGCCCTCATGTCGGAACTCAAGATCCTCATTCACATTGGCCACCACCTCAATGTGGTCAACCTTCTCGGCGCCTGTACTAAGCCAGGGGGTGAGTGTCTGTGGATGGTTCTGGTTGCCTGGTTTTGGCGTCCACTTCTCTGTTGGTATTTGAGGGAAACCACCCAACTCCCATGGTCTTCATTCCCTTCACTTAGGATACTTTGGCAGATTCCTGGATATAAGCATATTTCATGGAGGTTTAAGGGGTGCTGTAAATTATTCTAGAACTTCCTGTGAATTAAAAAAAACGCTACATCACTATAATACAGTTGTCTACTTTTGGAATAGGTGTTCAGATGAGAAAAGAGAACTTCCCCTTAAATTTGAAAGCAAAAGACTTGAAGAGTAGTTCACTCTAAAATGGAGTCATCTTAGGGGATTGTGTTGAAAAGCAAGTGGGTGGATTTTCTTCTGAAATGTTGGTTAATCTTGTTGTGGAATCACCTTTTGGAAAAAGAAAAGCTACAACAGAAAGGGAATTGCAACCAGCTGATTTCTCTGATCCTATTTCCAGGGAAAGGTTGTAGCCTCTTCTATGATTATTTTCTGGCTCATTGATGTATTAAGCACTTGATGAGAAACATGAGTGAAAACACATTTTCACTTCTTGGCACACTGTACTGTCCGCAGGGCCACTCATGGTGATTGTGGAATTCTGCAAGTTTGGAAACCTGTCAACTTACTTAAGGAGCAAGAGAAATGAATTTGTTCCCTACAAGGTATGTCATTTCCTAACTCAACTGTGGCCACGTTGTACACATGGAGGAGAACTCAAAAGTCGTCCAGGTTAATTTTTTCATTAAAATTCTGTGAAGAACTTGTGAGGAATCTTTCCACATCACCTCTTGGCTGTTGTCACATCCTCTTTTACCTTCTGGAGGACATGTACTTCTCATGTGTTATCTTTGTGACTCTAATCTCCTGACCCGTTGTGGATGATGCCTAAGGAGGGGGAAGGTGGGTGTGATTAAGGGACAGGAATGACAGGGGAAGGGCAGCTCTGGGTTGTTCTGTCTCTACCCTGGCCATATTTGGCCCTATGGAGTGTTAATCCCTCTCTCAAAAGCGGCCTAATGTTGGAAGTGTGTCTGAGTGAAACTTGAAACAAGGCCCTTAGCTCTTCAAGCTAAAAAGGAACCAGGCTTTAGGGAAGAAAATCTACTACGTAGAACACTTACCAAAATTTCAGCCCAGAGGTTCCATGGTCTTGAACTTTATGTCCCACTTGTCTTCTTTTAATAGTTATAATTGTTTGTATAGTTTACTACATTTTAGAGATTTTTCTGATATTCAAGGAGTTTGCTCATTTGCTTCGTTTTAGAGTAAAGGGGCACGGTTCCGGCAAGGGAAAGAGTACGTTGGGGAAATCACCATGGACCCTAAACGCCGCCTGGACAGCATCACCAGTAGCCAGAGCTCAGCCAGCTCCGGATTTGTTGAGGAGAAGTCCCTCAGTGATGTGGAGGAAGAAGAAGGTACCTGCCACTGCTTCTTCCACTCCTAGCGCGTGCTCTTGTGGGAACAGACAGGGTGACAGGGTGTTATGAGGAATTTTGTCATAGAAAAGTCCAATACTACCTAATATTTAAAAGAGGCCTGAATTTCTAGACTCCTCCATTCAGCCTCCCCAGAGCTGTAGGGTGGAAGGCCGACAGAAGCAGCAGGCAGGTTGAGAGGCAGAGCACGGGCAGCCTGAGAAATTTCTGTCCCTCAGGAGAGCTAAGCAGTTGGCATTGTCAAACCAATGCTCTTCAAGTTTTGGGTCAGCACTTATCAGCAAGAGAGGCTCAGTGCCATCTTCCAGACGGGCAAAGGAGGCTCACTGGTGGTTGCCAGCCTCCCCGTCGCCCACGGAAGTTCAGCCCCACACTGCCTGCTTCACCAGCACAATAGAAGCCATCCACGTAGTCACACCCAGCCGTCTCCCAGGCAGCGCAGGCATCTTTTGTTTCTGCCCCTCCCCGCGTGGCTCATTAAGTCTTCCACACTTCTTCAGAGGAGTCTTGGTAAATCCACTTTTCCTTAGCCCGTTATGCTTTCCCTGATACTTCAGTGCTGCTTATGAGGGGAGCTGTGTTCGCAGCCTGACTTTCAGGACCTCTTCCAGCTTCAGGATACACTGCGTATCTACTTCCCGCAGAGGGAGCAGTGACAGTGCCATGGAGGGAGCGGTGGGGATTCCTGACACCTGGCCCTTCTTGAGGTGTGAGCTCGGAAGAAGAAAAACCATGAAATAGTGGAAGAAATCCGCTTCGGTTTCCTTTGACACAAGGCCATAGAGAGAACTTAAAATTTGACTTCTCCCCCATAGAAGCCGAGCAGGCAGTGTGAGGCTGGAACTTGGTCTGAAGAAGCGTGGGGAGGTTGTGCAGACCTCACGTAACTGGGCGCACACTGAGTGGAGCCAGCTCTGCCCCATCTGCTCTCTCACAAAATGGCAGTCATTGAGCTGGAAACCCAAGGGACTGAGGGAGTCAACTGGAGTAGAGAGGGTGTTGGCCTGGGATTTTGCCTCCATTTCTTCATCTGGAAAATAAAGGGGTTTCATTCGTTATTCACGAGAGCCCTCCACCCTAATCATAGAAAATAACTGAAAAAAAGGTTCATAAACTTTTTTAATACATACAAGGATATTTTACAACTGAGGTTTCATTTACTCTGGTATTTGTCTCCAGGAATGAAGCCATGTCTTATCTGAAACACCCATTAATGTCTTAGTGTTTATTTGTACCAATTGCATGGAAGTAAATACCACGAATTTACGTAAATTCATCTCTCGCTCTGTGTTTCTGTCATCTCATTCATATCCTTGAAGGAGAAAGATCATCCTTACGGGACAGATTTACTGTGCTTACAGCACTTTCTCAGCTTGAAAGTGAGAGAAGTAAACATATTTCTGGTATTTTTAGTTAATCTGTTGTAGATTATGGTTTGACCTTTCGCCTTTGTTCCAGGACAAAGCCTGGAGAGAAAAGGTTCAATGACCCTGAATATTGTTGTCTTATTTTTAGAGTTCTTGATATGAAACTATTGTTTATCCCTCTGGATACATGAAAAAAAAGCCAAAACAGTTTACAAAAGCAAATTTGGAAAAGCCTTCTTTTACATCCCTGTCGTCTGTGACAATTTTGCCTCCATTTTGCCTCCTGGATTTTTTCATCCAATTTGGCAAAAATGGAAAAACCAGTATTTTTGCTAAGGGGTCTGATGAAGGCTAAGGATATACCAGGATTCAGCATATTTACAGGAGATAGAAACATTTTCCAGGTGCTTCTACTTCCTGAAATTTGACTCCCAATTTTTAAAATGAAGATTACTCTATCACACTTAGAAATACATAGTTTCTGGTCAAAATACCAATCTCTGTCCTCCTGTACTTCTGACAGTATCTGAAGATCTGTACAAGAACTTCCTGACCTTGGAGCATCTCATCTGTTACAGCTTCCAGGTGGCTAAGGGCATGGAGTTTTTGGCATCACGGAAGGTGAGACCATGCATCCCTTCACGGCACAGATTTGGAAGTTAGATGTCCAGGGCTAGCCATCGACGTTTGCTTGGGACTGCAATTCATTCACCACTCCTGGGACTATTAAAAGAGCGCTACTGAGGAGGCCCCATTTCTGCTAAATAAGAGGGTATTAGAATGTCATGAAATTAATTCATGTGATGAATACTTACTGAGCATCTCCCAAGGGCAGGCGGTGTTCTCAGCACTAAGGATACTGTGTGAACAAGTAGGCAAAACTCTCCACCTTCATGGAGTTGACATCCTAGTGGGTGGAACAAACAATAGAGCAAGTGAAATGCCTGGTGGGGTAGATGGGAGTGAGCGCTGTGGAGGAAAATAAGCAGGGAAGAGTTACAGAGTAGACAGGAGTGGTATGTTTGTATGTTCGTATGTCTTTGTGTTTGTGTACGTCAATTTTAAACAAAGTGGACGTGGAAGGCTTTAGGGGAATGTGACATCTGAGTAATGACCTGGAAGAGGTGAGGGACGGAGCCTTGCAGATATCTTGGCACAGGAGAGTCTCCTTTTAATTTGTTTTACATTCATCTCCATCCATCAAAAAGTATTTGTTAGTCGTATAATTAGAAACCAGGAAGGACAGGCTTTAGATGAGAGCGATTAAAAGGGCTAAAATTAGAAAAGTGGGCCAAACAAAGGCTGAGGTGAGTACGTGACAAGTTACAAACATTCCGAAGGTTGTAAACACCGTGGAGGGAGCAGGTCGCCCCCTGGAAAGAGTAAAATGGATGGTTTGACATCAAACTAGACAAAATTGAAATTAAGTTTCAGGAGAAATTGTCAGTTGACAGAAGGCATTTGCTGCAGCCTGCTGTGGGAAGAAAGACTTAAAGTTCTGGTTTCTTTTCTAAATGAGTTGAATCCCTACCCATTTCTTTTTCTGAGGTTTAAAGCTTTTCACAACTTCCAGAGTCTCAGGATCTCAGGTTTTTCTGCCTGGGAGCTCTTGTCTTCTCTCTCCCAAAAGGAAGGGAGAGACGTGGGATCTTATCGGATTTTCCCAAAGAGAAAGGCCCTTCTTGAAGATTCTAATTTTATTTTATTAATATTACTTTTTAGGGCCAGAGTCTCCCATTTAGGAAGGGTTCCTTTGATGGGAAAGGGAATAGGGGGTGGGGTGGGGGGCAATCCTGTAACTTCCCTTGTGTCTACTATCTGATTTCTTTTTTCTCTTTTCTTTTCTTTTTCTGTCGTTGAAGGAAGTGCAGCTTTTATTTCAGGGCACCAGTCTCATATGAGGTCACTTATGTGCAGAATCTTTAAAAAATGGTACAAATGAACTTATTTACCAGCTGATTTCTTGAGTAGCACCTGGTTGCTGGCTTGAAAAAGGAAGCTCTTTGGTTGGGGGCAAAGTAGAAAGGACTGTGCTTTGGGGAAGCTCCTGTCTTGCTCAGTCATGCCAGACAGTGTGCTTTTGAATGTGCCTCATTCAGAGGGCAGTGCTATACAGACGCGCAGTGGGGGGCGGGGGATCTGCTATGCCTGGCTCGCTCAGCACTCCTGCACTGACTTGAGTTCTCACCATTTCTAAACGTTCCCCTAGACTCCTGTGCTCTCATAAATATTTCAGGTGCAGGAGGTCAGATGAAATTAAGGGATACAAAAATAAAAAAATAATAAGAAGAAGAAGTTAAGGGATACAGAGAAGAGAGAAACTGAGGAACAGGCAAGAATAGAAGGAAAGCCATGGAGAATTTGGTTTCCCTTTGTAGTGCACCAGAGAATCCACTTGACAGGTGAGAGGCTGGACGTGCTTTAATCAACATCTCTGACAATCCAGCACTTTGAAAAGAGAGGATGAGCACCCCCTGGGAACTGTTTCTCAGAGCTGGTCCAGCTTCAGTTACATATGAAACGGAGAAACCGACAAAGGGCACCAAACCAAGAGAAGCCCCTTGCTTCTGATTTCCATGCATTCATTCAAAATAAATTGCACTCTGGGGCCTCCTTAGGATAACACGTTTTAACCGTATATGGCGCCAGGCAAAAGGGACGTGTGGATGTGACCAGAAACACATTCTTAATTGTGTCCAAGAGAAGTCTATTTATGACTCCATCATCAGGCTATAACTTAATTATTTAATTCCAGAGTCTTGGGCTGTTTATGGAATAAACAGATGTGTGTCTCAATGAAACTCACAGATTTTTTTCCTGAAGTGTTGATAAAAGATGTTAACCCAGCGCTTGTTAACCAGTTGGTTTTCTGGTGTGGGTTTTTTTATTTTTTTAAAGCATGAGGTCACAACAGATGTAGAAGAGATCAGCTATGCGAGCTAGTCCTAACGTACACAATTCTTTTTGCAGTGTATCCACAGGGACCTGGCGGCACGAAACATCCTCTTGTCGGAGAAGAACGTAGTTAAAATCTGTGACTTTGGCTTGGCCCGGGACATTTATAAAGACCCAGATTATGTCAGGAAAGGCGATGTAAGTTTCAAAGATGTACCCAGTGATCTGTTAACTTGCAGAATTCAAACTTCTCTTAGCAAGCTGTGTTCAGAGACAAAGGAAGTTTTTTCTTTGGATATTTGCTGAGTTGGGTTCTCACCCCTTGTTCCCTATGCCCATAGGCTCGCCTCCCTTTGAAATGGATGGCCCCGGAAACAATTTTTGACAGAGTGTACACAATTCAAAGTGACGTGTGGTCTTTTGGTGTCCTGCTCTGGGAAATATTCTCCTTAGGTAAGTCTCTTCTCTTTGTCCCTCCATCCATACTCCAAATAGAATGATAAATGTCTGTGGCTCCAGTGTGCTTTTCCCTTGCCTGTATTCTGCCTTTATTGAGTGAAACTTACTTGGAGGCTTTGGGTTGTAAAATGTAAAAAAAAGAAAGAAAAGAAAAGCAAAGAGAAAGGAAGGAAAAGAGGTATGTATGGGAAGAAGGTGTTCCAGAATCAGGAATCAGGCTCAGGGCGTTCTGCAAGAGAAAAATCCAATCAGTCATGTCCCATTCCTGTTTTATTCTAGGTGCTTCTCCATATCCTGGAGTAAAGATTGATGAGGAATTTTGTAGGCGATTGAAAGAAGGAACTCGGATGAGAGCCCCTGATTACACCACACCAGAAATGTAAGACTTTACTAGCATGTTCCTATCCTTCTTTGCTCACAAAAAGTCGCCCTGCTGAGAAGACTGTCTGTTATATAAACCTCATTTGTGGCCCAGTTTGTGTCTTACTTCTCCCTTGAGGTCTTCTTTGATAATGTCAAGTACAGAGTCATCCTTCTTGAAATGACAGCACTTTATCTCTACCAGCCAGTCAGTTTTTATTGGATGTTGATTTATAACGTTTCCTTTTCTCTACACACGTGATGCTCCAAGTGTAGGGCTCTGTGTCTTACACAGTTTCCTATCTCTATTTACCATCACAGTGGACTTTTTAGAAATGTTTGCTCATTCATGTGCTGCTTTTCAGCATCAGATCAGGAGGAAGGAGGCAGTTAATGACATCAGTGTTTTGCTTCTCTAGGTACCAGACCATGCTTGACTGCTGGCATGGGGAGCCCAACCAGAGACCCACGTTTTCAGAGCTGGTGGAACATTTGGGGAATCTGTTACAAGCTAACGCTCAGCAGGTTTGTGACCTCCATCCAAGAAATTTCTACAAAGAGTTCTTAGGTGTCAAGGGCTCTTCTGCTGCCTAGACCTTCTCACAGCCACCACGCCAGCCTCTCAGCCACCACGCCAGCCTCTCAGCCACTGCACAGGGAGCTACAATTCTTCCCAATCGGAGCAGTAATGCTTCTCTAAAAGCTATAATTACCCTTTAGAGAGATGAGATCCTACTTCAAACCTGGGAGCTGATCACTTTTATTTTTACCAATGTGTATTTTGGTAACCAGTAAAAATACATACTGATGTATACATTTGATAAAATATTGATGTATTTTAACTTTAGAAGAGTGTATCTCATATTCATAAAAACCAAAACCAAAACCAAAACCAAAACCAAAACCTAGTTGATACACTGGGTATCTCCAATGGACAGAATTTCAAGGAATTTTAAATACATTCTTCAGGCAAAAATACATTTGAACCCTGCAAAATAGATGGCTTTTTCCTTGATAAAATCCCAGGCTTCCGTAACTTCCACTGGAGGATTTTAGAGATGTAGCCTTTCGCATTAGGAAGTTTTTAATCTCTAGTCACCACCTCTTACTACAGTGAATAGAAACCAATATCCTCCTGCTTTTGACCAGCTGGGGGACAATGGGTCAAATCTGTCTTTATCAATAAACCTTCCAGACATTTAACGGCATCAAATTGCCCTTTCTTTCTTTCTCTTGATGAAATAATGTTAAAGTTGTGCAGCCTTTTCTTGGAAGACCCATTTCCCTGCACATTTATTGCTTTTCTTTAGACTGTCATCAGTCTTCCCATTGCCTTGGAGTGTAGAGGCTAAAACTGGATGACATGCCCTTTCAAGGACCTGGCTCCTGTCGACAGGACTTGGTGAAGAAATGATTTCCCAGCTCCGCATGTTCGTTGTAGCCATCTCTCTCTGTGGTCCCCTTACCCATCTTGGTTATTGTTAGTTCCTTTAATATCCTTTCATATACACGTCCCTTTCAAGTGCCCTTCTGTTTTTGACAAGCCATTTTTAAAGTCGTCTTAAAGTTTTGCCTTCAGCTATGAAAGCCACGTTCCCCATAAACAAGAAGCCCCCATGGCCTTTGTTTTTCATGAAAAGGCTCTTGAAGGACTGAAGCCATAACAACAGCGCTCTGTGTTTGTTGTTTCAGGATGGCAAAGACTACATTGTTCTTCCCATCTCCGAGACTTTGAGCATGGAAGAGGACTCGGGCCTCTCTCTGCCTACCTCACCTGTTTCCTGTATGGAGGAAGAGGAAGTATGTGACCCCAAATTCCATTATGACAACACAGCAGGAATCAGGTACTGTATCTGGTCCACATCCCCGGCGGGGTGGAGAGAGGGCTTCCAGGTCATCTTGGGGAGGGGGATGGAGGAACGGACATTGGATAAAGCTGCTGCATTTCCCTTGCACGTTTAACCTTCACCCTGAGAAGTGCTCCTTGAAGAGGGTCTGGGTAGGTGAGTCTCCCTCCATCTGTGGTCCACATTGCTGCTGAAGCTCTTCCTTTCAGAATCCTAGGCCCTGCAGCTGCAAATAACTGGAATGCCACGGTTTGTTAATCTCCAGCAAAAGAGACCAGTTTTACAAAGACATCTGTATTTAAATTATCCCCATGTACTCTTTTATTAATATGAATTAAATAGCTTAGGAAAGATTCAGGAAGGAAGAGTTCTTTGCATCTATGAAAACACACTTCTGCCTCTCTGGCTAGGATACAGGATGCCACGGGGATGCATCCTGAATTAGACTGGACAGTGCATCTTTAGAAGCCCCTCCCAAGTCTGATTTTCAGCATTTTATTTGCATAATGGAACTTCTGGGCTTATTTAAAACATATGCACTGCAGTGTTTTCCTGATAAGTAGCGGGGTTTGTAAAGGCAGCTTTCTTTTATTCTCTCCCAGCACCTGTGCATAAGGAGAGAGTTGAACTGGCTTCTACAATACGGTATTAAAATTGCCTTTTACTAAGCCTGGGACTACTTCACTTTGCTTTGTTGCTGTTCCCACCCCTTTGGGTGTTTTCCTCCTGCAACCGGACCCCTGACAGCGTGGGCCCAGCCTGGCCGCCCCCTGCCGTGTGTGCTGGGGCTGTAGGGAGGGGCACGGGGTTCCAGCACTTGGCCAGGTTGCCGGGTGGCAGGTGGGAGTCACCCTGGAGAGTTGGGCTCATGGAGGCACACAGAGAGGACAGCAGGGACACTGTCATGAGACAGGAGAAAGCTCCGAGCGGTTAGAAGCCAACTAGTGAGCTGCCCATTCCGTTTGTGTCAAGAACTCTCAGCATTTTCCCAAGAACTTTTCCTTGTGTTATCAGATGTGGCCAGCACTGGGCAAGGTAGAAACTGTTATCTTTTATGATGCGGATGTTAAACATGAGGCTCAGATCAGTTACCCGGGGAGAATACAACACTGTGGTTAAAGGTCCAGATTTTAGAGTTAGAGAGAACTGGGTTGGGTTCCCAATCTGCTCTTTGCAGCTGTGACCTGGCACAAATCTTCACTGTGAGCCAGGTCAGGATGCTGGTGTTGTACAAAAATGAGTACTTTGAGGATTACATTGTATAATGAATTTCTGAGTGTCTGGCACCTGGAGACGACTCAATCAGTGATAGCTATTAAGTGAGCTGTTAAATTCACATCCCTGGGATGAATCCAGTTCCTCTGATATCTAACTCCATACCATGGAGGAGGCCTCAAAGAGAAAAAGTAATGAAATGAAAACCCATCATTCCACTCCCACATTTAAAAAGTCCTAGTTCAAGTTCAGCTGGCCTTCCGGCGTGGTAATGATTCCCACAGCACCATTACCTTCTGCTTTATCGCAATGCCATTCGATCATGAGCTATGTTCCTTGGGTTTTCTGTGACCAGGTGGGGTGAGGACCCAAGCCGGCAGCCTCTTGGCTCACTCGGGCGCTTTGCATATGGTGCCGAGAGTCGATGAAGTCATGCGTGTGTAATGGAAGTGCCAAATGTGAGGCTGGCTCTGGAACAGGGCTGCTAGCATTTATCCCCAAAAGCGTGGACAAATGTGACACCGCCCTCCCAACATAGGCCTGGCTCTGATTTTCTGTCTGTGATTTTCGAATTGGTCTTTCCAGTCCAGTTTCTCTTTTATCCAGCCATAATTTGAAAAATAAAATGGAAATCAGAGCCTTATGTCTGCTTCCCCACTTAACCCCCTCCACCTTTCCCCCTTTTTATAAAAATAAGAGACCATGGTCACATTTTAATCATCTGGGTTAAATGAAAGGCAAGATCGAGGCGTCTGCACACGGCACATTTCATTTTGATGCTCTCTTGTGGTCCTGCTTCCCTGGGGAGGAAGAGGTGAGGCTGGGGTGACTCTCAGGGGACTTGTTCACTCATCTTTCACATTTCCTGTCAAGGAGAAAAGCCAAGGAGTCTCTCACTTGCTTCCTCCTTATAATTTTCAGTTTCATTGTGTTATAAATAGAGCTGGACAGAGACATCACAGTGGGAGCCGACCTCATGATTTTTTGCCCCTTTAAACTATTTTAAAAATATTTGTTCAGCATGTATTTAGAGAAGAGGCTGAGTGGTAGGTGGGGGAAGGGTGAAGAGGAAGGCCCACTAGTGTCTAGACTTAGCTTCGTCTCTAATTTCCCCTGTGGATCAGCTCTAGCCCCAGGTTTGCATGCTTCTTGCAAGAAAACACATCTTTATTGGACTCATCTTTCTTGGAGGGCAGTTTGGGGACCATCTGCGGTTGCTCCACCATTTCTCCTGGGAGTTTCACCTCCCACTCCAAGCAGCTTATCAAAGATTTCTTTTCAGTTCTCTCCCAAAGAAAGGTTCTGGCACATATCTTTTTTTTTTTCATTTTGGTTAATTGCTAGTGATGATTTAAATGGTCCCTGTAGATTGATGCCTGAGACGGCCTGTTGGCTAGATGTCCCTGAATTTGGCTCTCATATTAAACTGCTTGAAGTGAAGCTGTCCTTTCTCCACCCTTTGTCTGTCTCACAGCCCACGGTCCCCCTCCCCCCCACCCTCTCTCACTGCGCTGTCAGTGCACACGTGGGTGAGAGCAGGGCTGGGCGCACACTCGCTGCTTCATAAAGACTTGCATAGTCATACCCACTGCTCTCTTCTTCCTCCTCTTCCTGATGCTTGTCCAAGGGAGTCCATGTGGAATAAGGTGAAAACAAACAAAGCCAACCCCACGTGGGCTTCAGAGCCTGAAGACTTAAGTTTGAGTCCCTGTTCTGGCCATTTCCTCCCTAAGGCCTAGCTTCCTCATCTCCAGATAGGAAATAATAATAATAATAAGCCCTGTTTTGTAGTTTTCTAAAGAGCAGATGCAACGATGTCCATGAAAATGCCCTGTCAACTCTGAAGGGCCAAGCAGTGTTGGGAATTACTGGGCTCAGAAAGGAAGGAGCTGGCTGTTCTAGGGCAGCCGCATGACTGTCCCAGCTCACCAACTCCAGCTGATGCTACATCCCAGATACCTCTGGGATCTGTCTACTCCTCCAGACCCTGTGGGCATCACCTTTCTTTAGTCAGGCCACTCCTCCTCCTCCTAGATTAGTGAAACCACCCCCTCATGGGTCTCATGGCCTCTGGTCTTACCCTCCTCAACCCAGAGTCATCTTTCTAAAGGGCATAGCTGACTTTGTCAATCTCCTGCTTAAAATTCTTCAGCGGCTGCTCATTGGCCTCAAGATAATAATTCAGATATTCCAATAGGTGATTTTGGACAAGCTCCTTAGCCTTTCTATGCCTCAGTTCCTTATCTGAAGTTGGGAGAATAATAGCCATCCCTAGAGAGGCCCCGTTTGTGGGGACGCATGAGACAGTGGTTGAGGAGCACTTAACACAGTGCCTGGCACGTGGGGGAGTTTCAGTAAAGGATTCCTGGATAAGTGAATGAATGAATGATTGACTACGGTACCAATACATTTTGATAGTCACCACTTTCAGGGACTGGACGTAGAAGTAGGTGCTTCTCTCTTCTTGTATATCATGTTCTCTGTCCTGTGGAGTTTCCTGAGTGAGGACGTCACTGGTGAGCCTTACTCTCTTCTATGTAAGAGGAGGAACCAGCCTCCTGGGGCAGGGAAGGGAGACTGGGCTTCCGTTATCGAAGTACACTGGGATAAGAGTGAAGAGTGAATTTGCTGTCCCTTCCTGGGAAAGGACTTCCTTCTCTCCACTTGGGCTGATTTTAACAGAATCACTCAGACTCACCCAAAGCCACATGGCAGGGAAGGAGCTCTCCTAGGGAACAGGTGATGTGATGTCTGACAAGTCCTGTTCTTTGGACTCCTGAAAGAAACTGGTACCCTTTGAAATGCAAAGGAGGAAAACAAGCTTTGATGGCGTGTCGCTCTAAGGCCCACTTACCATCCACCATTAATCACGTCAGTCATCCTCCAGGTATCTTTGTGAGAAAGGGAAGGAAAGCCATTGCCAGTACCTTTTAAAGATGGGGCAACAGAGATATAGAAATAATTAATGACTTTCCCAAATCTGTGTCTTCCGGGATAGACTTAGAAACAGACAAACTATCTCGCAACTCTCAAACTACAGCCCCAACTCTGTGAGCTGAACACAGGAGACTGTGAGACTCAGCCCACCTCCCTTCCACCCAGTAAACTTCTGTTACTCGGAGAATGAGAAGATTGTCTCCAGACCCTTTTGGGTTCAGCATCCTTTACTGAACCCAGGTGAGACTCAGTGAGCTCTGCAGGTGTTTCCTCTGGCCATCTTTCATTGAATGGTTGCTCTGTGAGCATTGTCTAGCACAACTTGCCTAGAAGATGGCCAGAGAGACGTGCAACGCTCGGTAATATGCAGGGAGCTCAGTGGAGGAATCGCAGGCTATCAGGAAGCCAAGCAGAAGGCAGCTGATCTTGAGTCTGCTTGTGTTGTCTTCAGTCCAGGCCTGGACCTCAGAAGTATGATTCAAAGGAAAAGCGGCTCTTCTAGGCCCTTCAGTTATATTATACTTTTAAATGGACTTTCACAGGAAATTAAGCCTTCAGTGTGTGTGCAGGCAGAGAAAGATTTTTGTTTGGTTTGGTTTTTCTTTTTCCAGAGGATGTTTTGAAGGTGGCTATTAAACTTGTGGTTGAAAGATAATGAACTTAGGTATCTCTTGTGGGATCTGTAGCCAAATATACCACCACTCAAATATAAATATTTGTTCTTTTGCAGTCAGTATCTGCAGAGCAGTAAGCGAAAGAGCCGGCCTGTGAGTGTAAAAACATTTGAAGATATCCCGTTGGAAGAACCAGAAGTAAAAGTAATCCCAGATGTAAGTACATCTTTTAAAAATAGTCTCAGGAATAATACAGAAGATGAAACGTTAGCTAGATAAATATTAGCCTAAGCATTAGAGTCTTGGAGCCTCGTTATAAGGCTGTCCTTGAGGGCGTGTGTCATGGGGTCATTATAGACATGGAACTTCTTGGGCCCCCTTGGTTTTTCCATAAGTGAAGCCCCTGGCAGAAGGTTCCAGACAGTCCAGGTTCATGCCCACTTCCACTCAAGTGTGAATAGTATCCTTGTGGAAAGAGGGAAGGAAACGGGTCTTCTCAGCTCCTTCATCCTAAGTGCCTCTCTTCTTCCAGGCCTGGGTCTATTTCTTGGAAGCAGTTGCTTCCTCCTGTAGCCTGCATGGTTCTTGGGTCACGATACCTTTTCCTCCCTCTACAGAACTTCGGAATGTGGTCCGATAGATGGGTTAGGAAATCAGTTTAATTAAGGAGTTGGTCAGTGGACAAGCTCAATCAACTGTGCCATCTCATTGTCTCTTAAAAAAGGACAACCAGACGGACAGTGGAATGGTTCTTGCATCCGAAGAGCTGAAAACCCTGGAAGACAGAACCAAATTAGCCCCATCTTTTAGGTAAGGCTCAGCTAAAGAGAAAAGACAAATTTCTATAGAAAGTTTTGGAAGGCACTTAGGACTTTCAGTGTAGGTTCAGAGCTTTCCCTCTTTGTGTCTGTCCGTTGGGCAAACTGGCATCAACCTAAGAAAGAGGGGAACCAAATCAAATTAACTGGCAAGACTAAAAAAGGAATCTGAAATCAGAGGATTTGATCAATTTTTATGAGAATTTGTGAATACTAGGGAATTTCTGGGCATCTTTACTATGGTTAGTGGTTTGTGTGGTACTGGCTTAAAACAAAGAGGTCATTGGATGTGATCCTTAACACTACCGAGTTGATTGACATCTTTGCAGACTCTGAAGAATTTTGAAACTTGTACAGAAATGGGCGCATCTGTTCTTAAGAAGTATGATGTACAAATAAGCCAATATCTATTTGTTTAAAGTAATCAAATACTACTGACTGGATTATTAAGTACTTAATTGTGGGGAAAATACTAAACTTGGCTTTGAATATCATTTCCCCCATGTAGTTCCATAGGAATTTGTAGTTGTTTTGCATAGATGTACCTGCTTTTAACTTAACAAATAAATGAGACACTATGTTTGTAAGAATAATAATATACAGGGTAGTTATTTATTTGCTAGCAGGTTTACTCTAGGTGAGAATAGAAAAAAAATTTGATCTACTTATAATCTAACTGTTGGATAATATGGGACCACTCTTGGTTACTGAGTGATGCTCGTGTAAAAACAACCCCCAAAACATTAAAACACTTCATTGTACGATTTTATTATTTGCCTTGGGCCCAAAGTAAGATATTGTGAGAGCCAATCATATTTCATTCATTGATTCAAAGTATATTCTTTCAGCAGTGACTGTGTACCACGCCATTATTTGAGACTTAAGTCCATTTGATTCAGATTTGATTGAAAGAAAAAAATGTATTTCTAGTTATTTGAAATAACTTTTAACCTGTATATGAGTACAGAGTTAATAAAAATCCTTTTTTGCAATTTTTAACATGAATAACTTGCTAAAACACCTATTAAGGGGGGAAAAAACACCACACCTCCAAATGGCTTAGGGTTCATACAACCTACACTAAACTACAAAAAGCTTTTTTAAGCTTTTTTCTAAGCTTTGACGTGATTACCATCTGTCACGATCCCACGCCATTGAAAATGTTCTCTGGTTGCTGCTGAGTGATCCACGTTCTCATTCCTTCCAAAGAATGTGGGTTTGATGAGTAAAGAGCAATTTTGACATGTCTGGCTTGATTGCACACACATGATTTGACTTATTAAAGTTGCTTAAGAATTTTATTAACACCATCCACATGCCTTGTAATCCCCTAATTGACAGTGGGGGGAAAGCACCAATGGACTTGTTGAGCATCCCAATTTCCTTTCCCGTCATGAAAGAGCCCTTTGGCTCCTATCGTTGTATACAAACTTGTCAATCTGCAAGGCTATAAAAATGTTCCATTGGTTGGAGCCTTTGCATAACTCGGGAGAACTGCCTTTCATCTCATCTCAGGCTTGAAAGACTTGGACCTGAATAAGAGGACTTATCTGAAACTACAAATTCATGCTGGTACCTGAAAATAGACATTGTTTGAGTTAACCTGATATGTTGACTAACAAGTGGTGGAGACAGGGGCTGGTGTCTCCAGGAAGATTACAGCCCACACGGGGTTGGGGGTGGGGTTAGGGTAAGATACAAAAGAACCACCTTCTCTCTGCCAACTCACTTAGCTGCCCTTTCTTCCCCAGTGGACTGATGCCCAGCAAGAGCAAGGAGTCTGTGGCATCTGAAGGCTCAAACCAGACAAGCGACTATCAGTCTGGGTATCACTCCGATGACACAGACACGACCGTGTACTCCAGCGAGGAGGCAGAACTTTTAAAGCTGGTGGAGATGGGACCGCAAGCTGGCAGTGCAGCTCAGATTCTCCAGCCTGAGTCTGGGACCACACTGAGCGCTCCTCCTGTTTAAAAGGAGGCACTTACATCCCCCCTTCCTGGAAATCACATGAGAGGTGCTGCTCAGATTTTCAAGTGTTGTTCTTTCCACCACCAGGAAGTAGCCACATTTGATTTTCATTTCAAGAAAGAAAAAAAAAAAGAAAAAAAAAAAAGACCTTGCTGAACTGCAGGGAGCCAGTCCCCTAGGCATTTCCTGAGAAGATGCTTGTGACCCAAGAATGTGTTTGTGTCTTCTCCCCTATTGTTGACCTTATTCTTTTTTTTTTCATTCATTTAAAAAGCATGTATCATGCCCCCTACTGTGGGTCTCCCCGTGAGTTACAGCAAAAGATGTTCAAGACATGGCGTCATCGTCCAAGAAGTAGCAGTACCTGGGGAGTCGACACCTGGACGATAAATCAGGCAATGGAAGTGCTTTAGGTGTTGAAGATGGGAAAGACTTTTAGGGCTGAGTCCATGTAAGAAGCTTTGTTTAGGATGTGGGTCCCGAGCCACGTGTTACATGGCGGGTTTGGACGGATGGAAAGGAAGATGCTGGCTGGCTTAGAGAGCGCCGCGTGCCTGGTGCTGGCTCTGGTGGGGTGGGCGTGGGGTCTGTTAGGAACCGTCAAGGCTTCAGACAGGCGACTGGTTTTAGAAGATTGCGTGCTCTTCCCACTGGGGCCAAATCAGAGTTCCCTGCGCTGTTTCCAAAAACTCCTAATGAGAGTTCCTTCCGGACTCTTACGTGTCTCCTGGCCAAGCCCCAGGAAGGAAGTGATGCAGCCCTGGTTCCTTGTCTCCCAGGCTGATCCTTGATTCAGAACTGCACAAAGAGAGGACATGCAGATGGAAGCTCCCTGGCGCGGCGAAGGTTTCTGGCTGTATAAACCAGCTCCGGCTTCTGGACGGATACGCACTTATCTGTCCTGATGTGACACGTCTGAGCCTGAATGCAGTAGGTCTGTGTCAAGCTGTGGTGTCAAAGCTTTGGGAAGGATTTGACTCTCTTGTTCCTTCTCCCCTCTCCACTCCCTTCAGTATTTTACTGAACCAGTCAGTATTTTAGAACTTTGGCCTCTACACCCTAGTAAAAGCCAATTTGGTTTTGTTCACCCTCCGAGTAATTATTAGCCAGATTTCACAGTTATTGTGTAGCCAAAGTTATAAACATCTTGTATTATTTAGACTTTTAACATGTAAAGCTGTTTCTACTGGTTTCTGCCCTTGTTCTTTCCTTTTTAAAAAAGAAAACGTATTTTTCGTTTGGTACCATAGTGTGAGATGCTGGGAACCATGACTATAAAACATGCTATGGCACATATATTTATAGTCTGTTTATGTAGAAACAAATGTAATATATTAAAACCTTATATTATAATGAACTTTGTACTATTCACATTTTGTATCAGTATTATGTAGCATAACAAAGGTCATAATGCTTTTAGCAGTTGTTGCCATTTTATTAAAAAAAAAAAGTGAAAAATGAAGGAATCCCTTTGCAAGATTGCGTGACTGTCCCTGTCACTTCTCTCACTTCTAAGCTGGAGGCGGGGGACTCAGACATCATCTCCAGGTGGCTGTTTTTTATTTTCATTGGTTCCCTTATTCTTCTTATAAAGGATATTTTCATAAAATGTTTATATACTTTATAATCCAATAAATGTATTCTTAGTAAAAAAAAAATACAATGGTATAATACTATCCCAACTGTTTTGAGGGTGACTATTTCTGGCTTGAGGTGTAATTGCTTCTCCCCTCCTCTTCTCCATTACACAAGTAATTCATGCGCACGCCCACTCACGTTCTATTCCGAGCACTTCTGAGATTCTGAAAACATGGACTGAGAGACACGTGATAGGTACTCTAACAGTATTTGTGGCCCTGGAGGAATCCCCGGGCCTGCTAGAATCACCAACCATGAAAATCAGGTGGTAAGAGATCCTGAGACAGGGGCCCGACCTCGCAGTGCAGGAAAGTCTGGGGCATATTTATTGTTTTTGATAATGTTTATGCTGTCCGTACAGCGTCCGAACCTCAGATCCAACACTACCCTTTTGAATGATCACTTTTGCCTGAATTCAGTGAGTGAAATTATCTAAAAATCATTGGCACCAAAAAGTAGTCCAATTCTTTGTAGGATTTTTTTTTTATACAAGCCTTTGAAGTGTTTATATAGTCAGAGGATAGGCCTATCTTTTATTATTTTTTTAATATTTCCTAAGTTTTTAAAATCATATTGGGGAAGGTCTTCCCAATTCTTAACCCCAAATTCTAAATTATCTTCCTTCTTTTGATGCACTTAAATCCATTGGGGATTTATTTTTTTATATGGAGTGAGGTAAGGATCTAGCTTTGTTTTCCTCAAGCAGTGGTCAATCATGGCAGCATTGTTTATTTCTCTTTTCCCCTGTGGTTGGAAAATATACATTGTAGCATTTTCAAACCCTGTCATCTCCTTGAGACATTCCCCACAACTTTATGATGGAAGAGAGGGTAGCTCCAGACGTCTGTGCTTCCTGGGGCTGCACTTACAGACTGGGCCACTAGCTGGAATTAGCAGAGTAGGGTCTTCTGGCAGATGTCATTAAACTGTGCGTCAGGCCTCTTGGTCCTATCTTTCCCATTGTTCCAGTGTTGTCCAGTGAATGAACAGAAGAGGAGTCTAAGCTTTTCAAGATGGAGAAGACCTCACAGAAATACAGAATTTCCTTCATTTTAGGGAAAAGAGATTCTGTTGCTCATAACAGCCCCTGGCGCTGTTTCCAATGCCAGGAATTTGGATTCAGTTGAAACTTTGCACTTTATGAAGAAATGTTTTCAGCAGCTCAGGCAGAATGATTGGAGGTGAAGTTTGGCCCTCTCCTTCTGCTCTCTTCTGTCTTCCACACCCCTCTCCCCCTTTCTTAGCTCCTTTTCACTCCTCATTTGCCCCTGTATTGAAGAGAAGTTTGTGGTTTATTATTTTTCTTTTTTCTTTTTAATGGAGGTACTGGGGATTGAACCCAGACCTCGTGCATGCTAAGTATGAGCTCTATCTCTGACCTATACCCTCCCCCACTTTGTGGCTTTTTAAAGTGCTCCCTGCATAGTTTTATTTTCAAAGCTTTCACTTGGAGGCATTTGGTGTGTTTTAGGTGAGGCCACACTGTCTCCCCTTGGCTCCTGGCCTCTCTCATTCTGTCCCTTGACTTGCCTTGTTCTTCTCCCTCCTCTCAAACTCCTCTGTCCCTTGGCCTTCTGTTTCTCTCTTTCCACTAAACTTCTGCTCCTCTGAACCCTCCCACCTCCATGTCCAGCAGCCTTTCTCCTCAACCACATCACAGAAGAGATGAGAGCTATGGGAGGTTTAAGTTCATTACTCCCCAGACTAACTTTTCCTATCAATGCACATTCCTTTGTCTGCTTTAATGAGAGAAGAAAAGTAAAAATCTTAAACCCACAACTTTGTACTGAACCCAGTTTTCCTGTCTCCCTTAGTATGTCTTTCTTTCTACCTCTCTCAGATATTTATCACCAAGGTGATAAAATGTAGGCAAACCCAGAAAGCTAAAGCCTTTCAGAGAGGAGCTCTTCACACCCATCTTTCCGCATCTGTGTGCCCTCTTCCCTTAGGGGCAGTAGGCACGTCATGTCCGTGCTTTCAAGTGAGTGGTGAGCACAGATCAAAGGGGGTTCTAACCTGTTTTTATAAATTGCATTTTCTACATGAGTCTCTCCCACAGTGAGGGTTTAGATCTAAGCAAAAATCTGGGCAGCCTTTGTGAAAGCAGTTTTAAGTCCAACTCTTTTGGGGAAAAGTTATGGAATGCTCCTAGGTAATAGAGGTTAAAAAGGTAAAATAAAGTCACTTACTCTGGTTTCGATCTGACTGGAGAGAAGTAGAGGAATCTGGGGGGAGCCACACAGACAGAAATGTCACAGCCAAGCGGGCCCGAAGTTCTGGAGCTAAAGGAGTAGAACAGAGCAGGCTCAGCTGAGGTCTGAGTCAGCGATAAGAGCTCTGAGTTAAGGGAAAAAGTAGTCTAATGAAGGCTATTGGTAAGACAAGGATTACAGTAAACGCTGACAGTGATCAGGTGAGTGTTATTGAGAAGGCGTCAAGTTGTGTCTTAGATTTTGTTTTCTTTACAACGCAACCTATGACCTCCAGGTAACTTCTTGACACCTGTAAAACAACATTAGAGTCAATAGCTTCACTCATAGCTTTTAGTTTAAAAATAGAAGAATGAAAATATACGGTTTAATTTGTTAGGTTAGCTTCACCTTTTGTTTATTCTTAGGACTTCAGAACCTGTGATCAGTGGACTTAACCGGTAACCGGTGAGAGCACACGGCCACACTTCAGTGGTTTGAAGCGCTCAACTTTTAGATACAATGGAAAAGGGCAGGGAATCAGAAAGCTGAAATTTGCTCCAGTTTTGTTCCATTCTTTGCTCTTTGCTCTCTCCCTTCTTCAAGCAGTGACGTTTCCTGGGAATAAATCCATGTGAGTGGGTTGAGTTCTTCAGTGTTAAAGATACTCTCACTGACTGATCTCATTTGCACTTCGGAGGAATCGGGTATGAAATGACTCATCACGAGCCACTGTATGGGAAGAAGTTTGGTGCGAGCCTGGTACTAGGTGTGAAGAATCTCTTCAACCTGAAATGACTTCTCTTGACAAAGAGGGTTGAAAACATTCCATTCATTGCCACCGAGAGAACATAAATGGAAAAGAAAACCCAGACGCAAAAGCAGAGAATTCAGGCTAGATCTACAGTGAGCAGCAACATTCCACATTCATCCCCCAAGCTACTGGGAGAACCGGCAGACAGGATCCAGCAGCACATACCGGGCAGAAGCAAGACCTTCCATGGAAATCAAATACAGAAGATTCAGCCCTTAGCATTGAACTTCCAGCAAGAAATATTTATGTGTTTGTTTATATTTAACTGTACTCTAAAAATGCTTCAGTGTGCCAGATACTCTTTTGAAAAGAGTTTATTAATATTTACTCATTTTATTAATAGGGGCCTTAAAGCAAGATGGAGGCATCACAGTGTAGACCGGGTGACGAGCCAGAGTAGGAGATAGAAAAGGGTTCTTATTGCTGGTTCCTACAAATGCTTGTTAAGCATTCACTAAAGCCAGGCACCTTAGCTGGCTGTGGTCAGAACTGCTTTCTGAGCTACATAGGTTAAGATCTATTGACAGAACCATAGAGAGGAGGAATCTCAATCTTATACCAGAACTCTAGATGTCTCAGGGTTCCCCCTTAACAAGCTGAGCATAGTTCTCATTACTGACTTTATTAGTCGTTCTTGAATAAAGGGCTGAGTTCAAGAACCCTTCAAGGTATTCTAAACATAGATTCCACTGTGGGGGGACTTAATTTGGCTTTAGAGTCAGGATGCTCAAGTTAAAAACCAAGTAGGACACCCTCTTACAGAAGGTTGAGGAAATGAGGCTTATTTTTGTCCGGTTCATCTCATGTTGAAAAATTTACATTTCACTTGTAAAGCAAGATGAGACTCTGACAATGCTTCTAGAAGACTTCCGCGCTGGCAGGTATTGTATGGCAACCCAGAGGAATCTTTTGTCTTGTCATAAGGAGCATTGTGTTGACCTTTATACTATTGTCCTACATTTTAAACTTTTCTGGTAGATGGAAATCCAAAGTACAGAAAGAATACATTTCATCATTGTCATTAGTTTAACTAGGATTCCTCAGTAAGGATTGTTTTATATAATGACTTCCCCTTGGGCATTTCAAAACGCTATCAGGTAACCTGCAACATTTCACAAATGCGTCTGTTTTACAAATCAAAGTTTTCTCCTGTCTAAACCACCTTGAGAATCTTTTAAGCAGCATGTACTTGAAGTCAGTAGAAATGAATTTTGTTTTAGTTCAGTCACCATGACTAGATCATGACATATTGCTGTGCCTTTCCCCCCTTCCCCTTTTAGTATGGTTGGCAAATTGCCTTGAGGACCTGTCATGAAGAGAGAAAAAAAGACCCTCATTCTTTGCTTATCACCACATTCATCAGTAAATTTCAGTGTTGGGCCCAGCGTCATTCTTGTAGTCTTTTGTACTGCTGGAGAGCTTACTGCTTCTTTGACTGAGGAACAAGACAAGAGGTTGTTGTGCCAGAAACCATTCCTGAGTCAGATCTTATAGAATTAGTTCATAACGTTCACTTTTTAAAAATGCCAGTAAGTGTTAATTTTGGATGACATATATATGAGAGCAAGTTTAATCATGATAATAGAATTTTTAGATAGATGTATATTAAGGATTCAACTGTCATTGTATTTCTCTGTGTCATGGTGATGGACATAGAAGAAGCCCTGCAGTCACTCAGACCTGAGTAGGTTAAAGGGCAGAGAACTAATGTTGATTGTCGATCATCTACCATATGCCAGGCATTCAGCAAGGTACTCATATATTATCTCATTAAATCCTTGCCATGGGCGCTCGTGTTAGGTGTTATTCTCACCATGGTACAAGTGAAGACTGGCAGTTAAGATCTGAAGCCCCTACAATAGGCAAGGTCATGCCAGGATTGAACGTAGTCTACTTACACACTGGGGACGTGTTCATGTTTGAGATGGGAACCAGGATGAGATCCATTCTCCCGATGGGGGGCAGTGAGCTGACTCATCTGAGAAATCAACCAACCAAATAAAAGGTACATGTGAAGGTGGCCAGGTACCTTTCAGTGTCTTAGTTAGTAAGTGTTGGCTTCAATAGCCCCATCTTTCAGGCAGCTTTATCTATAAGACAAATCCACTCTGACCAAAAGTGAAAGCTTAGTGTTACAATAAACATCTGATTGCAAGGGGAAGAAAGTGGGTCACTGTCTAGTAGCTGTTTGGTCTTGTGCAAGTTATTTAATCTCTTTGAGTCTTACTTTCCTCAGCTGGATGAGGATTAAATGAGATATCTATGGAAAGCACTCACCACACTACCTGGTAAGTGGAAAGTATTCACTAAAGGTTAACTCTTTTTTTATGATGATGCTGGTGGTAGAGAAGTTAGGTTTATAACCTGTTGAATAGTAGGTAGTTCTCAAAGATTGTTAATTAACTTACCACTGACAAACTGGGTGGAGGTCTCCAGTGGAATTCTCTGCTGTCCCTGGTCCACTAGGTTTGAGGACTGTCATGAGGACTCACGGCTTGAGGAATAGTGGCTGGATGCCATGTTCCTGGGAGGACTGTAGTATGGCAGAGTCAGGATTCAGAAAAGTGCCCTGGTCAGGATTCAAAGACTGACTCCAATAAATTAATTTGATTTTTCTGCACAAATTTTGGGATGGAGCACCATGGCTTAGCAATAGCTTTAAATTGGTTAACAAATGTCAGTTTGCTAAAATCAGCTGGACTGACCAATCTGCTAAAAATAATTTTGTCAGATGGCCAGTTTGCCCAATGATTAACTCATCAAATTAAATTTATCAATAGACCTCAGACTTTTAGAATCATTTATAAAGTTTACATCAGTTTGCATTGAAGATTTCTGTGAACTTGTCATAGACTGATTTTCGCTCATGTCTTTCATTTTATGGAAAGTTCAGTTTTTCAAAAGTTGGTGGACATAAGCTTATATCCCATGAATATACTTAATCATTTTCAATGATTTATTCAAATTCATCAATTTCAGAATAAGATTGTATTACATATTTGCCATTTATATGTAAATTCCTTAAAGAGATCCAAATTAATCCCATCGATATGAGATGCTGAATTTTTCTTACTAACTGCCAGAAATACAAAATTAAGACATATGCCAACTGAGGCATTGTTGAAATGACATTCAAAGCAATCAGAAGAACTCAAAAGTGGCTGGAGCAATTCCATTATGCTAAGAATGTTAGCTTCACCAAGACAAGAATTTTTGTCTATTTTGTTCACTGCTTTATCTCCAGTGTCCAGAACAGTGTCTGGACAAGCACGGGCATTCAATGTCTGTGGAATACAACAATACACTCGGCCAGTCGGTAAATAGCATTTTAGCTCATTGGCTCTCAGCAAATTGATTTTGGGCATTTTAGTCTGTTTTCCTGGGTACCAGCAAGAGCAAAAAAAAAAATCTTATGGGTTTTTGTTGACTGTTTTTTCAGGGTATGCTGGAGTTTCCAAAGAGGTGAGGGAAATTTTACTTCGTGTTAACCAGATAAGTATGTGTAGATCAGGGGAGGGGGCTGTCCCACTGTCTCCAAGCTGGTCACACCAACTTGATTTTGACACTCCATTCTTGCAACCACACCTGAGAGAGAACAAGCTGCAGCAAACGTGGGCAGGTGACCAGGGTGGCCTTACATAAAGAATGGCTGGGAAACTGGAACTAGTTAGACTAGGGGAGATTTAAGGGAATACGCAAGGGCTCTCTTTTAGTATACGAAGGGGCTCCCATGGAAAGTATTCTGACTTTCTTCGCTGTTCCCAAAGGGCAGTTGGACCAGTGGATAGAAACCATGAGAATGGCAGACCCTGGGTCATCTGATTTCCCACCACATGCCCATTCCTTTACGCCTCACAGGTTCTCCCTTCCCTGGAGTAAGTGGAGATTGTTCTGTAAGGCTGTTGGGGAGGTGTTACGGAGTTATGAGGAGCTGAGGACCAAACTATCAATGGGATCAGCTGGTCTCCAAGTTTCCTTTCAGCCCAGAATATTAGAGACCAGGAAGCTGGGCTCTTGAGTAAGACAGACCCATGTTTGGATCCTGGCTCCACCATATACTAGCTGTGTGATCATGTGCAAGTTACTGACCTCTCTGAGCCTCCGTTTTCTCATCTCATTCATAAAATGGAGATAACAGCAGTACACATCTCAAAAGGTGGTTCTAAGGATGATTTAAATTAATGGATGTAAGTGGTTAGCACAGTGCTCAGCATATAAGCACTCAGCATTCCCTTACCTGTTATCATGGATCAGTGAAAAAGAATATAATGTGTCTTCCTTTCTTTTTTCAAGAGGTGAAAAGCAAGGTTTCAGTCTCAAATTGTTCAAGCAGACACTTCGAAGAGCTCACCAAGTTCTTCTGAGGGCAGGGAAGTTACTATTATTATTTTTTTTGGTTTGTTTTCAAAATAGCTCCTTCCACAGATGACGCCCAAATATATACACAACACTTCAGTATTTGCCGTGGACTCCAGACTTCTGCTTTGTCCAGGAGCCTGGGCGGCCTGGAGACAGGAAGAGGCGCCGAGACACAGTGGCCGAGGAGTTGGAGTCCAGGCTGGGGTGAGCAGGGAAGCGGCCCTGTGAGTCACGGCCTGGAAAACTCCAGCAGGGCCCCTCTGGCTCCCGGGCTCCTCACACTGGAAGACATTTCCTGCTCTTTACACTGGACTGCACCCCTCCCCCAGAGTTCCTTAAGACAAGGCCTTTAACTGAACTGTTATAACCCAGGGAAAGGAGTGTTTTTAGCGTCTGTCAAGGCTGGGAATCTCCCCAACCCTGAGAAAACTGTGTGGGAAGTGAGTTGGTTCTCCCACCTCGGTCTACCTTGCCATCTTGGCAAAAGGAAACCGGTAGCATTGATTTGTTTCCTTGGGGGTTGGAGGGGCATGGCTAGCTCATGAGTGAAAAAGCCAAGTCTTACTACCAAAACAGTCCTTCCACAGCACCCTGGAGAGGGCCAAGGCTTCACTTTGACTCTGGATAAGGTGCCCAGTCATCTCCTGGGATTTGCAAGCTCAAGCTCCGTGTTGCATGAAGGTCAACAGAGGAAGCCCTGGTCACCTGCAAAGAGGAGCTGATGTGGGTCATCTTGGCCCAGACTTGGTCTTTGACAGGTTTATGGAGGACAGAAGGCAGGGAGGAGCCTCCTCCCTTGGCTTTGGCCTCCCAGCTGGTTCAGGTTGGGACTCTGTTCAGGCCCCTCTTCAGGCCTGCAGACTGATTAGGCCCCAGGCTTTCCTGGGGTCACTTGGCACCAGCACAGGCCCTCTCCCATCTGGCCCTGATAAAGATCTCCCCCTCAGAGATAAGGAGCTGTTTAAGGGAATCTGAGGAAGCCCAGGGTTTGTTTCCGTAAAGCTGCACAATGTTAAGTGTAATCCCTACAGGGGTGTGAGTAGCTGTTGAGCATATTAAGTTGTGAGGAAGGGGCGTGTGTGGCTGGTTCGTCAATTACGGTGAGGCCCCCACCAGGCGGAACCGCGGGCAGGTATCTCTTCCTGCCAGATCATGATAATGGTGACTGATGATGGATCAAGAGGCTGAGCTTTCTGCAGCATCAGCAGCCACTAGGCTCCAGAGGAGGAAGGACATGGGTTGCAGGGGAGGAGGGTGGGGGGGTCCATTTGTTTCCCTGATATTGGGAGGGTGAAAGAGTCATCTCCGACGGAGGCTCTGAAGAAGTCCTACCAAATCTCCGTACAGTAGCCAGTCCACTCAGTGTTTCCTGCTAACGCAGGGTTGGTACAGTGGCATGAGGTTGCCACCTGGTCTCGGTGAGGCCAAGCACCCGTCCAGAACAGCCAGGTGGATGCCCGACAAGGCATACATATATGCCTGTTACATATCTGTTACCCAATGCAGTTCTCATGGCAACCCTGTGAGCCGGTACTAACATCATCACCAGTTTACAGATGAGGAAACTGCGGTTTAGGCAGGTGAATTTATTTGTACAAAATTGTACAGTTAGTAAGAAGGAGTGCATCCAGGTTTTAAGCCCAGAAGCTGATTCAAGTGCTTAAATTCATAGTCAATATTTTTAGGACTCGTTAGGAACACCTTGTCATTAGGCTTGTGGAGAAATCTGTCAGTCTTCAGACTCCAATCAGTATTAAGATCAACCCAAAATAAGATGCATTAGAAAAACAGGCTGGGAGAGCCCATTACAATATGCTCTTCTCTACCCGCTCTCTTTGTCAGCCTCGTTTAGCCTGACCTTTGTAAACTCATTTGGGGCTTTTCTGTCATAGTTAACTTTATGTTGTTTGGGAACTTTGTGAGATGGCATCAGAACAAAGCAACCAATGAAAACACTTGTAATTATGTCTCCGAGGGTCTTCAAATTTTATAGAGACACGGTTTTTCAGGCAAATAGCCAGCAGTTCGGGTGGGATGGCAAGGAAATCACTGCAAGTTAAAATTCTGGATTTTTAAGCAAAATCTAAGGAAAGTCTTTTTCCTTTGAATTAGCCAGCTAGCACTCCAATAGTCAGGCTCTGAGGCGTTTCTGTGCTTGGCAGGAGAAGATGCTTAAGGGTGAGCGATTGGCCGGCGACATTTCAGCGAGGTGAAGTTCTTTCTCTTCTGGTCTCCTCTATGCATCTTCCAATTAGAAATACTTGAACACTGACAAGGTCTGATCTGAGAATCCGACATGTATCCCCTGCTGAGGCAAATTGTGACATGATGGCTTAGTGATGTAACTGCTCTCTTTAAAAGGATGTTGGCCACATCTTCCACCCTTTGATTTATGATGGCCAATTCCTAGAGACCAATTCACCCTATGTCGAAGCTCTAATGATTTCTCTTAAGTGACACCTCTTGTTCATTAAAAGTTAGTCTTAAGCTACTGCTGACCTCCACTGCCTGCTGGGGTTCTTAGTCCACAGTCTTCCTTAGATCCTGCACTGTATGTAAAGTCCTGAGTCCATCCGAGGGGACAGTATGACTGCCTCGAGCATTTAGCGAGCCAGATGATGGAGTCTGTGCAGTAGACTTAGGACGGCAAGAACATAAGTGGCTTTGTGGCCAGCCGGAACCAAGTGGCACTGGAGGAGAGAGTCCGGGCGAGGCTGAGACAAAAACACAGCTTCCTCCATATCTTATCAACTGCCATTTTGTGTGATTTAAGACAGCCCAGTATTAAATTTTTTAAAAAAGTGTGTGGGGTGTGGAGCGGAGCAGGCACTAAACGCCCTGGTACTCATTTCCAGAGCTTTCAGGAGATAACGTCCACCAAGAGCTTTGTGGGGGCACTTAGAGTAGCCTTGCCCAGAGGCGAAATAATCATCACAAAGTGATCTTTACATTTTCTGATAAAACTCTCCCTCTTGCCACCAGCAGAAGCTGATGAACATCACATTTGAGCTAAGCACTAAAAGCAGCAGGGAGTGTTGAGATAAACCACCACAATTATGAACTTACTTGCTGTTTAATGGCATGAAAACCGTCAGTAGTGTGGTGGGTCTGACCGGGTTCCCACAGTGACCCTGCCATCTTGCGGGCCCAGCTTATTAAGTTTTACTGGCAGCCCGCAGCTCGCGTTAATTGTACAGACACCCCTGGGAAGGGTTAGTCCCTGAAAGGTGCAGGGCCGTCCCTCCTCAGACCAGCTTGCTTTCTGGGGCCAGGATGGATAGAGCGATGGGTCAGTTTGAAAGTTGTCATTCTTATTTGCGGTTCTCTGAATTCTTTTTTGTTTCACTTTGTATCTCATGAGATACTGATATCCCCCTCCTCCTCCCTCTCCATTGTACCCACCAACTGTGCAGACGGGGTGCTTTTGATGGTCTGTATTGAGAACTGATGCTCTGGCAGATTTCACTTCCAAGAGCTTATTGAAGTCTTTTAAGCAGGTCCTATTTATAACAGCTTCCTTACTAAGAATGATTTTATGAATACACATGCATGAAAAAAACTTTTTGAAGCTTCTTGGCAACTTATAAAAATGGAATATGAAGATCCTAGTGCCCCAAACTTTCCACAATGTACCAACCAAAAACGTAAGATATTCAAATATTGCATTCACTTGATAGTTATACCTAAAGTCAACACTGACTGAAATACAGTGTAACTGTTGTATTAAACGTAACTCTTCACAAAATATTCTTTGAAAACATAAAAATTTTGGAATGATTCAGTAGATCCATTCACATCCTTGGTCCTTAATGTGTTCCAAATGTGCAAAATCCCATGGAACAGGCTTTGGATGGATTTTGTTAGGTCCCCAAGAAACAGACATCAGTAGTGGTGCAATTTAGAGGCAAAGAACTCAGCCCAGGAGGAACCTATATGGGAAAACCCCAAAGCAAATCCCTGCCTTGAAGATTTAAGGAAAACAATGATGGAGATGTCTGCAAAGATGCATTTACCTGTCAAAATGCTTTCAGGTGCAGTGAACAGAAAACCCTGACTCAGATGGGTTTGCCCCTGAAGACCTTGGCTTGACCTTGGAATATCCTGGGGCTCAGTAGTTTTTAAACTCCCTAGTGATTCTGATTCACAGTGAAAGAAACACTGGTTTAAACTGTAAGCAAATGTATGACCCCGCACAACAAGAAGTCTAGAAGTGGAGCGGGCTTCAGCAGCTCTGTGAAGCCGCCAGAGACCCAGGTGATTCCCCTCTCTGCTCTTCTACCTTCATCGGCAGCTTCAGTGCCATATAGTAAGCAAGATGGCAGCAGGTGGTCCAGACTTGACTGTGTGAGAAAGAAGAGAGAAACCACCTCATCCTGGGGCTCCCTCTCAGAGGGAAGCAAATGACCCCCATCCATACCCTGGACTTCACCTGATGGCTCATTGGTTGGAGTTCGCTGTTTCTGAATCAATCACTGGCAAGGAGAATGGGATTACCTTTAGATCAATTAGGAAGCCCCTGGAACCAAGAGTGGGGTGGTTGAAGCCCCTGGTTTTGCCATTGAAGCCCTGGACCATGTGCCTGAGTAAACTGGGTTTATTATGAAGGAAAATCAAGTCTGGATGAGGAAGACTGTTCACTGTGAGTGATGAGGTGAACTGGAGTGACTTGTTTGGTTTTATCTTTCTTTTTACTGCCTTTTTTTCAAGTCATAAAAGTAATATATGTTCCTTGTACAAAATTGTTAAAATTCAGGAAATTAAAATCACTTATAACTTTGTACCTAACATTATTCTTATTTGGTTTTAACCATATGTATTTTAAATACATATAATAAATAATTTTATACATATTTAGTATATATGTGTATATTTAGAATATATATAGAGACTAAATGTTAATAACACAGAGACATGTATTTTGTGTATATATGTGTGTATATTTGTATGTATAAGTACAAATAGATATATAAGGATATAATGGGATGTGGATATATATGGTGTTTTTTTGCATAATGATATGCATGGGGAGGAGGTAATTAGGTTTGTGTATTTAACTATTTATTTATTAATGGAGGTGCTGGGGATTGAACCCAGGACCTGTGCATGCTAAGCACGTACACTACCACTGAGCTATACCCACCCCCTTATGCGTGGTGTTTTGTAGATCTGCTTTTTCACTAAAAATGTACTGTGAACATTTCCCCATGTTAGTAAATACTCTTCTAAATCTTGATTTTTGGTGGTCACATAGTATTCCATTGTTAAATGTATGATAATAATCAGTCACCTGTTGTTTGACATTTGGTTTTTACCCATGTTTGTTACATTATGAATATTAATTTATTAATCATAGTGGTGTCACTTTTTTCTTTCTTTTAGAGATCTATTCCTAAAGGTGGAGTAGCAGACTTAAGGTTAAGAGTATTTTTAAAGCCTTTCATTACTGCTGCCAATATCAAGTGATATGAGTGGTGCAGTGCCTCAGGAAAGCAATTTAGAGAATGTATCTGGTCAGTTGTATCAAAAGCCTTAAAAATATTTATATCCACTAATCCTGTTCCTGGGAATTCATACCAAGGAATTAATCAGAATTAAACAAAAGTAGGAGAAGGCTATCTTCACTAAGATGTTGCTGGCAGCATCCTTTATGACAGAAAATGTTTGGAAACAATCTAAATACTTTAAAAACATATTACTGGAAGGGTTGGAGATTACCTAACTCTTATTTTTCAGATATGGAAAACAAACTTTCTGAGAGTTAAAGTGACTTCCTTAGGATCACACAGAAAGTTGAGGTGTTCTGACTCTCATTCCAGATTATAGCAGGAGACTTCTAAAAGTTCAACTTACACCTCTCAAAATGTGAAACTATTTTCAGAATGAATATTCAACTCTTAATGATTTAATCTCTTTTGGGGGAAATAAAGTTTTCAAAATATGATTTAAATATTTTTGCACAAGTATGAAATATTCAAAATATACTAATCCTACAAAAGTAAAAGTCTTATGAGACTTCAAGGCATTGAAGAATTACATATGCTATCTGAGCTTTATTGTGCAATGCCTACATGATACTATTATTTTTAAAATCAGAAAACATAAAAATAATTTTTGTGTAAAAGGTATACTTAAAAATAATGCTCTATAAGAAAATCTGTCTGTTTTGAACAAAGAAAAACATTAGTCATTATTTCTAGTTTCCTCTTAAACGACACAGGAATGTAGAATGCATTAATTTAAAACTGTTCTAGTTTTCATCTTCCATGTTAACTAGAATTTAAATTCTCTAAGATTAGTATTTTTTAAAAAATGTTATTATTATTTAGATTTAATAATATATTTACCAATATTTTGTTTAGTGTTACTTTATGCATTCATTCATTTCTTACTTCTGGTTTCAATTTTTTTCTTGCATCCATTCTTTTCTATGAGAATTCATGCACTAAAAACTTCCTCTACCTTTGTTAGTCTAAAGATGTCTTTACCTCACCTTTGATTTTGAATGATTGTCCAGCCAGTTATACAATTTGTTCTTAACAGTTTTTCATAATGAATGTATTATTCCATTACCTTCCAATACCTTTTGTTGCTGATGTCCACTGTCTAACTGCCGTGTCTTTGGAGATAACTGTTTTTTCTCCTTTGCAGCTTTAAGATTTCACTTTTTGAATATGATGTTTGTAGTTTTATCACAGTGAGCCTAGGTGTAAATTGATTTTTATTTATACTGCTCAGGACCTGGTGTGCTTCTTCATCCTGAGGTCTCATTTATTTCTTCAACTCTAGAAAATTCTCAGCTGTAATCTCTTTGAATGTTGCCTCTCTTCTGCTCTCCGTTCTCTCTGGAATTTCTACGAGACGGACTGGAGATTGGGGATTTTTGCTCTACCTTCCAGATCTCCTTGATTTTTCTTTCATGTCTCTTATCTTTTGGTTCTCTCTGTGGCATTAAGGTAGTTTACATTTCTGTGCTTTCTTCTCCTCATCGGTGACTTGTGGCCCAAACAATCCCCACAAACCATGAACAAGTCAAATGGGTTGTGATAGGCAGCCTCAAAGATGATCTCCAGTGATCTCTAAGGAGGAAAGAAAGAAGAAGGAGATGAAGGAGGAAAAGGAGGAATAGGAAGAGAGAGAAAGAACGAAGTCAACATTCCTAACATTTTCCTTTTAAAGACATCTCTGCAAGTCCAATGTACAACAAAAATGTTCCAGACAGTGTGTAGCAATGAAGAATACCCATGCCTTCTGTTTGGAGATTTAGCCAGAAAAAAAGAGAAGGCATGCTGTCCATCTATTCCAATATATTAAAAATGTTTTTTCTTAATGGTGAATATGTACAAAATAGCTCAAAATTAATGTTTTAAAGCATTAATTGAGCAACAACATGGATGAAACCTATTGATGTACTGTTGTAAGACAGATGCAAGTGACAAAGGGATACTTATGGTTAGTGCTTATGGTCAAAGTCCATTTGTATGAAGTCCCAAGACAGGCAAACCCAAATTATATTGTTTTGGAGCATGTACATACTTATTAAAACTACAGAAGTCAATCAGGAATTTTTTTTATCACTAAAACTTGGAGAGTGGCTAACTCCGATGAGGAAGCAAGGGAATGTGATTTGGGAGAGTCATGTGGGGACTTTCAGGAACACTGACTACATTCAATTTCTTGAATTAGGTCATTGTTCTCAGAAGTAGATCTCTTTTGGGATTTGGGTCTCAAGATGGATATTAGCTTTGTAATTATTATTTTAACTGTATGTAGAAATCTTATGCACTACTCTGAATTATGATATACCTTACATTAAAAAGAAAATATATAGGAGTTTGATTTAATTTTTATTTTTGATCAATTTCTGTATCTAATGATATGCCATGTGTTTTCCAGAATAGATCTCTGATTTACAATACTGAACTTGTATAACATGAGAGTCTAGTTGCAACAGCTTGACATTTTGACGGTGACCTAGAAATCACTTGTCCTAACTCTGACCCATGTATTGGTAGATACTCATTTCTAAACAAGGTCCCAGCTAGGTAGGAAGGTTTTCAACATGGAGAAGAGGGACACTGACCAGGAGCGGTGGATCACACTGAAGAGAAATTTTAGCTACTTCCTGACTCTGCAGGGTGAGCTGCTTTCCCAGGTCAGTGGTTCCTCTGTCGTCGTATGGGCACTATTCTTGTGCTATTGTTTAGGGGTGGTTGTGATCAGAGCAGGATCATGTATACACATCCAGTGTTCAAACAGACCTCCAATGGAGAGAGGAACAGCATTCAGGAGTGTCCATTAGGGGTACGGGGAACAACGACCCCCTAGGAGTAGTCCTTTCATGAGAGCAGATATTTTGAAAAAAAAAAAGCAAAACAAAAAACCAAGAATAATAATGCTGGGGCAACTATTTCTACTAGAGGTAGGAAGAGCTTTCTGGTTTGGACAGTCTTGTATTTACTAGAGGGTGAGGAAGGAAGAGGCCAAAGGCCAGGGAGGATGTGCTTCCTTCCTTCTTTTAATTGTTTAGGCAGTTACTATACACACACACACACACACACACACACACACACACACACCATGGTCTACAGTTGGTGTTTGCCAAGAGCAGATTCTCCATAAATGTACACGGGGAAAAGTGTCCTAACTACATGATAGTCTCCCACGTTTATTTCTGTGGTATTCTGCACAGAGCACGTGCACCTTAGCCTATGGTAAGTGTTGTAAATAAGCTTTGGAGGCAGGCAGCATGCATTTGAATGCTTTGGGTCTTACTAGCAGCATATCATTTGGTAAATTGTTTATCTTAGCTAAGCACGGGTTTTCTCATTTTCACGTTTACCTTTCAGGATTATTGCAAGGATAGGCAACAAGGCAAGGCATTTAACATGGTCCCCAGCTTTATAGTACTCGCTCAATAAATAGTAGTCACAGTTTTGGTTGTTCTTTTACTGGAAAAACATATTAACCATCTGGACAATGATATAAAATTCTATATTTAATCAAGACCTTGCTGGAAGTTGTTTCCACTGATGCTGAGTAGACAGGGCAGTTGAAATGTGTGGATCACTTATTTTGAAATTTATTCCAGGATTTCCAACAAGAGAGAACATCATTTATTCATTCATTTGTTCAACAAATATTTAACCAGGCTTTACTTTGTGCTGGGAACTGTACTAAAATGCTGGAGATAAAATGGTGAGCAAGAGAAATAGGTTTCTGCCTTCCTGGAGTTGATAGTACAGAGGACTTTTTCCCCCTTGTATCCTTTTTAGGGCCACATGGAAAACATTCTTTGAGCTAGATAAGAATTATGAGATCCTCTGAGATGTCCATTTGGAGATCTTATCCTCCGAAATGGCCTCCCGGTCTGAGCGTCTTTGGAAGCAATGCTTGCTGCATTTGGGCACCCCTTGCTGAACCCCAAACAGGCCACTCTAGCCATGAACAGGCCATGGCAAATTCAGGCAAGGAAATCTGCAACTTCAGGAACCTGGACATTTCCGACCTATTCTGGAAGGATTTGGAAACCACTTAATATAGATATCCTGTAAAATTCCGTTACTACTGGGATCTTTGTTTAATCAGTTTTTATAGAAGCATTTTCTTCTGTCTATAGAGCAAGAATCATAGCAAAGAAAAAGGAGCAGCTCCCTGACTACTCACTCCCTGCCTGCCTGCCCCTCTTCCGCTTTTCTAAAAAAGAAAAAAATGGCTCCTTTTTAGAAAAAAATTTTCCCAGTATTTTAATATGAAAAATTTCAAGTTACAACATAGTTGAGAGAATTTACAGTGAGCAACACGACACCCTCCACTTAGAGTCTACCATTAACATCTAATTTGCTCTATTGCGTATCTATTTTTTATCCCTCTATCCATCCATTAATGCATCTTTTCTTCATTGCATTGCAAAGTATATTGCAAATATCAGTATGTTTCTCTATAAACACTTCAGTTTACATATTTCTCTATAAACACTTCAGTTTAAGTAGAGTTCAGAATTTGTTTGCAGTTTTTTCTTCTGAAATAAAAAATGTAAACAAAACAAATCTTAATCTATCTACTGATTTTGACAGTTCATGAACTTGTGTAACCCAAACGTCTTTCAGGACATAGAACAGTACTATCAGGCCTAGGAAGTTGTTTGATGCCCTTCACAGTCAATCTCTCTGCCAACTCCCACCCCCACCAAACTCAACCACAGTTCTGATTTTTTTCCACCATAGATTAGTTTACCCTGTTCTAGAATTTTGTATAAATGGGGTCATATAGTATACACTCTTTGTGTAAGACTTTCCACTCAGCATAATATTTTTGTTTCAACCCTATTGTTTTGTGTATTAGTGGTTCATTTCTTTATATTACTGAGTAGCATTCCTTTTTATGACTATGCCATAGTTTATCTATTTTCCTATTTATGAACATCTGGGCTGTTTCCAGTTTTTGGTTTTTGTAAATACAGCCACTATGAACATTCTTGTACGAGTCCTTTGTGAACATCTGTTTTTATTTCTTTTGGGCAAATACCTAGGAGTGGAATTGCTGGGTCAAAGATAGGTACATGTTTAACTTTCTAAGATATTGTCCAACTGTTTTCCAAAGTGGATGTACCATTTTACAATTACTCAATAAATACATAAAAGTTGTAGTTGATTTATATTGGGGATTGGTAAACTTTTGCTGTTAAGGGGCAGAGAGTGAATATTTTAGGCTTTTTGAACCATATGGTCTCTGTTGCAGCTACGTTACTCAGTAATGCGAAAGCAGTAGTAGACAATTTATAAATAAAGCAATGACTGTGGTTGTGTTATAATAAAACTTTATTTACAAAAACAGGTGGTAAGCTGGCAGTAGTTTGTCAGTCCACCTCTGTACCTTCACCAGCATTTGGTGTCAGTCTCTTTAATTGTAGCCATTCAAGTTGGTGTGAACTAGTAAGTCACTGTGGTTTTAAGTTGCATTTCCCTGATGACTAATCTTTTATAAAGTGTTTGCTTAAGTCTTATGCCCATTTTTAAACCATACTATTGATCGTTGAGTTGTAGGAGTTCTTTACATTCTGGAAGCAGTCCTTTGTTAGATCAATAAATTGCAAATAATCTCTTCAAGTCTGAGGATTGCCTATTCATTTGCTTGGCAAGGTCTTCTGACGAGTATAGATTTTTACTCATAAAGTCCAATTAAGCACTATTTTCCTATGGTTAATGCTTTTTGGGCACTGCCTAATAAATTGTTACTTACCCCAAAGTCATGTGAATATTTCTTGCTTTTTTCTGGATGCTTTATAGTTTTTGTTTTTATATTGAAGTATACTATCCACTGCAAATCACTTTTGTGTATGTTGTGACATAATGAGTGAGATTTTTTTCTCCCCATACAATTATACAGTTGGTCCAGCATCATTTGTTGAAAAGATGCCTTTATTGAATATCAGTTGACTCTGTACATGTAGGTGTATTTCCCAATCCTTTTGTTCCATCAATCTATTTGTCCATCTTGACACAAATGCCAATACCATATTGTCTGGGTAGGGCCTCCATTATCATATTGAATAGAAGAGATGAGTGCAGACAACCTCACTTTGTCTCCAACCTTCATAGAAGGATCCAATATTTCAATATTAAACAATATGTAAGCTTGAAATTGTTCATAGGTGCTCTTTATCAAGTTAAAATTTCCCTTCTGTGCCTAGTTTGTGAAGAAGTTTTATTTTTTCCCAAGACTTGACATTAAATTTTGTCAAATACTTTTTCTGTGTCTATTTATATGATCATATGATTAAGCGCCTTTATTTTGTTAATGTGATGATTTATACCAATTGATTTTCAAATGCTAAAACAATCTTGCATTCTTGGAATATACCTCACTTGGTTTTGATGAATTAAAATTTTTGTATATTGTTGGATTCATTTGCTGGGAAAGAATATTTGTGTCTAGCTTAATGAAAGATACCAATCTACATTTTTTTTCTTCAAGTATTGGTATCAAAAGATGTGGGAAAGGTTTTAATTACAGATTTAATTACTTTAAAAGATATAAAGTAATTTAGATATTCTATTTCTTCTTGTGTCACAGCTTCTTGTGAAAAAGCTGTGTTTTTCAAGGATTTGTCCATTTCATCTAAATTTTCAAAGTTATTAGTATAAATACATTCATGTTATCTCCCTATTTTCCTCTTAATAATTCTAGAATTTGAACAATGTGCCCTCTTTCAAGTCAGGTATTGGTAATTTTTGTTTTCTTTCTTTTTTTGCTGACCATTTTGCTAAGAGTTTTTCAAATTTATTAATCTCTCTGAAGGACAAACTTTTGTTTGTGTCGATAGACTCTATTATTTATTTTCTATTTTATGGATTTTATATTAGTCTTTATTATTCCTTTTTTCTTATTTTTCTCTTTTTTATTTAGCTTCTTAAAGTGAAAGAAGAGCTCACTTATTTTATTCTTCCTTATTTTTTAATATGAGTATTTAAGTGATTACTATTTTTTAAAGCACTACTTTAGCACTAATTTTGAAATATTATATTTTATTGCCATTTAGTTTAGATATTTTCTAATTTTCCTTGTGATTTATTCTTTGAACCAAGATTATTTAGAATTCATGTTGCTTAATTTCCAGATATGGATTTTTTTTCTAGATGTATTTTTGTATTGATTTCTAATTAAATTTCATTGTGCTTAAATAACATACTTTGTAATATTTCAATCCTTTAGACTTTATTAAGACTTGTTTTATGACCAAGATGTAGTCTATCTTAGTAAATATTTGATAGACGCTTGAAAAAAATGTATATTCTATGGTGTTGAGTTTAGCATCCTATAAATGTTAGTTAGCATTTAGTGTTGATCAAATATTCTATATCCTTACTAACTTTTAGTCACTTGTTCTATCAGTTACTGAGGAATAACTGTTAAAATCTTCAACTGTAATTGTGATTTTCTTTCTTTCTTTGATTCATAATTAAATTTTTGCTTTATAATTGTAAAGCCTTATTATTAGGCACATACACATTTAGGATTTGTTTTGTTTTCTTGATGAACTAAGCATTTTATCATTATGAAGTGTCTTTCTTTATGTGTAGTAATACTCCTTGTCCTAAAGTCTACTTTATCTGGTATTAATATATTCACTCAACTTTCTTATGATCAATGTTTATACATTTTTTTCATTCTTTACTTTTACCCTGTCAATATCTTTCTATTTAAAGTTTCTCTTGTGCAATACTATAAAGCTACAGTAATCAAAACAATGTAGTAATGGCACAAAAACAGACATATGGATCAATGGAATAGGGTAGAGAGCCCAGAAATAAATCCACACACCTAGGGTCAATTAATTTTTGATGAAGGCACAGAGAAAAAAATGTGACAATGAACATATATATGTTCATGTATAACTGAAAAATTGTACTCTACACTGGAATTTGACACAACATTGTAAAATGATTATAAATCAATAAAAAATGTTAAAAAATTTTTTTTGATGAAGGAAGCAAGAATAAACAATGGAGAAAGACAGTGTCTTTGACAAATGATGTTGGGAAAGCTGGACAGCTGCATGTTAGAACATTTCCTCACACCATACACAAAAAACTCAAAATGGCTTAAAGACTTAAACATAAGATAAGACACCATAAGTCTCCTAGAAGAGATCATAGGCAAAACATTCTCTGATATAAATCATAGCCGTGTTCTCCTTAAGCAGTCTACCAAACGAATAGAAATAAAAGCAAAAATAAACAAATGGGACCTAATTAAACGTATGAGCTTTTGCACAACAAAGGAAACCATAAGTAAAACAAAAAACAGTCTACAGAATGGGAGAAAATATTTGCAAATGATGCAACTGACAAGGGCTTAATCTCCAGAATATACAAACAGCTCATACAACTCAATAACAAAAAATCAGAAAAACCAATCCAAAAATGGGCAGAAGTCCTAAGCAAACATTTCTTCAGTGAAGATGTACAGATGGCCAATAGACACATGAAAAAATGCTCAGTATTGCTAGTTATCAGAGAAATGCAAATCAAAACTTCAATGAGGTATCAGCTCACACCAGTCAGAATGGCCATCATCATTAAAAAGCCCACAAACAATAAATGCTGGAGAGGCTATGGAGAAAAGGGAACCCTCCTACAGTATTAGTGGGAATGTAGTTTGGTGCAGCCATTATGGAAAACTATGCAGATTCCTTAAAAAACTGAAAATAGACTTACCCTAGAATCCAGCAATCCTAATCCTGGGCAAGTATCTGGAGGAAACTCTAATTCAAAAAGATACACGCACCACAATGTTCATAGCAGCACTATTTACAATAGCCAAGACACAGAAGCAACCTAAATGTCCATCAACAGATGACTGGATAAATAAGATGTGTACACACACACACACACTCACACACAATGGAATACTGCTTAATCTGTCTCATCATCCAGTGACGAGAGCCTGTATATGGTGAAGATTCAGTGGAGATTTGGAATAGAAGACTTGAGGCTATTTGACCTTGAGGTCTCAGATTGCATTCGTGGCATCAAATAGTGCTCCAGGCAAGCATCTTCCCTTCATATGAAGATCATTACTAGCAAGAAACAAGGAGGTGGCCATATTCCAAAGACCACATGTATCCCATTTCCCCACAAATGATTAAGGCAAGCTTCCATTCCCTTCTAAAAACCACCTGCCAGATTTTAGGGGCTGTTTTATTTTCCCTCTCTTTTTTTTCCTTTAAATAAGATTTCTTCAAAAGGGCAAGCATTGGTTGGTTTGTAGTTTCCTGTTTTCTAATCCAGGCTGAAGACAGGGAATACAACTAAAATTTGTTTGTTGGGGTTTTTTTTTCAATAACTGGCTTGTATGCTATTTTCTTTCTGTGCTTCTCTGAGCTATTTTGTATTAAAAGACAAATAGATGTTTTTTACAAGGCAAAAAAATGTGTTTTTAATTTCAGATTTTACTTGTTCATTGAGAACTCTCAGAGTTGCCCACGCTCAGCCTCCAGAGATTTGTCACAGTCCAGGTTTTTCTACCTAGGCAGTGTTTCCCACAGAAGCTTCCACTTGTGAGTTTCTGCTCCAATAAGTTGTGACTGTCTGTATTCACCTGTTTCTCCAATTTGAGGTCATAAAGGGATTTTCAGCTGAGCATATTTGTAACTTAACACATAGAAACGTTCTCTCTCCCCACCCCTCTCTCTCCTGCTAGACTTTAGGATATCATGATAAAAATTTATAAAATATTTTACATAAAACTGTATATAACATTTTTATATTAAAAAATTTGAATACCAATATTAAATTCCTAAGGTATCATTTCTCGTTCAAGTGTGCATTTTAACAAACTAACATCCTATTTTATATCATATTACATTAGACTTCTTTCATTGTTTAACCTTTGAATGTCTGTTACTTACATAATCAAAAATGTAAAAAGCCTATGAAATTAGGTCATTGCCCAGGAGAAAAGAAGATTTGGAGGTAGCATAGATGATTGTTTTCAAGTGTGGAAAGATCCAGTGTGCAGAAATCAATGCAATATCTCTTTGCCACTTCATCCGAAATCTAAAAAGAGATGTCCGTTAACCTCACTGAGCTGGGACTTAGCATACCCTATGAATTTTAGGTTGCCAAGGGGGCGAGGGGTGGGAAGGGACAGACAGGGATTTCAAAATTGTAGAATAGATAAACAAGATTATACTGTACAGCACAGGGAAATATACACAAGATCTTATGGTAGCTCACAGAGGAAAAAAATGTGACAATGAATATATATGTTCATGTATAACTGAAAAATTGTGCTCTACACTGGAATTTGACACAGCATTGTAAAATGATTATAAATCAATAAAAAATGTTAAAAAAATAAAGTATGAGCATCAGTAACATCTTCATCACCGAAACTTGAAAGGACAAAGTTCTTTGTTGGGGTGTATCCCAGGAAACCGGAGGGAGTGTGTCACATCCCTTAGCCTGGGATATGACACAAATGATGCACCACTGCCAAGGTGAAATCTATAGGTAAGGCCATTATGTATTTCTCCTGGTATAAAATTACTGGAAAAGACGTTCTTTTCTTTCTTTAAACAACACAGGTGGCAGTTTGAGGCTAAGTTAGGAGTAGTTGGCTACTTAGGCTATTAGCACAGAGGAGCTTGAAAAAAAATTCTTAAAACCTCGGTCCAGGATTTGTCTCTGATTCCCATGCTTTTCTCCTATTTTACATCTTTAATGAGCATGACATCAAAGACTTGGTATTTGCCTCAAAGCTGCCCCCAAGGCATTTCATTGCAAGTCCTGAAGAAGACCTGAAAGTCTCTTTGATTTCCCCCATTAGACAACCCAATGTGTATCCTTGGGGAAGGCCAGCCCCAAGGGAACAGACTCGGCCTGCATCCACGTCTCCAGAACTGGTTTCACAGCTGGGCTTTGTCTATGGGTCAAGAAAGTAGTAGAAAGTGTGGGGAGACCATGGAATCTGCAGCCAGAGACCTGGATTCAAATTCCTGCTCCCAAACCCATTAGCTGGGTAGCCTTACGTAACTTTTACTTTTCCTGCTCTGCAAAAAATGGAAGTAACAGTATCTTCCTTACATGGTTGCTTGTGATAATTAGATAAGACATTCTGGTACTGATAGAGTGCTAGTGCTCTATAAATGCTCATTTCCACCCTCCACCCCTTTTCCTCTCAGCCTCTACACAAGTTATGGGAAAGAGGGGTGAAAATCACCAGCTCCAGCCACAGAGACATCAGTGACAGAAAGGTCCGTGGAGGTGAATATTATGCATGCTGCATTTTTATTCCCCTTTATTCTTCATTAATCCTGCACTGTGTTATGGAAAGAAAGAAGAAAATTATGTTCTCCTACTGAGGTTGGCCACTTTTAGCTGAATCCCATCTGTTTTGCAAGATTCCTCAGAGCAGAGAGCATCTTGCCCCTGCTTTTCTATAGGATCCCGCAAGCTCCGGGGTGTACTTCCTGCAGGGTAATTGTGGTCCATAAGCGTCCTTGGTACCCTGTGGAGGCTGGAGCCTGGGAAACATTCATGGAAAAAAACAATCAGGTTGACAATGCCAAGGTTATAACAGTGACTCAGGCTTTTCTCAGTCAATAGTAAGCCATTCTCCACACTAGCCTGAAGGGAAAGAGAAGCTATATGAGGAAGGTGGTTCAGAATCTGAAAGCAAAGGATTTCTGATATTTATATACACCAACTTTTTACCCCCCAGGGGTTCACACGGAAATTCAAGAACAACACTGCTCTTTGGAGAGCTATTTCGGGAATCCACGCATCTCATGGACATTTGGATACAAGCTTAAGCAGTGGTGTGCTGGTAAGCTGGCTCTCTGGGTGGGAGTAAGGGACCCCAGCTGTGGCACCTGCTGGTTTCCATGGTGTACATACTGCCACCAGGGTCGATTACAAGCTATGCACGTGACATCACTGAGCGGGGAGTTGGGAGGAGCCCTGAATAACCGGCTTGCCTGACTGCGGCACCACCCTGAGCCTGGGGCTCCTGTTCAGTGATAACAGCTATTGGCAGATTCAACCTTTGTTGAAAACAGACATCATCGAGTTCTAGAATTCACTGCCTCTTGCTCGATGGCCTGCCTTTTGGTCCTCCCGCTTTTTGAAGCAGCTCTGTAAATCTCACTGCTGGGGACCCCAGACACTTTGACTTAATGAAGATTGATGTCTTCATTAGATTTGGAAAAGGAATGCTGGGACATTTTATTACCTGGTGGCTGGTGCCTAGTACTCTCTGTTCCGTGGCCCATCTCCCCCACCTCCTGTGACACATTCCTGAAAGGGCTCCAGGAAAAAATATTACAGCCTTGGCAGATCAGTGTTTTCTGATTGTGCAATGTTCTTCCTGAGAAACCCCATTCTCCAAAGGCAGTCATTCTGAACCAGGACCAAGAAGTCGGGGTACAGACTGGCCACCGGGAGGACAGCACAGGGGGCCAGATGGTGGAGAACCAGGACAGAACAAATCTATGGGAGGCGGCATCCAGGTCTGTTTCATCAGTTTTATGGGTTTTCAGAAATTGCATCTGAAAGAAGGAATTAAAGGGTGTTTGTGTTTTCAAATACTCCACTTTTGTTTTAATTATTTTTCACGCCTTGTAAAGCGACTTCACTACCATTAGCTCATGTGTCCTCATAGCAGGCTGATGAGATATAATAATATTGTTAACATAATAAATATAACAACATATTATGTATAACATATTACACTGGTATAATATGTAATATAATAAATATTAATAATAACATGATAAACATGATTATTTCTTCTTTACAGACGAAGACACTGAGACCCAGAGAAAACAAATGACTTGCTTAGGGTCCTCAGATGTTAATGAGAGCGGAGGTACTTGAGCTCCCCGTGTCTGAGGCCAGGCTAGAGCTCCCTCTATACCAGACTGTGTGTATATGTGATGACTGGAGGTTTCTATCAGCTCTGGTTATGTAATCACATGTGCCAGGAGGAGTCAGAACTTTCAGGACGTTTAAACAAACTTGAAGTCATGCTGTGACCCAAGGAGTTTCAATGGGCTCCTGGAGGTCAGATGTTCTCCAAGGTAGTTCAGCAACACCTCACTTATTCAGGGCTGGCAGGGAGGGAGATAATCTGCAAAAATCAAATCTTACTAATTGTTCACATATCTGAAGCTTCCAAATCTCGAATGAAATCTTTTAAAATTACATGGCACATCATGCTGTGTTCTTAAACATAGGATGCAAAACAGCTTGTTTAACTTCATCTCGTTGTAAATCTCAACTTTTTTAGACTTTAATTTACAACTCTCTAAAGCTCCACCAGGTTCCAGACTGCTATACTTTTTGGAGTTCCTGTTTCTTTTTTACTTCTATTGGAGAGCTGACCTTTAAGCGCCTCTGTACCCTCTTCTGTCTTGCTGTTTCTAATTTGTTAAGGAGTGAGTGCAACTGATTCAGAGAGATTTGTTGATCTAGTAGGAGGAGATGGGTTTTAAATAAAGGTTTGCATAATCCTTCTAGGAGTAAGCACTTTCTATCATCTTTACTCTTCAGGATGTGGTAGGGGCTTTTGTTGTGCTGCTAAGATCCTTTTACCAGCCCAAGTTCTTTTGTCACTCGGATGCTGGGACGGTTGGTGACAAATGGCTTTGCAGTAGGACCCTTCTCTGAAGACTCGCTCTTAGTCCACTGGAACTGCTCCACACAGAAATGCCTGAGAGGTTGTCCCCCTACCTCTGGTGTGCTTGCCGCCTACTATTAATACGGGAGTATAAAAACCCCAGTCCCTTTGCCCCCAGGAGGGATAATTCCGTGAGGCCATCCTTGTCCCAGAACTTCCCATGGGGTTGGACTAAGGCTGGACTGTAGCTCAATCCATATCTTGCTTGGCTTCTCCCACGCCTTGTCTTGCTTCCCTTGCTCTTTGACAAGGTGTCCCTAAGTCCACTTACAAAAGACCCAACCTCTGATTCCAGAGACTAATCTAAGATGGGCTTCCCCCGCTTTCCTACTTTTCATATTCTTGGCTTTATTCTGGAGACGTCTTCCTATCCCTTCCTAACCCAGAATTTAGAGAGAAGGGCAGCTTCATCACGAAAGAAAGAATGCATAATGAGAAAAAAAATTTGCAAACAGTATATTAGAAATTTTTTAGGTTGTCAAACTCTGACTTAAAGCCTACCTTATGAGGTATTAGGGTCCTAGAATACAGATATAAAGGACACAGCTTCCCTTCACCTCATCCTTTTGAGAAACTCACAGCCTGATGGAGAAACCAACAAGTGAGTTAGGACAATTACCATGTATCTTAATAAATGCTGTTATTGAAGTCAGAACTCATTTATTCATTCAAGAAATATTTCTCAAGCATCTACCATGTGGTAAACTTTAGGAGTCTAAACCACCCAGAAAAAAGGCTGGAGAAGACATGATAGTTTTTACTTTGGAGATGATACCAGAGCTGGTTGTGGTAGAGTGAGCAAAACTTTTTACCAGGTGAAGGTTAGGGAAGGTTTTCATCTCGAAGGACCACAACCTGAAAGGGTGTGGTGTTTGGGGGCACTGGGGAGAAGCTGACCATGGCAGGCGATGAGATGGCAGAGAAGAAGTCAGGGATGGATGTGAAGACCTTTATCTGCTGGGATAAGAAGTTTGAGTTTTACCCTGTAGGTAATTTGAAGCCAAGAGAACCTTATGAACTAGGAATGAAGCCGCAGCCTTTTCAGCAGGAACGTGATTGTCATCCACTGGGTGAATTGGGCAGGGAGAAGGGTGGGTCTTCTTAAGAATGAGTCTTCAGGGAAGGGTTCTGCTGCAAAGCCATTGGTCACCAACCCTCACAGTTTGACAAGTGCATGCTGCATTAGGCTCTCGTGTGCAGTGCCCAAACAGCACAACACCCCTAATGACCTGTGACGTCACGGCTTAGATATGGTGCTTGTGGCCAATCCACGTCTCTGGCAGAAAGAAAATATACAGTTCCTGAGTTTTCACTCTTGAAAATTTGATCTGTAAAGAAACTGGAAATTCTCCTCTGAGCACTCCTTGTGTTAGGGTTGGTTAGCTGTCCATATATGACTTGGTAGGATCAAGACGTATCCAAGAGAATCTCTGTCCCTAGATCCCATCCATATTCTGTCATCATTGCCTCAAAGGCCGCCATGGCAGCTCCATCCCTGTGACTCATCTGTCTCTCCTCCAGCCTAGGGGTAAGGAAGGACATGGAAGAGGAGAGGACAAAGAAACAAGATTGTGGGCTCTCTATGGCGCAGTGGGGATACCGAAGTAGTGGGGATGGGGAAGGATGTGGAAAGAAAGGGAAGAGGCAGGAAGTCAGAGCTTAAGGGAGGTAATAAATACACATTATCTTCCCTTCACAAGGCTGCAGTGGGCAGGTGCTCGTTGCTCAAATTATATAAAGATCATGTCTTTTGATTATTTTATTATGGGGAAAATTGATTTCAGATTAAGCAATCCCTGCCTTTGTTCATATTTCCCCTAGTAATAATAACAACAATAATGATAAACATACATTGTTTGAGCACTTACTATCTGCCCAGCATTGTGTTAAGAACTTTGCCTACATTTATCTCTCTAATTCTTCCCCAAACCTAAGACGGAGGTATTAGCATTCACTTATAAAGGGAGAGGAAAATAAAGCCTAGAGAGATTACTTAACTTGCTCAGAATCCCACAGTCAGCGAACAGAATGCCCAGGTCAATCTGCTTCACTGCAAAGTCGGTCCTTCAGCTCTGTGCCACGTGGCTTTCCCCGCACAGCCATTTGCTCCTTCCTTCACCATTTCAGATGCTTTTTGTCCTTCAAGACCTATTTCCGGTTTCCTTCCTCCACTTAACTGATTTTACTGAGCACCATCCCCATCCTCTGTGGAGCTTTTTCACACTGATTACCTTCTTTAAACACCGCTGAAGTCTTTTAAAAATTAAAAAAAAATTTTATTGAAATTTTGTCAGTTACAATGTGCCAATTTCTGGTGTACAGCATAATGTTTCAGTCATATGTATACAGACATATATTCATTTTCGTATTCTTTTTCATTATAGGTTACTACAAGATATTGAATATAGGTTCCCTGGGCTATACAGTAGAAACTTGTTGTTTATCTATTTTATATATAGTAGTTACTATCTGCAAATCTTGAACTCCCAATTTACCCCTTCCCACCCCCTATCCCCCTGGTAACCATAGATTATTTACTATGTCTGTGAGTCTATTTCTGTTTTTTAGATAAGTTCATTGGTGTCTTTTCTTTCTTAGATTCCACATATGAGTGATATCATATGGTATTTTCCTTTCTCTTTCTAGCTTATTTAGGATGAGGTCCATCCATGTTGCTGGCAAATAGCATTACTTTTTTATGGTTGAGTAGTATTCCATTGTATAAATATATCACAGTTTCCTTATCCAGTCACCTGCTGATGGATATTTAGGTTGTGTCCATGTCTTGGCTATTGTGTATAGTGCTTCTATGAACATTGGGGTGCATGTGTGTTTTCGAATTAGAGTTTCCTCTGGATATATGCCCAGGAGTGGGATTGCTAGATCATATGGTGAGTCTATTTTTAGTTTTTTGAGGAATTTCAATACTTTAACACCTCTGAGTCATTAAAGTAGGGAGCAAATCTTATTAAGAATAGATCTGTACGATTCTTTAAAAGTTTTCAGTGGATGTATTTTGTTTTCTCTCCAAAGTTTTTAAACCATGTCCGGGTCAGGATCAAGTCTTCTGGGTCCCCATCTTCTCAAACAGCACCCAACACGGTGTTGGGCAGATGTGTCAGGAAGCCCCTGACTCCTAACCCATCCAGTGGGCTGTAATTTTAAGGAAGAAGAAGTGCATGTGTGGATCTGATAAGATCTGACTGATAAGTGGAGAAGATGCCCTAAGAGTGATGCTCAGCTATGTTTACCATTTAAATCCACGGCGGCAAGCCAAGATAACTGTTGCAGTCTGTGGACAGAAGTTCATGAAGATCTTTGCTTGACAGGTCAGGGTAAAAGGTCTCTTTCTTTCAAAATATGTGAAGGGGCAGGAAACGTGTGCACCAGGTGTTTTGTGTTCATGGCTGCCTAGGAAAGATAATTCTGTCTGCTCAATAAGAACATTGTGCTCTACACACCAGGTTGTTTTTCCAGCAGCTATTTTCTGCCTATAAAAATGAGCATCGCTGGCTCTTAACTTCTTTCTGCAAATCCCTTGGGCTACAAACAATAACAAAAGGTATCTTATATTTATACAAAGCTGTCCTCAGAAAAGCTCAAGGACCTGAACAGAGTTTGTTTTTATATATGAGTTCTTATATAATCCCCAAGGGGGAAAGGAGCAGAGGGTGACAATTGAGTTTGGAATGTTGTCAGTCCCAGCAAACAAAACGGAAAAGTAAGGCCCTACTGCAGGACACGCTGACGGTCATGGCCAGGACAGGAAGTCCGTCTTCCTCACTTCCGGTGCAGGGCACTGCGCCCTGGGCCACACTGCCTCGTTAGAAATCCGAGAACCTGGAGGAGAGGACAGGAGGGGGTTGCGTGGGAGAGAAAGCCCAGCCACACCGGAAGGGATGCTGCCGCCTCCCTGCCTGCAGGGACTGTTGTTCCCACTGGTCAGGGCTCTGCCGCTCCCAGAGTGAGTGTCCTTGTCCTTGGTGGAACGGATCCTGGGGAGAATTTTCATCACCCTCATTAGCAGGGACAGCTGAATCACAGTAGATTTCAGAGGTCTGGGTGGTGTGGGGGAGGAGGGCCATCTGAGCAAAGGGTATTGTGTAAATATTTATTGCACACTTGGATACAGTGATCACTAAGGCATACACTCTGGACTCAATAAGTGCATCGTACACGTGCAGGAGAGACACACAGGATGAAAGGATCTAAGAGTGCCAAGTGAATACAATAATGGAAAAGCAGTTACTTTTGATTGTGAATTTGAGTCAGGACTCCATGGGCCTGGTAGGGGAGCACTTTGGCTGGAATTTGAAGGATAAGCAGGAATTTTTTTTATTTTTGTTGAAATGTAGTTGATTTACAATGTTGTGTTAATTTCTGGTGTACAGCATAGTGATTCAGTCATACATATATGTATATTCTTTTTCATAACAGGTTATTACAAGATATTGAATATAGTTCCCTGTGCTATACAGTAGGACCTTGTTGTTATCTATTTTATATATAGTAGTTTGTATCTGCTAATCCCAAACTCCTAATTTATCTCTCCCCACCTTTTCCTTTTAGTAACTATGTGTTTGTTTTCTGTGTCTATGAGTCTATTTCTGTTTTGTAAATAAGTATCTTTTTTTAGTTTCCACATATAAGGGATATTATGTGATATATTTCGTCTCTTTCTGGCTTACTTCACTTAGAATAACTATCTCTAGGTCCATCTATGTTGCTGCAAATGGCATCATTTCATTCTTTTTTATGGCTGAGTAGTATTCCATTGTATAAATATTCCACAACTTCTTTATCCAGTCATCTGTCAATGGACACATAGATTTCTTCCATGTCTTGGCCATTGTATATCATGCTGCTATGAAGGAATGGTTTTAAGGGATATTGTCTACACTGCATTGAGGATGTAGCTCTCTTAAAATCACCTGGGGAAGCTTTCAGGCCAGTCCCCATCCCTAAATAGTTGGATTCAGTGATCTGAGTGTTGCCTGGGCATTAGTATTGTGGAAGGGCTCCCAGGTGATTTTTCTGAACAAATAAGATAGACAACCACAGAAAGAGCATGGGCTTTGGAACTGGACAGCTTTGTTCTAACACCTGGTAACCTTGGACTAGGCCCACTGTGGGGCTCCCAAAACTGCACCGTTTCTTCCCACTTCTGCCAGTGCCAGTGAAGAAACTCTGCCATGGGAGAGTCCCTCCCCTTTGACAAACTTTCCTTGACTGAAAAACCTTAGATTGGGAATCAGGAAATCTGGACTCTACCCCAGCTCTGCCACTGAGGTGCCACATGAGTGTGCTGGGTCACATACAGAGATAGAGCAAAGACACAGACACCGTGCTAGGTACTCAGTGCATCTCCAGGTGTCAGTTTCCCCATCTGTTGAGGTTTTTAGGGCAGTATTTATAGGTCATAAACTCTATTTGACAGGCCGTGACCAGAATCATTTTAAAAGAAAGATGCAAACCATAATAGAAAAATAGAGTGCACTGCATAGAAGAGGGCAAGTCTTGTGACGTGAAGTTTTGTTTCAGTTGTCTATACGTGTGTCTATGGGGTTGTAACGTAAAATTCATGTCATGCTGTGGGTTGTAAGTTAAAAAGCTTGAGCGTGCTCACTGGTGGTACATTGCTAAAATTGGAAAGACACAGGGAAGATTAGCATGTTCCTTGGGAAAGGGTGACGTGCAAACTCAAGAAGCATTGAAGATTTTTTTTGTAATATTATGTGGTTTTTTAGTACGCTTGAAAGCAAGAGTTTGAGAAACATGGGATTGGATGCTCTCTGTGAACCCCTTCCTTCTGCTCTGTAGCCAGTAACTACTCAAGCCTACCGTGAACTCACTTTTTTGGTAACGTCTTTTTACTTACCACCATGTAATTCTGCCTACCATTTATGTTTTTAAGAGGGAGGCAGGACAGTGTAGTGATTAAAAGCACCCTATTGAGTTAGATAAGTCTATGTTTGAATTTAACTTCTTCACTTACTAGTTGAATGACCTGGAAAATATGCCCAACCTCTCTCAGCCTTGTCAGTCTCAGACCACACCTAGGACATGCAATGGTTATAAGATTAAATAAGATGCTATGAAAGTCTTAGCACAGATCACCTTGTTCACAGAAAGTGCTTGGTGTAAGACAGCAATTATTATCTGACCTCTGGTCCCACCCAGATTTTAAGTACAGTCTGCAATGTAGTGTCTGGCATATACATGATCATAAATACTTTGCATGTAGAAAACCAAGGATTCCAAACTCAAGCAGCCGCTAAAGCTGGAAGGCAGCCATTCTCCATCAGCATGCCCCATTACCATCCAGGTCGTGGGAGGAGAGGCAGGGCGGTCTGTGTATCCTCTACCCACATGTCCCCTTCCCTCTTTTCCTCTGACATGAATGGCTGGACCTGGGAAGGCAGATCTTGGTTGTGATTTGCTTCAAGGACCAAAACAACCGTGACATTTCAGTGCCATCAAAGCCAACAGACAGATGGAAACTCAAGATCAGCTGTCTTACAAACATCTACCTGAGAGGGCTTCAGACAGAACCAAGAGACAAAGAAATGAGGAAGAGCTGGTGGCCAGAACACTGAGAAAATGGGGGTAAGATTCAGATATTACAGCAGGAAAAAAATGACTATCATCCAACAGTCAGCAAATAAGCAACTCACTAGGTCCTATTTGCCTCATGAATAGTCTGGGAACCAAAGTGTTGTTTTATAAATGATTCATTTCAGGAAATACTCACTAATCAATTACTAGGGCTTCTGTGTAATAGTTTCCCAGATTTATAGGTGGTGATCATGTGAACTGGATCATTGACTCTAGAATGAGATAAACAGCAATGCTGGTAACCTAATCTGCTTACTCCAAGTAGCTACAAAGAAATTAGCTGCCGTGAGTGGAAGCCAGCCCATTACGAAGAGTGAAAAGAAACCCATTCATCATGAGGGAGCCTCACCCCCACTGAGGCTCCCTGGAGCGTTCAGCTAAGCTGAGAAGATGCCGATGGAGAAGAGGATGATGACCCATACGTAGACGTAAGGGGACAGACGAGCGGAGGGGAGGGAAGTCTCGTGAGATGGCATGTGAGGAAAAAAATGGGCCTTAAAATGATAGAAATGATGAAAGCACAGTATTCCAACGACTACACAGATAGTATTGCAAAGAATAAGACTGTTCAAAGTAGCACTTGGTGGGGAGGGTGTAGCTCGGCGACAGAGCACATGTCTGGCAGGTACCAAGGTCCAGGGCTCAATCCCCAGCACCTCCATCAAATAATAAATAAATAAGGCGAATGACCTCCCCCCAGCAAAGTTTTGAAAATTAAATCAAAATGTTAAAATTTTACAAAAGAAAAAGAAAGTAGCACTCAATGCTAGCTTGTGTTTGTTTGTTTTGTTTTTTTTTCTGGAAGAAAATTTGGTTTGTACTTGTACCGTGAAAAAGAAAAGAAAATGTATGTGAATAATGTAGCCCCACCTAAAAATACGCTGCTAACACAATGGTTTTTCAGGAAAAGAAAAGGCAAGGATGCCTGGAAATAGCTGCATCTAATCAGCCCCCATCCCAAGCAATCAACTGAAGTCCAGGAAATTCCATATGTAACCAGAAGAATAGACATCCTGGAGCTTTTTGCCACAGTTAAGATTAGCGGAAACAGACCCCCATCAGCTCTAGTAACAAAGAAGAATTAAAGGTGAAGAAACTGCTGTGGGTCCCTGTGCCTCCCTTCTGGGAAGGTGGCGGCTGTGGGGGCAAGAAGGATGGGAATGAGGACAGAGGCAGCCGCCGTGGTGGTGCCGGCAGCCTATTGTTCTGAAACCAGCCCTTCAACAGCAGCTCTGAGCAGGGAACGTAATGAAAACAGCAGTGGCTAGGGCTCAGCTTATCCTCCTGACTTATCCTAACAATTGTTAAAAACATTTGTTAACATAGCAGTGGTTTATGATGAGCGCTTTCAGGGTCTTGTTTAAGAAATCCTTCCTTACCCAAACGTCATAAAGATATTCTTCCTGTATTTTCCTCTAAAAGATTAAAAACGTTCCCTTTCACAATGAGTCCCTCCTTCTCTATGGAATTGAAAGCCACAAAAAGCACAAACCAAAGAGGAAAAGACGAAAACATTTCACTTCATTAAAATTCATAACTTTCACTTGCCGAAATTATCATAGAGTAAAAAGATAAGCTGCAAACCTGGAGAAAATCTTGACATCACACCTGACAAAGGACTAGGATGCAGAGCATATAAAGAATGCCTGCAACCTGTCACAAAATGTCCAAATATCATGATAAGGTAATTCACAAAAAGAAATATAGATGACTGGTCAAGATAGTAAAAGATTCTCAACTTCCTTAGTAATCAGGGGCATGCACATTAAAGTCACAATTGAGATATCATTTTAAATCCACTAGATGAACCAAAAAATTATGAAGTCTGATAATACTAAGTGTTGGTGAGGCTGTGGAAAAGCAGAATCATATACTATGGTTGGGCTTTAAAATAATACAACTAGGCACTGTCTAAGGCAAGTGAAGATTATATCTCTGTGGCCCAGCAATTCCACTCGCAGGTGTGTATCCTACAGAAACTCTCACACAGGTGCATGTACAAGACTGTTAATAAAAAGAAGCACAATCCATATTAGCAAAAATGCAAATGAAGCTCAGCAACATTGTTTGGGGATACCTACATTGCGGGCTACTATTTTTAATTAATTATTTTTAAAATTATTTTTTCTTTAGTGGGGCTACTGGGATTGAACCCAGGACCTTGTGCATGCTAAGCACACACTCTTACCACTGAGCTGCACCCTCCCCCGGGCTACTATTTTTTAAAAAGCAAGAGATGACAAACACAGCATTCAGGAAAGTGGTTATTTTGAGGGGAAGGCAGGAGGATGGGAAATGGGGAGGAGGACACAGCTCGTGTTGATGGTACTGTTCATGTTGGGATTCTTCTGTTGGCCGTGGCTTTGTGTATATTACACATGTTCCACTGTAAGCACAGAATATTACATAATAAACTGCTTTTAATTTGTTTTAAAAAAGGGTGAACAAAGAACAAAAATCTCTAAGGACTCAGTGCCAAGGAAAACATGGGATCTTGGTAACATTAGTCTTACTAAAATAAGGTGGGAAGAGGGGTCACTCAAGAAGTGATGGATTGCTCTCTGTCCAGGAGGGTCTGCATAATTTACGTGGCCCTGGAGGTCCTCCCAGAACATGGTTAGCTTGCCCAGTGACCAGGACCTGTGCCCAGGGGTCACACCCTCTTGCTCAAGTTGGCAAGTGGCCTGGGAGAGCAAGTGATGATCAGTTATGAAAAAAATGCTAAAAAAAAAAAAAGCCATGCCACTTAGTCCCTGAATGTCATATGTGGCTGGATGTATTTTAGATAATTTCCCATGCAGAAAACTGAGGGCTGTTCTGGGGCAAGGCTTGTTGGTCTAACATTGGGATATCCCATTTTCCACCTTGACTGCATGAATTTGACATTGACCCAAAGCTGTTTTTTCAACGGTTGGCATTTTGAATTGTTATTTGAAGCTCTCGATACTCGGGTCTTGGCACTGCTGGACTTTGTAACCCTAGCACTACTCAGATAGCTGCAACCCTTTTTTGGTTGTTATTTCTATCTTTAATATATTTGGGTCTTACCTACTCTCCCAAAAGGATTATAAAGTTAACCAAATGGCAGGATTTTCTAAAGCCCTGTTTTGTTCATCCTTGCTGCCAAAAACTTGGCAAAATAAAGCCTTAATAGGTTTTTTATTTTGAAAGAATTATGAAGTCACAGTAAACTGCAAAAATAGTAGAAAAACCCCATGAACTCTTCACTCAGTTTTCCCCATGATTACATCTTACATAACTATGGAACACAGTCAAATCTAGAAAACTGACACTGGTGCAATGTGTGCCCTCCAAATCCATCCATGTTGCTGTAAATGGTGAAAGTCTGTTCTTCTTTATGGCTGAGTAGTATGCCATTGTGTATGTATATGTATGTGCATGTGTGTGCGTGTGTGTGTGTGTGTGTGTATACCGCACCCTCTTTATTCACTGTTGATAGATACTTAGATTGTGTTCCATATCTTGTCAATTGTAAACAATGCTACAAATAATAAATAAATTGCAAAACATTGGGGTGCCATGTATCTTTTTGAACTAGTATCTTGGGTTTTTTTGGATGTATACCCAGGAGTGGAATTGCTGGATCGTATGGTAATATCACTCTAGATTGATGATTATTTCCTCTCTGCTTAGAAAAAAAATTCTATTACATTCCGATTTTCATAGTGCCTATTGGGAAACTAGGTGTCAATCCAATTTGTTCCTTTCTCAGTAATGTGTTTTTCTGTGGCTGCCTATAAGATTTTCTTTCTTTTCCTTTTCCTTTTCTTTTATTCTTTCTTCTTCCTTTTCTCTCGTTCTCTTTCCTTTCTTTTCTCCTCCCACCCCCGCCTCTCCCCCTTCATTCTTTCTTCCCTTCTTTTGGAATTCTACCATATCATTACAATATATCTATCTAGCTTTGTATTTCTTGTCATTTATTCTGCTAGGAATTCATTGGGCTTCCTAAATCTGAACATTTCTTTGTAAATTCACAAAAATTCTTAGTCAACATCTCTTTGAATGTTGCCTTATTCTACATTTTTTCTATTACCGCTTTCTTGAACTCTGATTAGATATCTGAAGTATAGCCTCCATGTCTTCTTTTCCAAATATACTTCATTATAAATATTTGTTCACTTAAAAAATAATTTATAGCTTAAAACTTGCAGATCTTTTATTAATAAGTATGTTCAAAATATTTTGACTAAGAATTTAAATCAAAACCAGCATATGTTACTGAAAATCCAGTTAAAATCTCGCTCAATGGAACCAACAGCAGCAATGGGTGAACTCTTACCATAAACACGTTTGGTGCACACCACTTGCCCTGTCTCAGCATCTGCAGCATCAGTTCCTGCTTCCAAGTTCCGGAATGGGAAGTCTTCTATCACAGCATCGCATTTGCCTACCAGTCTCTTCACCATAGAGTTGAACCACAGAGTTGCAAAAACATATTTTGTTTTTGGGAGAATTTTTGTGCAACTCTACTTTCAGTGACACTCATACAGAGTCACATCTAGTCTTTCTGAACAACATGGAGCATGTCTGCAATGGCTCATATAGATTCCCCACAATCCTGCATCTTTGTAGGAAATGTTGAAAAGACTTCAAGCCATGGCAGAGATTGCCACGACAGGTGAGCTGGGCTGGCTTCCTAAATATATTCAGTCCTCCTCTGAAATGGCAATCCTACTTGCCAATTAGTGTGTTTGTAACTGTGAGAGAGAGTGTATCTGGATATTTCCAGCCAACAGCTTCGACGGCTCTTGCAAGGTGTGTCAGAGGCATCTTGTCATCCCTCAAAGGAATCTCACTCCCTGTGAATTGGAAGGAGGTTGTTATTTTTTCTTTGTGTGTGGACACAAAGTTACCAAAATGAAACTTGGCTAACTTATGCTGTTCGTCATAGGAGACTCCTCCAGTTACAGCAAAGACTATTTTTGGCCCCTTGTTAAAAAATGTGTGCTTATACAGTTCACTAAGTCTTTATGATGTATAGATTGACATTTTCAGTTGGTCTCCAAACTGTCCATCCAGTGCGGTATTTTGATAAGCTGTGGCATGACAACAGTAAAAAACAGCTTCTTGTAAATTGGCTTTGACTTTGCACATCTCCCTAAAGATTATCCTATACTCATATTCTGTCTCTGCTTCGTCCAATGTACTGTTTATTGTTATGTCAGCAAGAATGTCTACAGCTCTTGGCAAATCCTTAGAGAATTCTTTGGCATAATTTATGGTCTACTTTCTGAAGGTATAGGCATTAATGTGAGCACCCATGTTCTCATTTTTATGTTCCAGATCTAATTTGACTCTCTTTTTGGTGCCTTTCAAATCTCTATGTTCCAGAGAATGAGCTGCTCTGTTATTCTTCTTATTTTCATATCAATTTCCAGCATCAGTCCAGAGCTTAACTGTGCATACTGACAATTTGGAGTTTTAAGAGGCCACTCTGAGTTCATTTTCCAAATATGTTATTCATGTTTCAAGAACATCCAGAACAATGTTTATAGTGGCTTGTGTATTTCTCAGTCTATTCTCTCCAGTTACGACAACACATTGGTCCCTCTGATCAGGAGCCTCTCAGTGAAACCCAGAGCCAGCGCCACACCCTGGGCAACAGCATGGCTTAGACCTCCAATGCTACCATCTTCTCTCAACATCTTTTAACTTTTGTTTTATTTTTTTCAGTCTCTTTTTCTCTCTGCTGTATATTGGGTAACTCTAAAGTTTTTTCTTCCAGCTCATTAATTCTCTCTCCCATTGTATAGATTGCTGTACCCATCTACTTAATTTCTAGTTTCATTTATTATGTGTTTTTTTTTTAACTGGAAGATCTATTTGGCTCTTTTCTCAAAATCCACCTGATCATATTTTATAGTTTCTGGTACCTTGTTATACTCCAAATATTCTCTTTTTTTATTAAGCTCATCAAACTTACTTAGTCTGTATTTCTTAATTGATAATTCCAGCATCATCCATTTTTGCAGCTATAATCCTGTTATTTGTTATTTCTACTTATCTTCACTCAATTGACTTGTTTCCTCCTGTGTTTTATTCAGAGAGTTTATAATTACCTGAGGGAATAATTCGAGGCCTTTATTTAAGGTATATTTCTCTAGGAAAGCATTATACATCTTGAATCAGCTTAAATAAAATTCTAAAGTTGGGTATGTGGGGACAACATAGGTAGTAGGAATTCTACATTTTGGCTCTAAACCTTCATGAGGACCATTTGTGAATAGAAATTTTCAAGATACACTCTACTCAGAGGCAAAGTTGAGATAAGAAAGTTTCTGTACTCTTTTCTTTTGTGGGATAGATTTTCCTCTTTTGGTTTACCCTCGCATCAAAAATGGGTCTTCTGGGTCTTGAACTATTTATTTAGGGATCTTCTTCTGTCTTCACCTGATTCAAATTCTAGGCATTGTCTCCCCCTCTTTGCTTGATGCCCATTAAAATAAAGGCTCTAGGCCACCAGTGATAAGTCAATGACCGCAGAGACCTGTTTCTTCAGGGTGGTTGCCTCTGAAGCTTTGTGCTTTCTTGTATTTTTAGCCTCCAGTGATTCCCATCATTTTGCTGACAGTTTAGACAAGCATTTTAACATCTTTTATCCATGCATTTTTAGATGTTGTGAGACAAAGAGGTTCCTCACAGTATTTATTCTTTAACATTATGGGAAGTTTACGTTTGGGCACTATTTTTATGTTTGTTGGTTTGTTTGTTTACACCTTTATTATGGTATGATTCCTGTACAGTAAATTATACATATTTCATATGTACAATTTGATGACTATTGATAGAGGTATCCACCAATGAAACCACCACCGCAATCAAGAAAGCTAACATTTCCATCACTCCCCAAGAGGTGCAAATTTTGAATTCTCAATTTATCCCTTCTCACCCCCTTAATCCCCTGATAACTATAAGTTTGTTCTTATGGTTCTCATATGTCTGTGAGTCTGTTTCTGTTTTGTAGAAAAGTTCATTGGTTTTTAAGTACTCAAATTTACAAAGCTTCCACTGTAAGGTAGGCTGAACTGGGGAACTGATGTGATCCTCATCACTGCCCCTACCCTGCCAGGTAAAAATCCTCTGCACACATCAGACTCAAACATCAAGTTACTATTTTACCCCCACTGTAGCATGGCTGCTGCCCCAGGGCAGCACTGGCTAACCTCTTCCAGTAGAAGATAGACTGAACACAGAGAAGGAACGGCGTCCGGTTCATGGATAGGCAGGCACCCAGCATGAAGTACTTATTTTGAGCTTTACCATAGCCCAATGGAATGGGTAGCACTGCTTTCATTTTGTAAGTAAGAAAACTGAACTTCGGTGATGTTAAGTAATTCATCTGAAGGATGCAGAAGTAGCCAGAATGTTCTGAAAGATCACCCAGGCACATCTTCCTAAAGCAAGTCTTCAGAGGACCTGTGGATCAACCATTTACTCACTCATCCATTCATATGGGAATCCACTGAAGAAACCTTTCTTGAGAACTTGCTATGTATATAACACTGTGCTAGACAGTGACCTACAAAAATGAGTAAGACAAAGAGCTTACATCCTCATATGGGATGACACATTATTATATTATAATGCAGTAGGGTACATGATAGGGGTTATGAGAACATTGGGAAGGGCATCACCACTGAGACAAGCTCATGGGTAGTTTTGGGGTAGAACAAGGGAAGGTGGTTGCTGATTGATATGGGTGATGAAATACAAGTAGGAACATCTGTAACAAGTGAACGTGGAGGAGTCTTTCTTCTTGGAATTTACTTTTCATGATCTGTTGTCCTTTTTTCTAAAAAGAGGGAAATAAGGGCTCAAAACTATGATCTTTAAGAAGGATTTATCCTTCCCAGTTACCAGGAGCAAAAGCTGTTGCAGTCCAGGATCAGCTTACTCGCTGGATGGGACAGATCAGGGATGGTTTGGTTATCCCGCTTGTAGCCTTTTCTGAAATTAAAATATCACACAAGGAAAGACTTGTCTGGTACAATTGCTTATTTTTTTTAAAGGAAAGGCAGTATTTATTTTATTTTGTTTTGTTTTTAAGAATTTTTTTTATTGAAGTATAGTCAGTTTACAATGTTGTGTCAGTTTCTGGTGTATAGCACAATGTTTCAGTCATACATATGCATACATATATTTGTTTTCATATTCTTTTTCATTATGGGTTACTGCAAGATATTGAATATAGTTTCCTGTGCTATACAGGAGAAACTTATTATATATCTATTTTATATATAGTAGTTAGTATCTGCAAATCTTGAACTCCTTATTTATCCTTTCTCACACCCTTCCCCCACAGTAACCATGTTCGTTTTCTATGTTTGTGAGTCAGTTTCTGTTTTGTAAATAAGTTCATTTGTGTCTTTTTTTTTTAGATTCCACATATGAGTGATATCATACAATATTTTTCTTTCTCTTTCTGTCGTGTTTCACTTAGAATGACGATTTCAATTGCACTTTTTCTTGATCTTGCAAGTCCTTATATCAGAAGCTCTAATCCAATTTTCTCAGACGCCATCTCCCTACTGGCCAACAAAGGTTCCATGCTGGGTCTTGCAAAATTAAGCTATAAGCTTTCCTACCACCAAAGGTTGGAATCTAAGCACAGATGTCAAAGTTAATCCCATTACCCCAGGCACTCTTAAACCCCCTAGAAAAGTAGATTTGTCTTGCTGCCTTTTCTAACGGTGAGGAATTTTCCTCTACTCAGCAACTTTCTTCATTTTGTTAGTTATACCTAATTGGGTTTATCTTTGTCTGAACCAACATGATGGACAGACCTTTTGGCAAGTGTTCTGTGTTTTTTTCTAGGGCTTAAAATGTGGGTCATAGACACCGCTAGAGACTAAATATCCACTGGGAATCTTTATCCCACTCTACCTGTTTTTTCTGAAAACAAACCTGTCATCAGTGACTCTGAAAACAGAACCTGGAGCTTTAAGGATGTTGTAGTAGTTACATGATATTACAGCCAAACTGAGTATGCCCAGTGGTGTTAATTGGGGTCATCTTCCAACATGCTTTTGAGGTCTGTGATTGCTACCCCTACAACCTAAGTCTCTTAAAGGCTAAATGCTTCTCAGTAGTCCAACGACCCCTGGACTTTTAGATAACTCACCATCGTAGTTGAACATTTAATTTGTGATTGGGCTCTTTCCTAACTAAACTTTTGTTGAGTGATCTCTAGTGAGTCCCTTTTATCCAAAATTCTTGGCAGTACAGTTTAGACAGGACAGAAAGACTTGTTTCAAATCCTGACTATAACACTTTTTTGATGTTGACCTTGGACAGCTTACTCAAACTCCATTAGTTTCTTCATCTGCAAAATTGGGACAATAATGTTCATCTCGGAGTTTTGTTGTAGGACTAAATGAAATAATGTATATAAAACATTTAGCACAGGACATGACTTAGAGTAAGCACTCAGTAAATAGTAGTTATTGTTCTGATTTCCTTACAAACTAGGGCATCATGTCCACAGTTCTACCAAGAATGGGTTGCCGACTATTGCCAAGGAGAGAGAGACTACAGGTTTACATTCAAGATTGTATGGAGAGCAAGAACAAGCAGTCAAACTGGAGATTGGTAGACAGATTTTGTACACTTATCTCTCCCCAGTCTTTGGCAAACGCTTTACTATATCGTAAGGAACGTGAGACACAGGGGAAGACTGACAGAAGGTGAGTTAGACTGAAATTGTGCAGTTGGTTTGCAGCTCTGGTTCTCTCTGTTGCTACAGCCCAAGCGCATCATGCGCTGTTATGTACAGGTCTCTGCTGCCTGCGGCTCCCCTTTGCTTCTCACCCTATGACTCATGAGATCACTGTGCCTCGTGTGCTAGGAGTCGGGTCTTAAAGCACCAAGGGGAGCTGCTGGTGTGCTGGTGAAGGAGACATGCCAAAGTGACTGTAAGAGAAGACCAGCTACATTAGTGAGCCGGATGCTGTGCTGGGAACCTAAGGCAACCAGGACCATGAGAGAGCATCTCTGTCCTCAAATTTCACACCACAATCTGGTGAGTGAGATAGACAAACATGCAGGCAATACCACTGCAGAGCAACGAGGGCCACACAGGTTTCAGCGTACGGTTCTAGAAGCCACAGCTAACCTTCCTGGAGGTCAGAGACAGGGGTGCCAACGTTGAGAAATAAAGGTCTAAAAAAGGAGTCAGCCAAAAGAGCAGACGTGTGTGCACATGCATGTACGCACCCCTGTGTGTTTAGTGGGGTGTAGGGTGGGGGCGGGAATGTTGGGAAGAGAGAAGACAAGGAGAATTTGGGAAGTGCTTCTAATGTGATGATGCACCTCGTGTGGTGCTCGGAGGAGAGAAGAGCAATGCACATTTGAGGAACTCTTTGCCCAACTGCTGCTGACGCCTCTCTGGTGTCTCGTCAGGGGCTCTGTCAGCGGAAAATTCCCTGGTGACCTGAACAGCGATGTGGGAGTTTCCTCCCCTCCAAAGACCCTGCTGGGAGAGACGAATCCTTTCTCACTGTGTCTCTCTGGTATTCCTTGCTTCTTGTCTCCCATTCTCCTCCATCACCTCCCTGAGTGCTTCCACTGCGACCCGAGGCTCGTCAAGGAGTTCTGCAGCCTGTGAGACTTTTAGGGAACAAGCTCTCAGCGGTGGGCTCCGTGATGCAGCCACCACCTTCCTCGCAAGGCGCACCTGTTCATCAAGCTCGCTGTCCGAGCGTTCTGTTGTGTTCAACCCTGACTTTGGCCCTGGCCCCTAGTCCCCAGGGCCTCTTGGCTGGCTTCCCTTGAAGAGAAGGTTGTTCTTTCAGCTCTTGTGTTCAGACAAGAAACCAGAGTGCTTTCTTCCTGCAGTTCTGTCTCAGATCCTGATTGAAACTGTTTTACAGTCCCCTGAATCCTGACAAGGAAAAACATCCATTACCCACTATTCACAGAAATCTCTCTGAAACAAGAGTCAACCTCCCTTTCTCTCTCTCTCTCCTCTCCCACCCTACTCTCCCCTCTTTCTGTCTCCTTCTCTTTCACTCTCCATCTGTCTCTTCCCTCCTGACCTGCTCCCCCCACCATGAGCAAAAACTCCCTTGGCCGTCCCACACTTCAACTTTCAAAACTTTTACAACGATCATTCCCAAGTTTCCTAATCTCTCAGCCTTTTCTGTGCGATCCCAGATTTGTATCTTTCCGAAAGTGTAACTAATATTTATTGAGAAGCTAATATATGCCAGATGCTTTCTATATATATGAACTCCTTGAAAACCTTATGGGAAGTAAATGTAATTAAATTTTTTTTAATGAGAAAATTGAGAGTCAAAGGTATAAAGTAATTTGCCCAATATCATCAGCTAGAGTGTAACAGAGATTTCAGATCAGGTCTGCCTCAAAAACCTATGAGTTTCCTTTTGTATCTTAAAATTTTTTGCTGATTACAAAATGTTTATGTAGAAAAATTGAAATACAGAAAGACGAAGATGCACGCTCCTATATTCTTATATCCTAACTCACTGTTAATGTTTTATGATCGTTGCCCTGTCTTCATCTTATACAGTTTAAATATATATTTACAAAACTGGTACATATATATGCACGTGTATGTTTTTTTCCAGCTTAACTGAGATATAATTGACATATAACATTGTGTAAAGTTAAGGGGTAGAATGTGATGACTTGATACACATACATATTGTGAAATGATTACCACAATAAGGTTAGTAACACATCTATCACCTCACATAATTGCCTTTTTTGTGGTGAAAATATTTGATCTCTACTTTCTCTGCAACTTTCAAGTGTACAATATAGTGTTAACCATAATCATGCTGTGCATTAGATCCCCAGAACTTAGTCATCCGATAACTGAAAGTTTGTACCCTTTGATCAGTATCTTCCCATTTATCCCAACCCCCAGCTCCTGGTAACCACCATTCTAGTCTCTGTTTCTGTGAGTTTGACTTTTTAAAAATCCATGTAAAAGTGATATCATACAATATTTGTCTTTCACTCTGCGACTTATTTCACTTAACATAACATACATATATATTACACATATATACATACTTTTCTACAACACGTAATTTTAAGCTAAATTATACCTATTTATATTTTTGTCAGAAGTATATAAAATCATTCTACTGAATCTCTCTCTCTCTTTTTTTTTTTTTTTTTTTTGCGTGGTTCTCACAGGTATGCTTATTCATGCATGAGGGCAGCGGCATGTCCACAAGTCAACGCGATGTCTCACGTTCCCAACCAACACGGCCAGACTGATGTTCTATCCACATAATGCTGGTTAATGGTGACCATGAGCAGGTGCAGGACTGGGAGCCTTCAAGGCTTTACTTCTTTTATCAGCACTCCTGATTTTATAAACAATGAAGCCCATCAACCCCACTCCTACCCAAATCTCCTGGTAAGCTCGGGTGTAGTAGGGCTTCATGGGGATCCAGACATTCTTAATAAGGCTTTGAAGCGTCTCAGCGCAGCACCAGTGGCTCCTGAACCTCTTCTAACAATAACTTCTTGAAAAATATTTTGTCACTTGTTTGTTGATCAACAATTGCATTACTGTTTAGATGTGTAATTTTTGGAATCCTACTAAACTGAATATTTTTCAAGTGTTTATTGATCATTTATATTTCTTAATTTCCTTATTTTTAGAGCAAAGATTGGCAACTCCAGCTCATGGGCCAAATCTGGTCTGCCATCTGTTTTGATAAATAGAATTTTATCAGGACGCAGCCACGCCCTTTCATTACGTATTGTCTATGACAGCTTTCATGCCTTTCCTTAGAGTTGGTAATTGTGACAGAAACAGTATGGTCTGCAGCACCTAGAAAATTTACCATTTGGACCTTTACAAAATAGCTTGCCACTCCTGCTCTGAAGAATGACTCCTGTATTGTCAGTCTCCTATTCCCTTTATCTTGATTTGTCAATACTTTTCCTGTGAGTCTCAAGTTGATTTTTTTCCATGTTACTTATCCTCAGTAAGGTGTCTGTCAGTAACTGGGATGCAGTGATTTCCCTCAAGAGTCCGTGCTGATCACTAGCCATCTGGCTGAGCGCTTTTCAGGTCTGCAGAAGAGTGATTGCACATTTAATACCTCATCCCCAGTATCCAGCTGGTGCTTATGTAACCAGCTCTGAGGTTCCAAGAGAGGATTTTTTATCTCCATTCGTAGTTTCTTTCTCTGATACAAATCATTCACAGAAAGACCTCATACTTTCCTCTTCCAAGCATTATCTTGGTCTTTTTCCTCTTTCATCCACACAGAGACCACTGCCCATATGGAGGCAGCATGCTGCAGAAATAGGAAGGACCCTGGAAACGTTCAATTCCAGATTTAAATTTGGGTGGAAACTTCCTAGCTAGGTAACACTGGTAAAACTGCTTTGCTTCCCTGAGCCTCTGTTTCCTTTTTTATAACCTTACATATTGTTGAGAAGATAAAATAAGGTAAGAGAAAGACACTGACACAGCTGGTTTTCCTTCTATTTTTATTTTAATTGGGGAGAAGTACTTCTATGCTCTCATGTCAGCATCTCACCCAGTTTTTTTTTTTCAGTAAAGAGCACCTTGAATTACCTTCTGACAAAGGTCCTTTCATTGAGACCAAAGAATCTGACCTTCATTTTAATGAGTGTTGGTTTTAAGCTTCTTTTCACGAGTGTCTCTGATAGGCTCTGACTAATTAGATAGGGTCCTCTTTGATGACGTTCCAGAAAACCCTTCTTCAACAAGAACCATCCTCCTGCCTCCCTTTTGTGTATTCCTTGGAACCTGCTGTCAAATCCTCTCGTCATTCAGTCTCGTCTGACGCAACTTTGTTTTTCTGAGAACCGTGAATGGAGATCCTGCAGCTTCTGCTTCTCTGTCTGCCTCTGAAGGTCTCATCTCTCTGTTTATCTCCTTGAGCTTAGAGATTTCAAATCCTTCTTTATTCCTCTTATTTTGTGGCCATTGATTGAACTTCATAGCCCAGTGGTAGTCCTTGGCCTGGAGAATCACGTGGCGTCCTCCAATCTTTTGTAAATGCTATAGCCATTTTATTGGAGTGTTCAAAATTTCCCCCTACTATTGGAAAGTCGAGGTTCCTGTGAAACGTTTCCTAAGCTGAAATGGCATAAAGAAGCAATTACCTTAGAATACGTCTTGCTAATGTAGGCACAGAATAAATTGAGATGAAACACCGATGCTCACAGACACAGCTCAGAGCTATGGCAGCTGGGTGCTGAGATGTTGAGTGTAATCCTGGGGAGGGAGCTTGGCGGTGCTGCTCTCACTGCTCAGGTGCACGCTGCCTCTATAACGGCTGTTGCAAAACCAACACCGAACCGTCTTTTCACTTTTTGCCTTTTTTATTTTTTTTTTGTAATACTGAAGATCCTCTGTGGATTTCTTTTGGTTAAATAAAGCAGATACTAATGTAGGTTTTCCATAAAAGCCAAGTGCAGTAAAGTGAACTGTCAGAAAGCAGGGGATCCCTGTACCTGAATAAAAGCCAGGGCTCTGTCCACCAAAACACTTGGGATTCTAGCGTGGTCATAGCCCCCCTGGGAAAGGCCGTCTCTCCAGCTTCCTGAGATGGGTTTTAGTGTGTCTTCTAATCTTCCATCCAACTTCTCCAAGCTAGAATCTTAAACTGTGTGGGTTCTTCCCTTTGTGCTCAAGGGCATTGAGTGCATTTGGGAAAGCTGACCCACAGTCCCTGACCCTGGATTACAAAGATATCGTAAAGGTGAAACTTACGTACTGGAGGATTTCCAAAGCAATCTGGAAGGTCCATTCTTTCTTGGCCAGTCTTGTTGATTTTTCAGGAAAATGAGCCATTACCACAACCTTTCTCATCCACGCCATTATTTGCTAACTCTCTGTCCCTTTCAAGAGTTAAATACTCAGAGTTTTATCTCCTGAAGTGGCCCATAACAGGCTATGGAGTACTTTTTGTTTCATCTCAACTACCTTCAGGAAAATGACCCAAGACACTATCCTCAGAGGTATTTTTTTTTTCTTGTAAGTCCTATTGTTCTCAATTACTTTAAAGTTAGTCACTGGTGGAAGATTATTTTACAGCTTCTGTGAACAGCATCTTAGCTACGGAAAGGCTTTTAAACATAGTCATGGCTTCCCTTTTTTTCATCTCTAGAGCTGCCCTTCTGTTTTCTGAAGTTACTTTAAGGATCATCTTTCAGAAGGAAAACAACCTGGCATATAAACCACTTCTGAGCCTGTTTATCTAGCATGAAGAGCGAGGACACTAATAGGCATGAAAAAACAATTTCATGGGTATTAAGCTGTCGTTTCAGGCTTCACCTTCAAGGAATCAGTGTCTCGGGCTGCCGCTGAAAAGGAGATGCTGAGGCCAGAGCCTCTGGGGAAGACAAGAGGCTAGACTGAATATTACTGAATTTGTTTTCTGAAGAAATATTTAGAAACATCTACCCTTCACTTTTCATCTTTTCACCTGCACACCTGATTAAACATCTATCAAAGTAAGTGCAAAGCTGCATAACCACCACAGTGAGGACCAGAGGCAACTGTACTTGCTGGAGAAGGGAGTGAATTGAGGTGGGAGACAAATGGGGCAGCCAGAGATGTGTCCCCAGAGAAGCCTGGGAGGATCATTCTGGAAACTCCCCAGTCTCTGGACTAGGCCAGGAAGGTTCAAGCCGGGCCAAGAACTCATAAATACCACTGGTAAGTGAGGGAATCATTTAATGAAAGAGGAAACTATGCACGGGCCTCAGGGTTAAAGGTTAATGGGCAGGGTTTCAAAAACAGTTTCATCAGGCACTAATAGATTACAACTAACATCTTGTGTCCCCACATTAAAGCAAGAGACTGGTTCAAATGGACTAATGCATCTTGGATTTCAAAATTATATATATATAAAAAAAGACGTGAATAGGAGGCTGAGGAAAGCTGAAATCTTAAGATAGAAATAAAAGAACCGCAGACTGTGTGTCATACAGCAGATGCTGGGAAGTGAGTTGTGTCTATGCTGATCTTCCTGAAGAGACAGTGGTTCTGTAGATAGTGGTCAGGGAAGGAGCTTGTCTTTATCTTTCTGTTCCTCACAGGGGCGTAATTCAATAAATAAGAGTTGCATATGGTTGTACATCACATATGCAGAAGAGAAACCAGTGAAATTGTTCACAGTGCCAAGAATTCCTTATAATGGATTTAACTCACCTGTACCTTCAAACTGAGAAAGAAAGGGGGAAAAATGAGGCACCCATTGCTTAATAAAATTAAGGTATATATTTTAAACACCTGGAAAGAAATCCAACTGTTCTGTTGTATTCCCAAAATCAAGTGGAATGAAAATGAACTGCCAACCACCAGCACCAGTGGCAACACTAGTAGCAAACACTCAAGAGTAGAGACACTCTTCCAAATATTTTACATATGAATGTATTTAATCCTCATAAAACTCTGTAAGATAGGTACTATAGTGGTCTTCATTTTATAGAGAAAGAAACTGAAACATGGATAGGTTACATTGCTTCCCGAGGTCATAGAACCAGTGAGTGACAGAACCTAGATTTGAATCAATACACTTAGGCTCTTGACTCTGTGCTGTGGACCCTCACTTTACTGCTCTACTCTGGTGCTGGGACACGACCTGGAATAATGTTGGGAAAAAATGCTATAGAGAACATTACTAGATACTTAATAGATACAGAGCATTTCATTCCATCTTGAGTATTAAGGGAAGACTTTCTAAAGGAGTCATGATGCGAGTCGAAAGATTAGTTGGATTTCAGCAAGTGGAGAAGGAAAGAGGCCATGATGGATGGGGTGGGTCTGCATAGCTGGACAGAGGAGATGAAGGAGGGTGTTTCAGATGAGGGAAAGGAATGAGAAAGAATATGGAGGAAGAGTGGCTCACGGCCATTGGGAGAAGTAGTGGATACACTAGTCTGGCTGGAGAAGACAAACATAGCGCTGATGCAGGAGATAAAACTGGAAAGATATAGATGATGGAAGGATGCACTTGCTCCCTTAAGGCGATGGGATGCTATGGAAACTTCTGAGCTAGCAAATGGCATGGATAGAAAATCTTTCTGGCTTCCTCTAGACCGAAAATGGGCCTCCAGACTTGGAAAACCATCCTGTCCAAGGACTGAATTTAGTTAGGAGTTATGCTCAAATAAATATAGAGCATGGGTTTCAAAGGACAATTACACTATTTTGCTTACTTTCCTTTTTCATATGAAAATACTATTGTAGGTCATGAGAGGATACTAATGATTCAAGCAAACACAAATAGCCCTGTCCTCATGCAATGGGAGAAGACATAGTGCCCAAGAGAAAACAACTGAGAAGCATGTATGAACATTGTTACTATATTGCATATTTGAAAGGTGCTAAGACAGGAGATCCTAAAAGTTCTCATCACAAGAAAAAAATGTGTTTAATGAGGTAAGGTGATTGACATTAACTAGACTTATATAGTGTTGATCATTTTGCAATGGGTACAAATACCAAATCATTCTGTTGTACACCTGAAACTAATTAATGTTATATGTCAATTATAGCTTAGTTTTTTTAAAAAAGAATGAATTATGTGAATGCTCACATTCGTGTGCCAAGTTTCTGGATAATGACACAGACTTGTAAGAATCTTTGTAAGAATTATTAGTAAGAATTCCCCTTCAATAGACCTTATGAGAAAGATCACTTTGCTGACTATAGTATAAAAAAATATATATATATATATGTATATAAATATTAAATAATGACAAAAGGAAGGGAGAAAACAATAAGAATGGGAGGGGGATAAGAACAGGAGGGTATTGAATTTTGGACAAGATTTCCAGGGAAAAACCTGTCTAAGAAGGTGACTTCTGAGTAAATACCGAAAGGAGTTGAGGAGGGAACCATGTGGATATTTGGAGGAAGAGCTCTCCAGAAAGAGGGGAGAGCAAGTGCAAAGGTCCTGAGGTGAAAGCATGCCTAGAATATCTGAGGAAGGAGGTGGAGCAGCCGGAGTAGAGGGAGTAAGGGTGTAATTAACAGGAGGTGAAGTGGGTGAGGCAAGTGAGAGGTAGATCACAAGGGCCCACCTAGGTCATAATAAGGACTTAGCTTTTACTCTGAGGCCACTGTGGTTTTGGAGGATTGACACAATCTGATTAATGTTTTAGTAGAATCAGTGTGGTTAGCATGTTGAGACTAGGCCATGAAGATGAGCATGGGATAGGAGACAAAGGCATAAACAAGAAGACCTCTTAAAGTTTCCATATGATCCAGCAATTCCACTCCTGGGCACATATCCAGAGAAAACTCTAGCTCAAAAAGACACATGCACCCCAATGTTCACAGCAGCACTATTTACAACAGACAAAATATGGGAGCAACCTAAGTGTCCATTAACAGATGACTGGATAAGTAAGTTGTAGTGTGTGTATATATATACTAACTACTATATATAAAATAAATAAACAACAAGATCCTACTGTTTAGCACAGGGAACTATATTCAGCATCTTGTAATAGCCTACAATGAAAAAGAATATGAAAAAATATATATATATAACTGAATCACTATGGTGTACACCAGAAACTAACACAGTATTGTAAATCAACTATACTTCAATGGAAAAAAAGATGTCTTAAGAGTCAGGTAGTAGCAGTGGAGTGAGGATTCAGTTTTGAATATATTTGTAAGGTTAGAGCCTATAGAATTTTCTGATAGACAAGATGTGAAGTGCAACAGAAAGAGGAGTCAGGAAAAGCATGACGGATTTGCCGAAAAGACTAGATAATTGGAGGAAAGACATTTGGATTATTCTTTTTGGTAGTAGGAGATGGAGAGCTATCAGGGGCTCAATTTTAGATGGGATAGGTTGGAGAGTTCTTTTCAACATTCAAGTAGAAATATCAGCTGGAAAATAGATGTAAGATCTGGGGCTCGGGGAAGGGGTTTAGGCTGGACACATACACGTGGGAGTCACAGCACATGGATGGTATTAAAGCCATAAATGGGATGAGCTCACCTAGGGTGTGAGTATCCACAGAAAAGACCCACGTACGGATCCCTGGGCACTGAACATTCAGAAGGGGAGGCTGAGGAGAACCAGCAAAAGAATCCGAGAAGGAAGGCCAGTAAGGTGGGAGGAAAACGAAATGTGATGTTCCAAAAGAGAAGGAAAAGGTTTCAAGGAGAAGAATCTCATCAACTGGATCGACGCTTCTGACAGAACAAGTCAGATGAGGGCAGAGAGATGAGCGCTGGACTCAGCAACGTGGAGCCCTTGTGACACTGGGAAGAGCAGCAAAGATCAAAAGCAGAGAGCGCGCTGAGTGGGCTGAGAGGCTGCCCCGCCTGCTTTGTTTTAGCAATGTCATTCTCTTGGCTTGGCATCTTCTTAGGTGAGTACCTGGTGGAGAAAATGTCCCTTTTAGAAACAGTGCTTCCATAGAGTTCTGCCTTTGCATGGCCTCTATCATGTGTTCATTTGCGGATTCAAGTAAGGTTTTATTGCTGTTGTTGCTGCCAGTGAACTCATACTGATTGAAGCCGCCTTTGGGCAAAGGCGTGGTGCTGGGATGGGGGGTGGAGGGAATTCAGAGAAGCAGAGACAGTACTCCAGTGGTTGCTCTGGTGCCTATCGCAGTTCCCCTTTCTTCACTCTGGAAATGTGCTTCGCTGCGGTGTGGGCAGAGCTGAGGTTCCCTCACCCCCAGCCAAGAGTGAGCAGGTGACCTAGGCTTGGCCAACCAGAGTGCTGCCTTTCCTCTGCCGCAGCGCTTGGTTCAAGGGTCACAGCCACCATCACCCCAAAAGCTCCGCCCGGCAGCACCTGCACCAATAGTGTGCCTGGCTTGCGGAGGACCGCGCGGTGAGTGGCTGGAATAGGGGAAGTTTTCAGCTTCCCCACGAGGCCCCAGACCGGCAGTGTCCCTGAGGCAGAAGGCCGCGAGCCCTCCAGCGGGCAAATGGCAGGCTCCATCAGCAAGTGGGAAGTTGTGACTGGAGAGAGATCCCTGGCAGACGGGCAAGTCACACCGGGAACCTCCCTTTCCGACTTGGCCCCCCACAGCTGACTCGGTCCTTCGTTGGAGCGACCTGGAGGACGGCCTGGCTGTTTTGCATTATCAGCACCTATTACAAAGCCGCATGATAAATGACGGCCTGTTTCCTCACTGCTGTTTTCGAGGGCACCACAAAAGGACATCACACTCAGCAGTCATGCTGGGCCAGAATTCCCCCCGCCCGCACCCCCACCCCCCACGGATAAGGTTCTCCCCAGAGCATGATTGATCACAGGAATGGCAGGACTCCAGCTGAAGTTGGGGAGAGAGGAAGGATGGGCAGTGGGATTAAAGTGGATGGAAAAGTTAAAAGAGTGAGAAATTTTTATTTTTGCAACGTGCCCCTCTGCTAACCATTATTTCAAAGCTTCCTGAATGGAAACGAATCAGGAAACAGCAGTGGGACTAATAAAATTGTACTGGGGAACAGCTGGGGATAGCATTGGTGATCATTAATAATACCACTATTGTGTGGGACCTCTGGTCATACATCAACTTGGCTAATACCCTTTTTTCTCCCGACGTCCCCAAGTTTATTTATTTATTTATTTTTTGGACAATGAGAGTGTAATTCAAAAAGTTAGATGACTTGCCCAAGGTCATCCACACTGGATCAAGAGAGAGCAAGAAGTTAAAAGTATGTTCTTGTAATTTCGTTTCTTTACGCCCCCCAGACTGGATGGGCTCAGAGTTCCCGGCTGTGCCCTTCTGTTACCCTCTCTGCCTGGGGGGCTTCGATTCATTCTGTCTCAGCTAACAGGGCTAACAATGTTTCTTTCCACACTAAGCCAGAAGATGAATGTCCTAGAACGAATCCCCACTGCTTTTCCTGGCGATTGACCTGGTTGACCTGGCCTGAAAATTGCCTTAAGCAAAAGCACTTCAGACCTTAAAGAATTTATTTTCTTTTATTCTCCTCTCCTTCCTTTGTGGTAGGGGCTTTTGTCCACCTGGTCTTCAGTTTAAAAAAAGATACACATTGATTCGAGCTTCTCTTTCTGCTCATTTGCTCATTCATTCATTCGTTCATTCATAACTGAATTTAGAAAGCATCAGTATTTATTGAGCACTTACTATGGGTCAGTGCCGTGCTAAGTTCGGGAAGGACAGTGGCCCCACCTAATTAGGGGGTTCAGAAATTTCTCCTGGAGGAGGGACTGATAAGCTGGGACTTGAAGGATGAGCAAGGTTTAGCCAGTGGAAGAGGGGGCCAGAAGAGTATTCCAGGATGACAGGTACGCACACCTGGAGGCAATAGAAAGCAGGACCCCTCAGAGAAATGCCCAGGTGTTCATTTAGCAAGAAGGAAGATTTGGAAAGATAGACTATAGGTGCATGAAGGCTGTTAAGGTGCATTGACTTTTCCCCCAAAACAGTAGGAAACTGGGAGGGTCTTAAACACACATGCTCCATCTCTCTCTCTCACCCTAGAACCCTAATGGCTATGGGAGAAAATCAAATGTTTTTTGATAAATACCTGAGTTCCCAGCCCCAGTCAGACCCACGCCTCTTTACCCGGGAGTGTGAATTCCCCCCAGGACCTCTGACTACAGTAAGTAGCCTGACTTGGTGGAGAGAGGAGGGGGAAGTCCTGAGAGGTACTGATCCATCCCTTGGTGAGATCTAATTTTAAGAGTGGCCCTGACCAGAAAATGGTTAAGAGAACTCCAGTGACCAAGGCAATGTGAGGAAGGGGATTAGAGGGACAAGCACGGCCAGGAAGGAACAATCCTAGAATTCTGTGATCCACGGCCAAATTCCACAAGTGCTTCAGAAGGAACCAGGCCACACTCATAACTGCTGGGGAATCAAAACACAACAACCCTCCTTGTCTCCTGCTGACTTGTTTTGGGTGTGCCCTTGAGATTCCAGCCCTGATTCTCAGGGAGTGGTATCTTGGAACATGCTCCTTTTTCTTTTTCTTTTTCTTATTCTTTTTCTTTTTCATTTTCTTTTTCATTTTCTTTTTCTTTTTCTTTTTTTATAGAAGTATAGTCAATTCCTGGTGTACAGCATAATGTTTCAGTCTTACATATACATACATATGTTCCTCTTCATATTCTTTTTCAGTATAGGCTATTACAAGGTATGAATATAGTTTCCTGTGCTATACAGTAGGACCTTGTTGTTGATCTATTTTGTATATAGTTGTTAGTATCTGTAAATCTCGAACTCCCAATTTATCCCTTCCCATCCCTTTTCTCCCCTGGTAATGGTAAGTTTGTTTTCTATATCTGTGAGTCTGTTTCTGTTTTGTAAATAAGTTCATTTGTGTCTATTTTTTTTCCAATTCCACATGTAAGGGGTATCATATGGTATATTTCTCCTTTTCCTAATGCGTGACCTTGCCTTTTCACCCCCACACACTCCAGTTCCAAAGAACTGCCTCTGTTGAAATCATTTTTATCATTGCTCCTGCTGCTTCAAAGCCATTCCCTCCACTGCCCACGGAGAGTAACTGTCTTGTCCGGGGCCTCCCAGGCAGTGGAAGAGAGTGAAGCCAAGTCTCACTGTTCAGGAAGCATGATGGTCCTGCCTCAGGACTTTTGCTTGTGCTGCACATCAGCCTGCACTCTTTCTTGAGATACCTGCCTCACAGGTATCTTCGCTTATACATTACCTTCTTACTAAGGGCCACTCTATCTTGTTTAATATCACCCACTTGCCCCAGCCTCCTTACCCTATTTTCCTTTTCCTCTCTTCTATGCATCTATCTGATAATACACTATGTAATTTACTTATTGTTTACTGTCTGTTTTATCCAAGTAGATTATAAGCTCACCGAGGGCCTGGCGTGGCCTAAGTGCATAGGTGTTCGGTGGGTGTTCACTGGGGGGTTGGATGCCCTCTTAGCAGGATAATGCATTACTTTCTCCATTATGACTTTCAGGCTACGTTGGCAGAGGTCACTGACTTCAACAAGGTGCCTGTATTATGCACAGTTACTGTCCCCACTCCAGGGCCCTCCGAGTTATTCTCATATTTACCCAATTCTCCTTAGACACAGAAGATTGAAACAAAGGATAAGGAATCGATCTCTGATACGCATTAAGCATCAAGGAGAAAAGGCTTGATGCCCACAGGCCGATGCTTTTTGTAGAAACAAATGCTTTTACAATGGGGGCGGGTGGAGGGGCGGATCCCTGAGCCCTGAGAACTGTCTGTTGGTACGAACTCTCATGAAGTCAGGAGGTGGCAGGCCAGCAAACACTGACCACACTCCAATCAACAAGGTCAGCGAAGAATTTACATGCAGGAAGTCATCTATTTTTAATATTGCAATTGCTTTCCTGTTTTCCTTTATTCGGTATGTTACCACGGGAGCCCCATTCCAAGAGATTTGTTTGAATGCTTTCCTCTCCTATTTTTCTTTTTTAAATTTGGATGCAGCCTGGTATTTCCAGAGAGCAAATGTGCTCCTATTATTTAAAGAAAACCGGGAGGTTGGGTCATCTGTCAGGCTGAACAATGCTGGACTGATGTAAAGTGCGAGGGTCACAGAGGGGGAGATTCTAAATGTTCGGGCTGAAAGTGAGCTCTCTTCAGGGGAATGGTGTGAAAGGGTGGACTGCAAGCAGAGAAGGGTTGGATGTGTGCTGGGGGAGCCATCTCAGCGAAGTAGGAGGTCTTTTGCCAAACAGGCAGTATTTGAAGTGAGTCCCCAATAGTCCAGCCCCAACCTCGGTCCTACCTCACCACACCCCCATGGAGCTACAGGGAGACATTCCTTTCATACCCAAAGCAGTCCAAGCCCCTCCTGGATGTATTTTTCTGGCCAGTTATCTGTTGCTATTCAGCTGAGGTCTTGCAGACTTTGTGTTTTCCAAACACCATAATGACAAAATTTCACAAATGTTTGATTATCAGCCGTGTTTGCTTTATCCTTTCATTAGCCCTTTGTGGTGCCCGGATTGGCAAAGCCTGGGGGGAACAGAAACAAAAGCAGTCAAGAGCTTTTTCTGAACACAGATTCTTTATTAATTACTGCAACTACTGTTGAGCTACACCTGGGCCTGGCAAATGCCGTTCACTGGGTCCCAAGTCCCCGAGACCATCCTCCCTTCTGTGTGGCTGAAGGACTTGGGTTGATGAGTTGACGAACTGTAGTTGGTTGTTCTTGCTGTTTGCCCCCCGGTCTTCCCTCGGCCCCCAGGCCCTGGTTACGGCACTTCAGCTCTGCTGCAGCAATCCCAAAGAAGGCACTTCCCTCTCTGAGAAGCGGCCCTGGACTTCCTGCCCTGACCTTGCAGATGTTTCCGCAATTTCTCCTGGAAGTCTCGCTGGTCCCGTGCCCCTGTAAGTCCTAGATTCTTGCTCCCCATCTCTTTCTATGTCCCTTGTTTGGTGTCCCTGAGTCGTATTCAGATGTCCAATGTGGGTTCCTTTTTGCCTGTTGCTGCCTCTACTGACTTTTCTGATGATTTTGGCAGACTCTTAAGGGAAATGGTTTCATAGAACAGAAAGGCATCGTTTACAAAGATGAGGCTTAACAGGCAACTAAGACAGAAACAACCCTGAGTTTTTCATATTCAGAATGATTTCAAACATTAACCCATGAACTCAAATGGAGTTGTGCAATGAGCAATGCTAACCCCATATTAGAAAAGAGAACCTGTCAAGGTTAAGGAATTCATTGCAGTTCAGGGCAGAAGCCCAGAAAAGAACTCTCACCATCAGTACCATCTCCTGTGCAGGAGTTATGTTTTAGGAAAACAGTGCATTCCACTTTGCAAGAGTCAAGCAAATATCCCTTTGTTCTAGACACTTAGGACTGTTGTCTCAGGCATCCATGAGCTTTGACAAAAATTATTTGAGCCAGAATTGGCTTATTAGTATCCTATACCTTGTTGAACAAATAATAAATATAATAAAATATGAGCTTAAAATTGAATAGCAGGGTCAGAGAAATGTAAATTAGAATAAGTGCAGAATGAAGATGAGAAAACCAAAAAAAAATCTTATCAAGATACAATAATCGAGCATGAAATTTTCCTCAGAGCTTCCTGATGGCCAAAGCAAAGAAAGAAATATGGTCATTTACACAGATGTTATTATCCACAAGGGAAAAAATACTTTCTTCAGGAAGCAAAGCATTTTGCTCTTAGTTCTGAAGGAGTTGTCTCATGCAAGGCTTCAGCAAATGAAGTAACACTTTCATAAAGTTATCTATTTCAGCATGTGACCATGAAGTGAAATCTTGGGTAGTTTGCAAAATCTCTCTGAAGAGCTGTTTTCCATCATATCCATCCATTTTTGGACATCCATCGCCCATACCTGGGCACGACTGAGGTTGATTCATTTCTATAAATGTATCTAAAGATTTCATGTGTAAATCACTGTGCTAAGTGCTCTGGGAATATAAGATTTTAAAAAAGATATAGTCTTTGTCCCCTGGATCCATAGCCCAGTTGAGAGGGACACAGAAACACCCAAATAATTCTCATACAAAGTAGCCTGCTATTGTAGTCAGCTATGACGGAACACCACAGACTGGGTGGCTTAAACAAGAGACATTTATCTCTCACAACCTGGAGGCTGAGAAGTCCAAAATCAAGGCACCAAACAATCCGCTGTCTGGTGAGAGCCTTCCTGGTTTGCAGATGGCCGTCTTCTTTTCATAGGCTCATGTGGCGGAAAGCAAAGTGAGCATAAACTCTTCCAGCTCCTCTATAAGGGCGCCAACCCACTCGCGAGGGCTCCCTCCTTGTGACCTGCTCACCTCCCAAAGTGCCCCCCCCAAAAGCATCACACTGAGGGTTAGGGTTTTGACATATGAATTTTGGGGGGTGCAAATATTCAGTCCATAATATTTGTGTTTAGGGTTGTTATAAAGTGCGAACAAAGAGCTGTTGAGCAAGTTCATTTTCCAAAGAAATTTCCAATACTTTTTTGATACAATTGTGTTATAAGGCTAGGTCCATAACTTTCTGCAACTCCTCTGCAATGACAACAGCTACAGACCCCAGGACTTTCTCTGACTGACTTGGTAAGAAATGTATCCATCCCTAAACCGACCTCTCTGGGCAAGGGTGTGATGCTCTCTGCAGGCCACGTGCCCACCATGGAACCCCGACTGAGATCGGGGTTGGGGGATGGCCCCAGAGGAGGTGTGGGTTGTGGTACCCAAATAAAGGCTGCTGGAAGGCTCAAAGCCACAAATGTCCACTACCTGGTTTTCCGTTCTTCAAACACGTCCCCTTTTTGCTAGCTTGGATAATTTAGATTCTTCTGAGAGTCCTGCAACCCAGATTCACTTATTATTTCTAACCAAACTCAGGGGAGACACAATGGACATCCATCATTCACTTTTCTTATTATTGGGAGAGAAACAGTTAACTGTAAGGAAGCAGAAGTTCTGCTTCCTTTTCTGGCTAAAGCAGCTTAATTTATAAAATGTTCCCTATCACCTCACTGCTGTTACCAAGGGAGCTCAGTGGAAACCCTCCAGCATTTGTGTAATTCCTTAAATCCTGCCCTCATATTAGCCACCAAACTCTACTTGGGTCATTTGCCCCCAGGAGAGCAAGACTGAAGTACACCCTAAGAGCCTCACTGTGAAAAATTAATCAGCTCGGTGTGAATTATGGCATAAGATGGAGGAACACTCTCACACATAGCCTGGTGGGACTTGGGGCCACATCTTTGACGTGCATTCTTTCTCTTCTCCCAACCTGGATTGGATGTCCACTCTTACTCTGTTTCACACTCGATGTGAGGGAGGACAGGCAACTGGACAAAGCTCGTCGGAGGAGATACGCCCCTCCAGTTAGATCATCCGGTCCTGTCCTGACTAACTACACCAATCAGGGGAACGTAGGACAGTGGCACAGACGGTGTGGAACAAGAGATGGTACTCAAATATCACTTTGCCCCCAAAGCCAGTCTATGCTGCTCGTGGAATGTCATCATTGCAGTGCATGCTTGAGATGTGTTGGCCATCGCACCTTCATACAGAACAGACTTAGCTGCCTAATCCTGTTAAGCAACAAGTCATTTTCTCCTCATCTCCAAAAACCAGCCGAAAAAGTTCCCCAAAGATATCCCTTTGGACCGCAAATTCAATATGTCTATGAGACTTCCATATGACCAAAACCTCAGAATCATCTTTGTTATCTCCATCTGCTGTGCCCTATCGAATTACATATCGGTCTGTTTATCAGGTAACCTGTCTTCCCCTCAACAAATATCTCCTGAGCTCCTTCTATGCAGCCAGCACCAGGCAAGACACTGGGAATACGATGGGGAGGAGTAGCTGACATGGTCCCAGCCTCATCAGGCTCCTGTCTGATAGAGGAGACATGGTACCCACAAAATCATAGACTCAAATAAGGAATTATAACCAGGACAAGTGCTAAAAGAATAAGCTCAGTTGATGCTTCTTTCATAGTTACTCCTGAGTTTATTTTTTCTCTCCCTTCACCATGGCCATACTCCCTGGCCAGGATTTATCATCTCACGTCTGCATCTCTGGTGTAAACCTCCGTTCTACTCCTCCACTCAGTGCAACATGAGGACTCCTCATTGCCAACATGCCTGGGACCTTTTTGCCTGAGTGCCTCATTCTTTGAATTGTCCTTCCTATTTGATCCACTCACCATTTTTTTTAACACTTTAAATATATTACAAATTTATCTGTCAATTATGCCTCAAAGAAGCTGAAAAATAAACAATGCAGAAAAATGATCAACTAAATATTTTGCATATCTTTTCCTTTTTTTAATATTAAGTTTTCAAAATCTAGTGCAAACTAGCTACATTTCTTTTTTTTGTTTGTTTCCGTTTTATTTATTTTCATTTGTCATTATTTTGGCTGTACCAGCATCTAAAGACCCTTTCCATATTTTGGGAATTGAGTCTTTGTTAAAGACCCACCCTCCCCACACTTACTGTAGAAATCCCCAGGCGTTCACATTCCCAGCCTTCTTTGTAACTGGGGTTTGGACATGTGACTTGTGTTCTTCCAAACAGATGCCCCAAATGGACAGCTAATGATGCAGAGCAGCCAGGACATCAAATGCGCCCTCTGGTGGAGGCTGCAGTCAGGCTGTGCTGGCGGTGTTGGCGGCACCTTCTAGTGCCTCTGACAGTGGAGTCAGTGGTGATGATTTCCTCACTAGACTGAGTCTGGGAAGTGACTTGAGGCTTTGTCCCTGTTGGCATAACCACATCTCCCCAAGAGCCTGTGAGCTGCTCAATATAGCCTTTTATGAATCCCTTTCTGTTTAGTTGCAGTATATCTTAGCCTCAAAGATACTAACACAGAGCCTCAGTCATTGTAAGAACTTTGTAAATATTTGTCAAATGCATAAATGAATGAACCTATTATTGCTAGCTGTTAAGACTGTGTCTCCTCATCCATAAAGGGACTAATAATTCCTAACCCAAAGGGAGGTTGTAAGAGTTGGATGAGATAATGTATGCATAGCAACTAAGCATAGTAAGTAAGCAATAAAGAGTAGCTTTGGGTAGAAACAGGGATCTGATGATCGTGGTAACAATAGATCAATGAATGCTCTCTGCTTGCACAGGAGGGGAGAATTTGAGAAAATTCTGTCAGGGACACGTGCTAAACTTCTAAACTTGCTTCATACTTACACATTGGTTGCCTTTGTGTTTCCATGAAATCCAAAGGTTGTATGCCTGGGCTGGTCACCTGGCTGGACGAGTGGATGCAAGTCCATGTGAAAACCCACCTGAGAGTGTCCCATAAAGCAGGTGCTTCTTTTGACATCATTGCATCACCGTGAGAGCCTTAGAAAAAGCCAACCTTTGACGCAGACGTCAAATACCAAGAAACCAAGGTTAAAGAAGACCAAATCTTGAACTAAAAGAGGACATTTTTCAAAGAACCGGAGCGCCCCTTGCAGGACAATGGAGGAACTTGAAGAATGGAAGACTGGTCAGCCAACTATGTACCTGCAAGGAAGAGAAAGCAAGAGTTCAAGCAAGCAGCAAGTTGAGAACAATTTCCAGATGACAGACAGTGAGGAAGCAAAAGCAGATGGCAACCCAGCTCTGAAACCAGTTGCTGAAAACAAAGGGCAGTCTTAAAAATGTGCAGTACAGCAAAGACTGCTGGTCAAATATCTGTCCTTCATATCTCTACCTAACATATTTTCATGCCCAGGGTCAGTGTTTTTGATATTTTGTTCATCATGGATTTTTTTTTTTGCATTAGAAGTTTGACTTTTAAAAAGTATGGTATTTAATATGATATCACTCATATGTAGAATCTTGAAAAAATAAAAAAGAAGACACCAATGAACTAATTTGCAGAACAGAAACAGACTCACAGACATAGTAAACAAACTTATGGTTACCAGGGTGGGGGGTGGGGAAGGGGATGGGACGGGATAAACTGGGATTTTGAGATTTGCAAATATTAACTACTATATATAAAACTCATAAACAAGAAGTCTATTCTGTGTAGCACAGGGAACTATTTTCAATATCCTGTAGTAACCTATAATGAAAGAGAATATGAAAACAAATATATGTATGTACATGCATGACTGAAACATTATGCTGTACACCAGAAACTGACACACTGTAAACTGACTACACTTCAATAAAAATTTAAATATGGTATTTAAATATGCTTTATTTTTATTGCTGCGTTTTTTAGGTTCTTGTTAAATTTTTCTCCTCATTTGCCTCACCTTGGCCCTGGCTGTGCTCATATCAAACTGTAATTGGCAAAAATCCCCACATATGATCACATTCATTCTTCACAGCATCCCGACAGGTAGGAAATGCGAGCCCCATTTTATGATGACACAAACAGAATCACAGGAAGTTTAAGTATCTTGCTGAGCTTCAGGCAGCTAGTTGAAAACCTTTAACCTGTTCCAGGTGAATTTGAACACAAGCTGCATTCTTACAACCAAAACGAAACTGCTGTCTAGGACAATAATACAAAGGACAGCCCTGGGGATCCGGTGACATGGATTGAAATAAATAAAATTCATTCTAAGAAGTATTTTAATTGAAATTGTGATCACAGGACGCTAGAAGCTGGATAACTGGAAGGTTCCAAGGAATTACTTCCCAGGGAGTATTTGACACATAACTCTTGAAAAGTCACATTGAATAAAATGACATTCCCTACTCCCCAAAAATGTCTTTTTCAACAAATTCTTTAAGCCATCGGCTCTATTTGGCCTGCAAACTAGTTCAAACCCCTACCTGTGCTCTCTTGGTGCATCATAGCGCTAAGTGTTCATTTCTTCCTTCTTTGAAGCCAGGAACTGGTTTCCCTTGGATACACACCATCAAAGCCATTTTTAATTAAATTTCTGAGAAACTTGGCAGAATGAAGGAAAAACATCTGACTGGACAATCTTCATGAGAATAATATCCATAAGTTCTACAGAAAAATTGTTTTCATTATTTCATAATTACAGCTCGTTCTCACACGCATGTTATCTACGGAGAGCTTTTGGGAGCACACAGACAATACCCTGAAAAAACTCCAGCCAGTTGGACTTTGGCCGCAGGAGGAGACATCCCTGACAAATCCTCACGGCGCAGGCTTCAGCACAGAAAGCGTTTGGGGAAGACAGGGCTCCCTTGCAAGTGCTTCCTTTGCAGTTGCAAAAGTCCAGCATTTTAGTGGGGAGATGGGAGGATAAATCTGCGGTGGAAGACCCCAGAAAAAGGACTTAACTCTTTCACACATGTGCTTTCAGTCTAGGTTTTAGTGATGCCAAGAGAGTTCAGAATTACTTGCGGATTCTCCTGTGTCATCCAATTTTTATTGCAGAGTGAGGATCTCTGTCACTTAGGGGAAAGCATGAGAAGTTTGTTTTTATTTTTTAAAGAAATTGTTGTGATAGGGACACTCTCTTTAGATGTCTCAGTAGAATTTACTATTATTAAATACTCTTGAAAAACATAGGTTAATGTTCCCAAAGGGAAAGTCTTGTCTGTGTGAAATGTCCCCAGTGGATGGTTCATTATTTATTTATTAGACAAATAATAACTGACTGATGGTGCAGGAAGTGGTCCAGGATCTGGGGATTTAGCAGTGACTAAGGTAGGCAAAATCCTGGCCTTCTTGAAGCTAACATTCTAAGGCAGAGACAGACTATAAGAAAACAAAATGACTGACTAATAAAATTTCAGGTACCGATGAGAAATAATGAGTTAGGGCCAGACGACAGAGACTGATGGGGTGGTGGGGGCAGGCTACTCTGGGTGGGATATTCAGGGAGGACCTTTTCGAGGACATTTGAACAAATATCTGAATGATGTCAGTGGATGAGCCATGTGAGAAGTTGGGGGAAGTCTTCTAGATGGAAAGACCTTCTAGAATGTGAACCCCATGAAAGTAGAAACTGTGCTTTGTTCACTGTATCCCCAGATACAGTGCCTGACACATACTAGGCATTTCATACATCCTTATCCAGTTTTTGCCATGTAAAAGCTTTAATGTGGGAACCACTGAAAATAGCAACACGGCCAGTGTGGCTGGAGCTGAGGGATCAGGGAAAGGGTTAGGTGTGAGGTGTCCATTTTTCCAGGCATCATTACATATAGAGCCTCTATTTAGTCTCAGAATTGCCTGGTTTGGATAGATAAATTATATGGTCACTTTCCTAACAGGCTATTGTGCGGAGTTTGAGTGTAATTGTGATGGGAAGGCAGCAGAAGACTTTGAGTAGGGGAGCAGGGTTATTCCTTTGTTAAAAAGATATTTTCAGTACACACCTGTAAGAATGGCCAAAATCCAGAACACGGATAACAACAAATACTGGCAAAGATGTGGAGCAATAGAAACTCATTCTTTGCTGGTGGAAATGCAAAATAATATGGCCACTTTGGAAGACAGTTTGTTGTTTTCTTATAAACACACTCTTACCATATGACTCAGCATTTGTACTTTCTGGTACTTACCTAAAGGAGTTGAAAACTTATGTCCACACAAAACCAGCACACAGAGTTTTATAGCTGTTTCACTTATAATTGCCCAAACTTGGAAGCAACCAAAATGTCCTTTAAAAGGTAAATGAACAAATAAACTTTGGTACATTCAAACAATGGAATATTACATAGTACTAAAAAGAAATAAGCTATCAAACCATGAAAAAACATGGAGGGACATTAAATGTATATTGCTAAGTGAAAGACGCCAGTCTGAGAAGGCTGCAGACTGTATGGTTCCAACTCTATGACATCCTGGAAAAGGCAAAACTGTGAGATGGTAGAAGGATCAGTGGTTGCCAGAGGTTGTGGTGCAGTGGGGAGATACATAGGCAGAGCACAGAGGAGTTTTAGGACAGTGAAAATACTCTGTTTGAGACTGTAATGATGGATACATGGATACATGTCATTATACATTTGTCCAAACCCACAGAATGTACAACACCAAGAGTGAATGAGAATGTAAACTGCGGACTTTGGGTGATTACAATGTGTCAATATGTGTTCATCAGTTGTAGTAAGTGTACCATTCCAGCAGGTGAGGAGGGAGGGTTGATATCGGTGGGGGGAGGGGGAGGCTATGCATGTGTAGAGACAAGAGATATATGGGAACGCTGTACTTTCTGCTCAGTTTTGCTGTGAGCCTAAAGCTGCTCTAAAAAAAATGCCTTTAAAAATATTAGTGAGGCCAATCTAACTATATCAATTTATCATCATCATCATTTATATTATGACAATGATAATACACTATTAAGGAAATTTTTACCTCCAGGAAAGCAAGGATGATTCAACATCAGAAAATCAAGCAATGTAACTTACCACATTAGACTAAAGGAGAAAAACTATACAATTATTGTAATAGAACCATAAAAAGCACTGATAAAATTCAATAACTATGTATGATTAAAAATAAAATACTCTTAGAAAATCAGATCTAGAAGGAAATATCCTTATTTTAGAAAGGTCATATGGCAAATATCTACAGAAAACATGATGTTTGATGGAGAAATTCTAGAGGAACTCCGTCTAAGACTGGGAAGTAGACAGGATGCTCACTCTTACTGCTGCTGTTTAACTTAATATCGGGAGTCCTGGGCAACTGCCCTGGAAGAAAAGAAATTGAATAGCATGCAAAAGGATTTGAAGGGAAAAGAATTGTCATTTGCTGTGGACAAGATCATCCATATAGAAAACCATTAGAATAATCAACCAACTATTGGAAAAGATAAGAGATCAGCAAGGTTGCCAGATACAACTCAAAAAATCAGTAGCATTTCTCTATACCAGTAACAACTATAGATATAAGAAATATATTTCTTAAAAATAGGATATGCTTCATAGCAAAAACAGAAAGGATAAACTTCCTAGGGACTAATTTATCAAAGAAGACTTAGCGATCTCTCCGGTACGTGGGTATGCAATATTCATCTGATGGAATATTCATCAAGTTGCAAAAACAAAATCTATATGAAGGTTATAAATACACAAACTCCTTCAAAGACTAGCTAGGAATATTCTGAAGAGAAAAGGACAAGAAGGAGGAACTAGATTTACCAGAAATGTAGAAGTATTATAAAACAACAGTTATTGAAACAATTTGATTAAGAAATGACTACTTAGAATCTCCGTGGAGAAAACATGAAACTGTATTAAGAGATACAAGTAAGATGTGAATACATGAAGAGTGATCCCATGCTCCTAAATGGCATAACTTAATAAAGATGTCAGCTCTTAGCAAAGAAGTCCATCAATTCAATGAGATCCCAATGAAATTCCAGCCAGATTTTCTTTTTAGAAACCCAACAGTTTTATGTAAATCTGATAAGGAAGTTTAACGACCCATGAGTAACCAAGTCAACTTTGAAAAAGAAGAGCAAAGAGTGGAGGAATGGGGACTTGCCTGACCACAAAGTCACAGTAATAAAGTGGTACAGGTCTGATGAAAGAACAAACAGGCCAGTGAAACACAACGGGGCTCAGAGAGAGAACTGTATTCCTGCCTAAGACCACATACATGGGTGGACTCGAGCTAGATCAAGACGTAGAAACACGAAGGGTAAAGATGTAACATTAACAGAAGATGGATACATGGAGAATATTCTTGTGACTCAGAGATGGGAGCAAACTTTTCAAACAAAAGCCCAAGGCACAAACTATGAGGCTAAAATTGATGGTTTTGATTACATCACAGACAAGCTTTTCTGTTCAATGAAAATAACCATTGTTAAAGGTCACAGAGAACAGATAGGGAATTTGGGAATTCTGACAAATATGCAGTCAGAAGAATCAGGGGAGGGTATAGCTCAGTGGTAGAGCATTTGTTAAGCATGCACAAGGTCCTGGGTTCAAGCCCCAGTACCTCCATTAAACTTTTTTTTTTAAATTTGACTTATAAGAAGAGAAAACATAAAAGGGTATCTGGTTATGATGAGACACTCAGCTCACTGAGGTTTGCAAGAAATGCAAATGAGAACAAAAGCTATCCCTTTACACACATCAGATTAGCACAGATTACAAAGCAGGAGCTCATGATAAGCGCTGTGCAGAGGTGAGGAGGTCATGTCCTGCTGGTGGGCATGTGGGCTGGTGCAGCCATGTTGGATAGCCACTGGCCCAACTTGGTCGCATTAGGATGAAGCCTACCCTCTGACCCAGCCATCCTGCTGGGGAAGCCAGAGGTTTGTCATGGGCAGGGTATCTGGGTGTCCTTGCCAGAGAAAATCTGACAAAGGTCCATAAGGGGACATATACGAAGATGTTTATTGTTTTTCAGGGAAGTGGAGGCCATTGGGGATCCCTCACTGGGAGGATGGGGGAAGCATTTGTGGTGGATGCTCTCTGGAGAGTATCATATAGTCATTAACCGAGACTTGGTATATGTGTAGCAACATGAAAAGACCTCGAAACCAGAGTGCTGAGTGAAAAAGTGAGAGACGGAATGAGGCATACAGTGCGATATGATTTGCATACGTTAAAAATACCTGCAGACTAGACATCAATATTTGTTTCACGAGAAATATATAATTACACACACGCCAGAAAGGTATGGAAAGGAGCCCCGCAGCTCAATGGAGATGATGCATCATAAGCTGAGGATTTTAATTCGAGATCCAACATTGAATGTACAAAAAAAGGAAGGGGTGGGGGAGGAAGGTGGGAAGGAATCAAAGTGGAGGGTGACTCTGATCCAGACCCTCCTGCTGCGCCAGTCGGTGTCTGGTGAGGCTGTCTTAAGGGTGGTCTCAAAGAAGGTGGTCCCAGGACTTACCATTCACGGCTGGCCTCTGGGAAATTGGTTATGGAAGAAATAATTGCAAAGGGGCATTGGGACAGATCTACGCATGGAAGAGGCCAGGCAGAAGGAGAGTGTGGAGGCTGGGTGGTCAGAGGTGGATGAGCAGTTAGAGAATCCTGTTTACCTTGTCAGATGCCAGGACCACAGTGACTTCCACATAGTCGTGAACAGAGATGTGTGCAAAGTTGATCTGTGGGATCCAGCCAGGGCATCTAGAGATATAGGAGGGATGCCTCTGGACCAAATTCTGCAGATGCAATGTGGTGCTGAGGACACCGCTCACCACCGTTCACAGCTGCTGGCAGCCCACACTGGTTCAGAGGGGCCCAAGCTGGCCAGATGGATTCGGGCTAAAAGGTATATTGTAGATACAAGTGAATTAAAAGCATAAAGCAAGGCACACAGGTGCATAGTTAAGGGAACTAAGTCATAGTGAAAGAATTAATTAGGTTGTATTTGTACTGTAATACTTCCCTAAAGGGCCTGAAAATCTTGTAAAGTCAGGCTCCAGGTAATGCATTGAAACAATTCTCTGATTTATAAATATTTATAGCCAATCTCTGTATGTTTTGATTTTTGTATAAAGAAAACTACTACACATTACTCTTAAGCCTCCTTTTAGGTATCTGTATCTATTACTTTTGTTCCAGAAGCAGAGGATTTAAAAATTTTTCTTAACTCAGACCCCTATATTCTAGTCTAGGCAGCCCTGTAATAATTAATTCTAATTATTCATGTTATTGGTCTTTGAGGACCAGTAAGTACTCCGCATGTCACCATGGAAACCAGCACAAGTGCTGTCAGGTTCTATCAAACTTCTCCATCTAAACTCCTCCTGCTGATTTGACTGTGGAAGACTGGAGACCCAGAGAGCAGCTGGCATGAGTTCCAAATACAAGGCAATGATCCCAAGAGTCTCAAAATGTTCTCGGGGATGTCTGCACACATCGGAAAGGAGAGTGATCACAGGTCTCATAAACGGACTTTTCCTCCTTCCACAGCGTGGTGAGAAACCTCCTGTCCGCACCTACCTTTCAGGACAGGTGTGGATATTCAGTAGGCGAACCTGGGGCTCCGTCTTTAGAGGGTGCCTTTTGTGGGGACTGTATAGGGAGCAGGACTCAGACTCAGTGCCGAGTTGGAGAGAGAGCCTGGCAACTATCGAGCGGGGATGGAGATGTGTCTCCTGAGTAACTCAGTAGTAACCTCCACTTACTCGACTGTTGCAGGAGAGAAATGTTGTTCATCTCAAGATGACTTTTAAGAAACAGAGCGCCAAACTTTATGTAAGATATTAAAAATGATCCCATGTGCAATTTCAAGACTCATATGCCGTCAGCCTTCATAGACTCCTTCCTTCCAGCCCCCTCAGCACCTTATCTATTCCTGCAGCTGCACCAGGGGCATCATGGATGGATGGGGCCGTGCCAGTCTGGCCCGCTGCTCACCCCCCATGGCCCAGCGCAGGGCCTGGCCCACAGGAGGCCGAAACGAGTTGAACAAACCAGTGAATAACACCTGGCTAACTGTCTCTCCAGTGGGCTGCTGATTCAGCAGTCCTCAGCCCTCTGGATTTCTCAGACCAGTGACATTTCCAAAACCACATTTCAGGACCCACAGAGTGGGTGTCATTAAGACTAACAACAAAACAACAAAGTAACACATAAACAGCTCTATGGTGATCCTCACAGAAGAAAGGCTTTTCTTCACTTTAGAAAGATAGAAAAGATCTAGTCTAAGAGTGAAAGCAAATCCTGTAAATTCAACATATTTTGCTTTTTGAAAACCCTTTACGATGTCCTTCTTTCCCTCATTTCCTCACAGACCAGTGCAGCCCTGTCATGGATCGGGACTGGTTCTGAGACCAGTGTTTGGAAACCGGAGATAAATGACCTGTTGCCCAAAATATTATCAAGAGTAAATCATTTTCTCCTTTTCTATTCTCTGCTTAGCGTCTTGCTGACTTCTAGTTTTCAACATCAAAAAATTTTTCCATTCCTTTTATGTATAATAAATGAAATCTACATACCCCTCCCCTATAACGTAACTGTTTGCCTAAAATACTCTCAGTTGTAACTGTCTCCTTGTTCCTTTTCCCCTTGTGCTATCACAGTCTTGACATCTTATGAGAATGGCTTTAAGAGGTTAGGTGTTCCCTTAACCTTGTCATCTTTGAGACTCACTGCTAACATCTGGTATTCTCATAATTCCTTTAATTCAAGGAGCTTAATGTGCTCTGCATAGTGCCTCTAATCCTCTAATAAAGTATTTTGCTACTAACGGAGGGGGAGGCAGGCATTCTGTATCAAGGTGACATGGGTGCTGAAGTTTTCTAACAACTTCTCCCAAGATGCAAGCTTCTCCTCCTTGGAGACTGTGAAGTTGAGGGATAGGTCACGGTTGCCTGGGGACTCTTGAATATGAAGTCCTGGCTCCATTATCCAGAGGCATTTTGCTGCCTTTACTAAACAGCTTGGCTGAAAGGGCGGGGGAGAGTCTGTCCTGGTGGTCCACATCATCACAGATGGGACTGTCTTCAAGAATATATTTGTTTTAACGTAAGATAAACTTATTGTTCATTGTAGGGACAGGGCACCATGAAAGGCATTATTCCTTCCTATAAAATCACTTGCACAATGCCTGTAGTCAGAGTTTTGCATTTCCTGGAAAGGGTGAACGTTCGCTGGCTGGCTCTTTCCAGGCGATGGCAGAGATAGCAAACTATGCAAAGACCACCACCTAGCGTCCGACTTTGAAATGACTGCTGGACCAGAAGAGACCACGCATGTTAAGCTTTCCTCCTCCCTAATGTAAGAGTCTATTTCGTTATGTGTTCCGCTGTATTGCGTGTTCCTTTTGATCTTTGCTTTGAAAGTGAAATTGCCCATAACCTGTTACCAATATTGTGTATGTTTTTATTGTCCAGGTACATGCATGGGCACACAATTTGGTTTTACAGGTTTTAAGGGAGGATTGACTAACGTGTGAGTTAAATGCTCCTGAAGATTGAGCCTTCAGGACTCAGATTTCACCACTTCCAAGAAGTCTTCCATGATCTTTCCTCAACCCTATTCTCTGCTGGGTGGTCACCCCATGTGCGTTTAAAAAAAAAAACTGCGTACAAATGGTGGCTCTTGTCGCTGGGGATTGTAATTGCTATTCACCTGTTTCTCATCCAAAAGGGCGCGCATTCCTCAAGGGCTAGCATCGGGTCTCACAGTTGGTATTATACCTTAACCCGGTACGTGGAGATTCTCCATCCGAATCTGTTGAATGAAATGAATGAATGAATAAATGAATAAGGTTTTCTAAAGAAGATTCAAAGGTGAGGCTGATTTTTTTTTCCTTGTAACTCTCAGCTTTCTTTTGCGCTCAGTAAAGCATTCTAGCTTGAAAGAGCTGAATTTAACAAAATTTAAAACTCTATGTAAGAACTTGGGAAGATCATCAAAATCCTGACTTGGGGGCAAAAGCTTGAATTCCAAGGTGAATGAAGCTCTGATGACAGGCTGCATCTGCCTTTCGATATCCGATTCTCGGCTCTGTCTAGTACTTTACAAGGCGGAGACTAACTATTTTTCTCTTATACCACAGTCCTAATCGGCCCCGATCTGCTTTAAATGTGCATCTGTTTGTTGGCAGCAGGGACCGGAGTACCAGCCCACAAGAGGACTAGAGACGGGGAAGCCTGGTGAACAGGGAGCTCTGCCTTAGGAATGTCCAGGTCTCCTTCCTGCAGACCCCCTGCTGATCTGAGATAAGTTGCTATCACTCTCCCAAATTAAAAACCTTAATCTTCCTGTTTCTTAGGAGAGGCACTCCTTATCTAAGCTTAAGGTAATTAATCCCTTGTGTGATATTGGATAAAATTCCCCGATCCTGATTAGCAGGAGTCCTGGAGTCTCCAAAATACGACCTGGGCTGTAAAATTGAGATAAATCACAACACGATTCATCAGTGGAAGACCATGCCCCATGACTCCCCTTACAAAGGCAAAGTGGTTGAGAACAGGAGAGCTGGACTCATATTCACCTGACCTCAAAACCTGGCTCTGGTACATATTTGCTGTACAGTTTTGATAAAATTATTTAAATTGCTAAACCTGTTTCCTCCTCTGTAAAAGAGGCCGTGGACGCATAACACCTACCCACAGGGGAATTAGAGGGTTTCAGGAAGGTTGCCGCATATAGCATGCTTAGTGGACCGCCTGGCATGTAAGTAAGAGTTTAGCACAAATACAAATGCCAGAGACTCGCCGTGGACAATTCCTTTCCCAAGTCCTCCAGCGTTTCAACCGTACTCCTAGGGCCTGGACACAGTCAGGTTTTTCTTCAGGATCTACTGATGCGTGGTTACCAGGACGATCAGCCCCGAAGGCCTCACCCTGGGCTCTGGCTCTGGCTGACAGGCCTGGCACTAAGCACGCCACGAGCTCCTGCCCCTCCAGTCCTTGTCCAGCTGCTCTCTGTGCCTCCAGAGAAGCCTCCCCCGACCTCTGCGCTCAGCTCCTCACCCTTCAAGACTCCAGCTCATAGGTTGTTCTCTTTCTGCAGCCTTATCCTGGCACCAGGAACAACAGGCGGGTCTCTCCCCGACACCCTGGACTCACAGTGGCCACGCACTCACAGTTGGCCATCTCCCCAGCCAGCCTCCGAGCTCCTGAAAAGCAGGGGCCATGCCTCCTTCATTCTAGTCTCTCAGTATTTATTTCACACTTGGCACTTAGGGGACCATCCACAAATGCTTCCAAAGACAAAACATATTCAGTGTCGTAAACATGAATTTCACCTAGATGGAACTCGAGAGAGTCTTTCCGCCTCCCGATCCCTGTTGCTCCATTCCGGTTGCATCCCTAAAAAGAGCAACGCAAAGGGAAAGAAGAAATGTGAGCAGCAAGAACCTTTCAACACCGTCTAAGCACACAGGCGAGAAGCAGGAAGATGATAATCGTTAAGTCAGCAATACAAGCGGCCCTTGAATGGAGACGTTGAGAGGAGTCCTCCGGGGACGCTCCAGATGGACAGTGGGCAGCTGTGATTTGGGATGGGTTGTTCAAGTACTTTGTCCTTTGATATGGACAGCTCTCCCTCAAAGAGTGGTCCCCGGGGAGGCACCTCCCCCATCCTCCGGATTTTATGTGGACAGTGCTTTGAAACAGTCACCGCTCATTTTTGCCTTCCAAATCCCCTGCCAGTACAGTGTTAAAAGAGTAAAAAGGAATTCACGAAGTTCAAAGGAATGTCAAGGTGGGACAGATCTGTAGCATTCACATTACATCTCAAAGAGTATGTCCTTGGAGCCGTAGAGGTCAGTCCTGTGGAAGGGGCAGCTGTTTCATGTACGAATGCATTTACGCACATGTGCCTCAGAGTCTGATGGGTGGTCCTAACCGAGATCTTGTTCTGCTCCAGGGGTTACACACGGTGAAGACGGTCTCCTGGTGGGAGACATTTCTGCATTTTCTCAAGCCAAGTTCAAATAAAAGATAATTCTTGGTGTAAGAATCTCCAGTTCCAGGGGTGAGAGACGCTGACTAGAGTTTGGTCCTATACTGTCAAGAGGTGTAAGCTGGATGTCAAGGCCAAGCTTCCTTCGGGGAGCACAACAAGGAGAGGCCATCCCCTCACCTCTGCCTGCCCCGGGGGCCAGCGGTGAGCAGGAGTGGTTCCCGTCCCCACAGCTCAGAGAAGGCAACCCCCACGTCACAGCACCGATTAAATAAAGACTTGACCCAGGGTCTCCACTAGCGCCCCTCCCTGTTCCTGCAGTCCTTCCTGCCACCACAAGCTCTGTTGTCTTGTTTCCATAGCCTTGGAGGAGGTCACTTCTAAGATGAGGAGTCTCTTCCTGAAGCCCTAGCCGCTGGACTTGGCACCGGGAGAAAAGGATGGAGGCCAAGAACGTGCAGGACAGGACTTTAAGCTCTCTGCCCAGAGGTCACAAGTCAACCCAAGGTCCCCAGAACACACCTGGCTGGGTTGCTCACGCCCCTCTCCATCTTACGAAGTCACCGAAGACAGATCACTGTGGTTCCCACAGTTCTGATGCAGGATTACCTGGCTAGAGTGGCTAAGTGTCAGGACTCGACCTCCATTGGGTCACGAAGACGCTGAGGCCTCAGAGACAAAGTGGTGGCCACTGGATTTTACGTCGTGGTCCCGCCACCTCCCATTCTCCCCGCTTCTTTCTCCTCCCTGCTTCTCCAGACGGGCACTGCCTCGCTGCTCTCCCATCCATTTCTTTCTTTGCTTCCTGCTCTTCTCTGTGTTCAGGGAGCTAGTCCTTGAGAACTCCATGCCTGGGGCCCCTCTGCCGATGGACAATGATGAGGCTGAGGGCTGGGGAGGCACTGACAGGAGACCTAGGAACAGAAGGGAGGGAGATTCCCCCTCATTCTTCTCTGCTTTGGGTGGGGGCAGCCCTGCAGGGTTCCTTTTCCTGCAGGGGCCTTGGCTCTGGCTCTGGCAAAGCCCCTCTGCCCTTTGTCCCTCCTGCAGTCAGGGGTGCAGCTTCTCCCTGCTGACGCTAATCTCTGGGTTGCTTCAGTGTCCCCTGTGTGGCCTTTAAACTTTTCTAACGCCTTTATTAAGTTCCCTCTATAAAACCACCTGGAACGGGTTCTGATTTCCTGAAAGGGCTCTAACTGGTACAGATGCCCTACTCATCACCTCCTCCTTCCCAGAGGCTAGCACAGGAGCTGGGAGACTGAGTCTTACTAATTCTGCTCAAGGGATTCGTCCTTGCAGGTGAGGCAGGGACTCCTGGGCCCAGGGCCGTGAATGTGGACAGAGAGCTCTACTCTATTCCTCCATCTTAGGCGCTTGCCAATAACATTCCATGTGACCTGGTGACAACCATTGCTCTATATTCTATTAAACCAAGAAATTACTACATTCAAATATTTCTCACCTACCGAAATGGCAATTTCACATGACTCTTCTTAATAGAAAAAGAAGCAGGTAGGGAATACACAACAAGTAAATTGTCCGTGAGGACTTACAGCCAATAATAAAGCTGACATTTACTGTGTGTTTACCACGTGCAAGGCATCCTAAGGCACATTAAACAGTACTAATGATGGCAAATTTATCCATGATACCTGATCTAAGTGTTTTGTATATAGTGAATCATTTAATCTACAAAACAACTCTGCAAGGTGAATACTACTTTATCCTATTTTATGGATTAGGCACAGAGAGATTAAGCAACTTGTGGAAGATCACACAGTAAGTGGCAGAGTCAGGATTTGAAGCCAGGGAGCTTGGCTCTGAAGCACGTGTCCTGAGCTACTCTACCCTATGTTGTCTGAAAGCAGATGTCGTTATAGGCATTTTGCAGATGGGAAGCTGAGAATCAGAGAGGCTGCATGACTTGCCCTAAGTCAAACAGCTGGGATGTTCTAAGATGGCATTTGAACGCAGTGCCATCCAACTGCCAAGCTTAAATGCTTCCCCTCTTCCGTGGCCCCTCTCTTTCCAATTTGTCCTGAGGGGCCTCTAACACTGCACTTCACTGGGTTCTTTTGCCACAAAGATGATAATGTGTATATTTCATCACATTCCACCAGCACATCAGACTCTTGCTGCATTTATTGAGTTTCCCTCACTGTGACGCCCTGGGTCCTTACTTGTGTGTGTAACCAATTCAGAAGGAAATTATTGTGGTTTGTGTTAAGACCCTTGCCATGTAAGGGCGCTGAGTATCTTTTTTGATCTTAGACTTATTCTCACTACTTCTATTTATTCCTTAAAAAATCGGGCATTTAATAATGACCTTGTTTACACAGTTTATAAGTGTTTTATATTATATTTGTGTAGTGCCAGGAAGCACAGGCATTATTTCTCTGTACAAGAGGCTTCTTTTCTATTCCTTGGCAATGCAGGCAGGATCTGTAAGGCATCTTTCCGTTCAAAGATCCCCTTCATTTAGGTAGGACGTTAATATACCATCAAAGTTCAACTGCAAAGGGCTGTAGTATTTAAATTGGCCACAAGAGGGCTCTCTTTCTTTGTCCCTCAGGTCTGTAGCAATAATAGCTTTGGGGGCCACAGATGTGAAATGCCATTCTGGACACAGTAATTAAACTACATTTAGTGCAATTTACCAAAAATAAGTGAAATTGTTTGTTTGGAGGAATAATAAATTCTATCATTTCTTTAACCTCCAAATACAAAGAGGAAAACCTTTTAATAAAATGAAATTGTTTTCCAGCAGGAATTCACAGGAACTTCTCCCATTCCAATTTGAGTAGTGGCTTTTGCAAAATAGTAATCCCATGTTAAATTTGTTTAAAAATGCTTCCTCCCTCTCTCTCTTTTTTTTTTTTTGGTAATTTAATGTCTTAAAGAATCTTTCTGAAAGATTGATAATAACTGGAATGGTCAATTATCTTGAGCTTCCTTCTGAGGCTCAGGGTACAGGCAGGGAAACAGAAGCCACAACTGAAATACCAACAGAAGGAATTTCAGGTGGAGAATAGATCACACAGGTGTGAGAGGGCTGAGGAAATAGAAAGGGACCGTTGGAGTAACCCGCATCATACCGCTGAAGTTGCAACTACTCTTGGGGCTGAGGAAACAGAGGAAGGAGGTGGGATTATCAAAACCTAGATGTTTCAGGAAAGGGACTTGGCTGCACTCATACTTCGAAGAGGACGCAACGAGGCTGCTTTTGGCAACGCTGAAGCTGAATGGACCTGGTCAATGCCAGGGGGAAGGGTCCTTAAGAGGCAATGTTCTAGGAGCAGCGGGTCCCCATTCCTACCCCAGTCCCAACCTTCTGGTATCCCTCTAGTGCCCCCTACTGGCAAAACATACCCAGGAGCCAAATGTCAAAAGCGAGATCCAGCCCTCACATCACTGACTGAGCAGAATATAGAAAGGTGGCTTCAGAGCACAGCTCACTCCCTTGGTTACTATAAACACTTTCTCAACATGTTTAAAGTTCCATACAAAAATGATCACTTCTTGCTTTGGCTATAGATGATAGCAATTGTCATTATCTTTTACTATTGGACGTGGATGTACTATGTAATACCTTGGAGAATTCCTTGAGCTCTAGATAGATTCTTGTGTCGTAGAAAACTGATGTCTCAGTACGTAGGCAGGATCAACCAGCTCAGAAACCCCCTTCTTCACTTGCTAGTTCAGCAGGAGGGGGAGCTCCATATGGCCGATTGGCAGTCTCCTCTTCCAGATAGATCAGTGCAGCAGTTTGGTGTCACCAGGCAGAAGCATTATGAAATCGGAAATGATCTCGGAGCGGATCAGAAGAACCCAAAGTCTCAGGGACAGAAAGCAAACATGCCGAGTGGATATCACGTGTCATAGTGAGAAAAGCTGCTCCCACTTCCACCCTGGATCCTGCACCCAGATGTTCTGGCTTTGGGAGAAACGGAACCTCATATTGAAAACTGATTCAAAGCATATGTGGCATCCAATTAACTAGAACTCTGACCTTCAGGTTATTCTCCCAAATTGGGCTGTAACTGAGTCTTCCGTAGGCCATTCCACTTTCTGTCAGGCCAGCTGCCCCTGGGTGACAGGATATATGGTGAGACCAGTGAATTTCATGGTATGAACCCCATATCACAATTTTTTTTCCTGAGAATTGAGATCCTTGGGCAGAAGCAATGCCATGTAGAATTCTATGCATGGTAATAAGGCATTATGCAAATTTGATGTTGGAAATTTTTGTTAAGCATGGGTTTCAGGATGACCAATATACATCCTGGCAGAGAATAAGCCATTGGATGGATGACAATGTCCCAAAAATCAAGTCAGATCTGCTCTCCATCCTGTCCTTCCCCCTCTTCCACCCTTTCTTCTTTATTTCTAGGTAGGGTTTTCTGTTTATTTGAGGACAGATATTTATGGGCCAAGAGCCGTGTTGATGGTGAATCAAGTTGTCACCATGCCTACACTTCAGCACGTGTCTCTGTCAGGAAGAAAGGCAATGGAGAGGAGGTCACATGTGCCTTTGGAGGCAAATGTTTGCCTGAAGTTGACTTGGTTTCAACCTCAGTATTTATTTTCCTGAGCCTCATGATTTCATGAAATATGGAATATTCCACAGCCATGCACAGTCAATTATCACCTATATTTATGCTCTCTCTAAGAAGAGGTATGTAAATGCATTGCTTTCCCTCAAAAGGACAAAGGACTTAAGCAATTTTCTATTTGTTTAGTATTGTGATGGCAACACTGTTTATATTTAATGTTAGTTTTCAAGGTGGTAATACTTTCAGTGTTTCGTGCCAGTACCAGATCCAGTACTAACCCAACTCAGTAGTTTTACAAGCATCTAAAGAGCTGAAACTCACTCTACTGCTGAACATTTTAGGTCTGAAATTATAAGGAGAAAGTCACAAGGGAGAGTGTGTCTAGAAGACACATTCTCCAAGCATCAGTCCAATTCTGCATGGTCCCTTGGTTTCCTATAAGACAAAGACCCACCTCCTCTCCCTCCACTTTGGTTGGTTGACTTTTTCACATTTCAGTAGCTTGTCTGGTGGTCAAATTCTCATCATTCTTATGACTATAGAAAGAAGAAAGTTGAACTGTTCTTTAAATATACATGTTCATGATTTTTTTTTCAACAAGCATTTAATGAAGACCTATTTTACACTGAGAATTGGGTCAGCACTGAGCATACGTCTGTCACAAGTGTTCTAGGTCAGGCCAGTCTTAGAAGACCAGGAGGATTACAGTAACTGGAACAAAAATGTAATTCCCTGCTTCCTCTGTTCATGGGAATCCCAGTCTCATCCTAGTCTCTGATTTTGGTTTGGGGTGTTCTGTGTGTATGCCAACCTGCCTGCAAACAGTAGTCTTCCTCTGACTCTTTCCTCTAGGCTGACTTGCTTTGCGTGGCCTTGAATTCACCCTTTGTGACTTCACTCTTGGGGAATATGTAAGGGAGGCACTGGTGAGCACCAGTTATTGAAACTAGAAAACCTGGCTCTGCTGTCAGATTCAAAAGATGAGGGGAAGGCCAGCAACAGGAAACCATACTAATGGGGCCAGGAGTTGTGGGAGATGAAGAGCAAGAGTCCAAAATCTTGCCTTAAAGAAGGTGTGGAGAAGAGGCTACCACCCAGGACTCTTCCTGTTGTTCACTGCTAGCTCCTGGGTGCACCATTCACATAAATCAGTGTGATTGACCACAACTCAAGAAGTGCAGTGCCCAACCTGTGCAACTGTGCTAGCCTTGCTCTAAGGCCTGGTTTTTTTAGGGTTTTGTTTGTTTGTTTTGTTTTTGTTTTTGTTTTTGTTTTTCTGTCTTGGGCATTGGGGCTACTGTGGTGCCTAGAGAGCATTCCTCGTAAGCCAGGATGGGGCAGATACACCAGCATCTTTCACATCCCTCCATTGTCCTCTCCATCAGAATGTGTCACTCTTTTCCACATCAATAGTCTTAACTGCTCTCAGAGGTACCTTTCTGTGCTTAACCCTTGGTTTTATATTGAATCAAGGGATAACCACATTACAGTCATCTCAGACATCTTTAAAAAGCTGCTTTTTCCTGGAAGAAGGCAGTCTGACTGTCCTTCCACTGAGGAGCCCTCATTTCTCCTTAATACCTGCTCCAGCCCACAGCCACTGCACTTGGCCCTCAGCGATTGCCTTTCCTTAACGAGTGTTACTGTCATCTGCTCCACATCTGGAATATTCAGATTAACTCCCGTTCCTGGGGCCTTCAGAATCTTCCCCTCAATATCAGCACTCACCTTCTAGGGGTGTGTCTCTCCCATGAGGATATTTGGCTCTTCATGTGAGCAGATGCCCCTGAGCCATCACTCAGGTCTTATAGTAGTCACGAGGCCAGGGCACCACTGAGTCATCCTTCTGGCACAGGGTAGGATTGCACTTACCTGCCCTGTCCCTCACCCCCCGGAAGTACTATGTAGCATGTGACGTGCTTGGTCAATGAAATGTGAGCAGATATGACACTTCTGGGCAGAGGCCATAGAAGCCAAGTCATACTATGTCATGTCCCTTTCCCCTGATGAGATGACCAAGAAGACACGTGTCATGATGGAGGCAGGATTATCTGGGTCCTTGAATGGCTGATGAGTAGAGCTTGCCTATTTCTTGAGGAGCAAGAAATAGACTTGGGTTGTATTAAAAAATTGAAATTTGAGGATTGTTTGTTATTGCAGCAGAACCTTATCTATCGTGACTGGCACAAGGTCCCCAAAGGTCTGGAATTGCAAAGAGTACTCACAACTCAGGCCTTCATGCTCTGCCCTTTACTAAACCAAGATGGTAGCCTAGAAGACAGCTAAGTGAAGGAGACAGTAATTATCATCTCTTAAAATCATTGCTCAGATTCACCATCATGACATCCACCATAGTGAAGGAAACTGACAGGCAGATCTTGGATTCTATGACGGCCACAGGGATGTGACTGCTGTGAGGAAGAAAAGCAAAGCATGGAACAGTGCACTGCAGGACTGGCTTTGTAGAACAGCTCACCCATTACCAAAGGGCTTTCGTGGTTCATTCGAGCCAGAACAGTGGAACTGGCTCAGTCTCTGGAGTGTCGAGAACGAACGCCGTTCCTGAGCGCAGGGATGTAACACGAGGGCCAACGCTGGAAAGCATGACGGTGCCCAGCGTTTCTTTTTTTTCTCCATTGCTCCCAGTGTTTACTTACTGCTGGTCTCCAGATGGGGAATGTGATGATCTCAGCCAGTTATAGCATTTGGGGATTTATGACTATAACCAATGGGTCTGTTTAGTTAAAACTGCTAAGCTGACAAACTTGATTTTAGTGCCCTGTCCTCCTCAGTTCTTAGCCTCTGAATATTCTCTGCTATATCGAGGCTCTTTCTGGAAATGCTGGCTTCTCCTGAAATGTGGCTGGTTGATAAGTGCTTCAACACTCAACATGTTTGCAGCATCTCTTCACTGGGTGCCTCAGCTGAGAGGTAGAGAGGCACCGGGGACAGAGAGATGGGAAGGAAATGTCCCTGACTTACAGCCTGGTGCTGGGCTGACAAATCATGGCCCACGGGCCCAGTCTCGCTTGCCACAGGTTTGGTAAATAGAGTTTCCCGGAATACCATCTGGCCCTTTTCAGAAAAAGTTTGCTGGCCCCTGCCTAGTGGATTATTAGCCTTTCAAGGGGAGTTTGCATTTCTGTAGCATCCTCTTAAAGGCCAGTTCTGTGAGACTCAAGGGGATGACATCAATGGAGGAAATTCAGGCAAGAGTGAGCTATTTTGAGGGAGGAAGTCATGTCTAGCTGCTGTCAAGTCATGCCCTTTAGGCAGCTGCCTTCTCTATCAATCCAGGAAAGCGAAGCCTTTTCCAAATCCCTGTGCAACACGGCAGGCACGGGGAAGGAGGGGCGGCTTTTGCAGCTGGGGCTGGACCCCTGGAGGAGGAGGCGAGAGCATCCTCTCGGTGTGGCTCCAGGAGGGTGCTTGGCTTCAGGGCGGCCAGCCTGGCTCTGTCTCAGACAGGAGCTGAGTTTGCTTTCTTTACTCGGGGGTTTCTGACAAAGACAGAGTGAATTATTTGCAAGTCCCAAAGAAAGGCTTCATCCATAGCTCTCCTCCACAGGCACAGATAAAGGGGACGGAATGGGGAGTTTCCCAGAGTTCCATTGGCTTTTTAGCTAAGGGGAAAATGGGAAAATCCCAGACAGTTTCAAGTGGAAAGCCCTTTTGCTGCACTACATCCATTCCCCGTGTGAGAGGGTGGCCAACCGTCCTCTGAAATGCCCATCCTCTCTCGTTGGTCAAGAAGAATCCTGCTCGCAAGCAAGTTTCCTTGTCAGAAGGACCAGCATCTTCTAAAAAACTCGAGGACTTGGCCTGTACTTACTCCTCGAATGGGGGGGCTGGGTTGAAGACTCCGCCCACTTACGTGGGTCCCTCAGGGGAAGCCCCGGCCACACTCGCGTGGAGTTGGGTGCTCAGAACCGGGGCGGTGAGTCCTTCCAAGGTGGCAAATGACACTTGGGGCCTGAGTCGGGCTGAGAAAGACCCCTTCTCAGTCTGTGATGCTAACCTGAGTGGAGGGAAGAGGACAATCATACAGGGCCTCAGAGCCCTTCTCCCCCTCTGGCGTTGTCATGGAAACTTAGCCATCTCAGCAAACATGGGCTGAGTGTTTGGGGAGCAAGGCAGCGTCCTGACAGGAGCTCTGAGAGGACGTGGCATTGCCCTCAGGACTGTGAAGTAGAGACAAAAGTAAATAACAAACCTGAAAGCAAGATGGGTAGTGTGAAGTCTAGAAAAGGCACTAAATCTTGGACTTTGGAGAAAGACACATGTATATTTAAATTTCAACTCTGTCACTTACTAGCTATGTGACTCTGTGTATAGTCATGATTTCATCCAAAGAACATTAATTGAAGGCCTGCTGTGTGCCAGGCATCCTTCTAAGTGCCAAGGATCCAGAATGGCCCAGCTTAGAGATGTAACCTTTCTCACCCTCATAGGTCTTACACGTTCTGATGGAGGAAGACAGACAATAAGCATGAGAACACACAGATAAAAATGTAACTTCAGAGAGTGATGGGGCTATGGAAAAATAGACTGATGTACAAGAGTGACTCAGAGTGGTAGCTCTTTATGAATGAGTGGTCAAGGCAGCTTCCTGGAGGAGGTGACATCTGAACCGAGACCTAAGGAAGGAGGCAGACAGGTGACAATCTGGAGGAAGAGGATTCCAGGAAGCGAGAAGTATTGGTGATAATGTCTGCTCCCATGAGTCTCTGAGTTTCAGCTTCTTTGTCAATAATTGAGAGAAGATGGCACCCCTTAATGGGATTGTCGTGAAGGTTCAATGATATAATGTATCTAAATCTAAAGTATTTAGCTCAAAACCTAGCACCAGGTAAATACTCCTTAATATTACTAAGTATGGCAGCACACGAAGGCACAGTTAATTCTGACGGGTGTGGGCAAATGCCAGCTGGTGAAGGGCTGGCATTTGACTCAGGCCTTGCAGAATGGGAAGGGCTCTGGTAAGCAGATAATAGGTTTGATTTCTCTGCTGTCCATTCCTGTATCTCCTAGTAGCTTCCCTCTTGGAAGCCTGATGACACTTCATTATAATAACATGAATCTTTTCTCTCCTCTAATCTGTAGATTATATAAAAGCAGAGGCTTCCTGTTTTTTTCACCATTCTACTCCAGCACTTAAATGAGCTCATGCATGCCAAGAATTGAGAATAATCTTTTGTGCATGAATGAAAGAATGAATGACGGGAGGGCTTTGAGGTAGTAAGCATGGCATGAAGTTGAGTCTGTTTGGAAACGGATGATGGACCTGCAAAGAATGAGCCTGGAACCTGCAAAGGTTGGCCTCTTGGGAATAAGAATTGTTCCTGCCTGACTACCTTCTTTGAACTAGGACACTGGCTTTTTTCCTGCCTTCAGACTGCACCCAAAACATCAGCTCTTCCTGAACCTCGAGGCTGCCGGCCTTTGGTTGGAGCTATACCATCAGCTCTCCTGGTTCTCGGGCCCTCAGATCAGACCAGAACGAAACCATCTGCTCTCCAGGGTCTGCAACTTGCTGACTCAGCCATGCAGATCTTGAGACCTGCCAGCTTCCATAATCACGCGAGCCAATTTCTAATAATAAATCTCTTCATATGTATGTATGTATGTGTATGTATGTATGTGATACATGCATATGTGTATAGGCATATATATCGGTTCTAGTCCTATTGGTTCTGATTCCCTGGAGAATGCTGACTTATCATAAGCGCCCCTCCTGAGGGATTCCTTTTAATTTAATCCCATCTGTAAAAGCCCTATCTCCAAATATAGTGACATTCTGCTTTATTAGGAGTCAGGGCTTCAATATGTTATTTGGGGGAGGGAGATATAACTTGACACATAATAGTTAGCAAAGAATTCTTTACTTGTTTAAGCCATTTTTAAGCTAAGAACATACTTAACTGTTTACACAAGGTGTAGATACACATACTTAGTTTAACAATCCATGAGGAGGTGTCTTGCAACCTTTCCTTGGGAGCAGGTTACAATTTCTTCCACCTTTGAAAAGTCCTTTAACAGTGGGCTTGGGAGAAAGCAGGTCTCAAAGGGTGTCAGTTTGATGACTGACTTTTGGGGCATCTCCCAACCATGCTTTAATTTGCCCATTTCAGCTAACACAACATTGTAAACTGACTATACTTCAATTAAAAAAAAAATCATGCGCCCTTGATGTGAAAGGCATTCTAAATATGGAATCGTCATCTTGAGCTTGGGGGTGGGGGAGGGGTGGCTCTGCAGCCCCAGAGAGGCGGCTTTCTTCAGCCAAATGTATTGAAATATCCTGATGCTTGCCTTCCAGCCAATGTCAGCTGCTAATCTGTATGAATTAATGCAGTAATAATTGGGCCGTATTCAGCAAGCACTAATTTCTTTCACTACATCAAATCAAGCCTCATGATTGTTTCGAAATAAACATGCCATCCCCAGAATGCTGAATCCCTGCACCAGCAGCTGGGTTCTCGATGGATCTGGAAAGGGTCTGGCAAGGAGGCTGAGTTGTCTAGTGGCAATACTCATGGACTTTGATTCTGACCAGTGTCCAGGGAGCCTTCACTCAGGGAGCATCCTTCAGTGCCCTGCCTTCTTCAGGAGGCTCCATCTCCACTGCGCAGGAGAGAACAGCCCAGTAGCTAAGATCTCCAGATGAGCGGTTGTTCCCCAGGCCTGGGTAAGGTGGGGGCCTCACGGTGTCACTGCAGTGAGAAACCATGAGAGAGACGATCTCAGAGATTCACAGGGTAGGCTGCAAATAAACCTCAGAGGAAGTGTCTAACAGACTCTCACCAGCGAGGAAACAGGAAAACCCAAGAGACAGAGCCTTCAAGCCAGGGAGCCAGAGATGCTTTCCTTTGCTCTGCCTACAGGAGGGAAAGAGGGAGAAAGAACAAGGTCTAGAAGGACAAGGAGGAAGTAGGGCAAGGATGGATGAGTAGGTGGTAGTTCGCCAAATAAGGTAGCTAACGAGCTGGTGGGAACTTTAGACGGTCCACGCCATTCTCTGGGCAGTGCTTTTAGTAAAATCACAGAGGTTGATGTTGCCAGGTCTTACCTCTTCTCTCTCACTCTTGTGCCGTTATTATTAGCACCAGGCGCTGTGCTCCACGGGGGTAGGGTGGGGAGGGGGGACAAAGCACGTGGTTTCCGTCTTCCCTCCCCTCCGTTCTTGTTCCTCTCTCTCTCCCCCTCCTCTGTCTCTGTCTGTCTCTCTCCCCCTTCATCCTCTCCTCTCCATGTTTAGGTTCTAAATAACTTTGGGGGAAATTTATATTCCATTCAGGGGAACCATTGTTGGCCAAGCACTTACTAATTAATTTTCCAAATAAGCAATTCAGGAGTGAATTCCACATCTGTTCTCCTCACGTTGGTTGTTCAGTGTAGGCAGAAGGGTCTCCCACCCGCACCCTGCCAGGGGGCCTCTCTCCGGCTCCCCCCTCCCCCTCCCCCGTGTGTGCTGCCTCGCACCCCCACTCCCCACGAGCTGCTTATCTCTCCGCAAGCTTAGAATGTCAGCGCCTGTAAAGCTTCTTTAGATTTCGCTCCTCTTCCCTTCTGTCCTTATCCTGTCAGTCAGGATGAAAGAAATTAAGTTGTGTAAGTCTCTACGTTTCTCTGTGATCCCAGCTTCCAGGACTTAGAACTGCCTAGAAGCTGCCACATCACCTGGGTCTGGGTTCAGACATGAAAAGCTTCAGCAGTTCTGGGAAGTAAGCGTCACGCTGTTCTCAGAGCTCCCACTTTCCAGTCCACAACTTGGAAGGCAGAAAGGATGCTGTAATCAAAGCTCCCAGGAAATTGCTTCTAGCAGTGGTGGCAATGAACCAGAACCCGCTAGAGGGTGAGACTCCGGGCGCCTTCCACCCCCCTGAGCAGCGCCGCTGCATATGGTGTGCAGGTCCCGCACTGCACCACGTGCCGGCGGAGGGGGCGGCTCCCGGCCAGCTCTCCAAGGCGTCCAGCTCATGCTAGCGTGCAGAGCTGTGTCTGCCCCCACGCAAGGGCTTCATTTTGGTAAGCACCTGCCATGCTGTTGGCCCGGGGGAAGCACGTGCTTAAAGGGACACTTTTTCAGATTCTTACAGGAACTGGTATATGCCAGTGCTGATTAGGTATATCAATGACAAGATAATGGAATGATTGACTTTTAAAGTGAGTGTTTTTTAAAAACATTACTTTTTAGGTTTTTTAAAAAAAATCATTGTGAATTCAGTGCCATACCTTTCATATGTGTAACTAATAATATATTATTGTACATTATATATCAATCTATGACAATAATATCATACTTATATTATTAATATATTATATAATAGTAAGTATAATAACTCCCAATTATGTGCACCTTCTAGGTGCCTGGTACTGTAATGCATGTCTGTATATTTTGAATGCAATGCTTCCTTCCCTGCGGTTCACTGTGGTGAAGTATTTTTCCTGCTTCATTGACTTTGGCCTTGGCCATGCCATGTTTTGGCCATTGGAATGTAGGTAGAAATAACAATGTGCCAGTTACAAGCTGAGCCTAGAAGAAGCATGGTCAGTTTCTGCCATCCCTCTGGAGGTTCCTTCCTCCACCATGAGAGGAACATTTTCCCAAGTAATTGTTGCTTTTTGACCTGAAACCAAGACATGTGGAGCAGACTGGAACCTGACCCAGAGTCCAGTTAAGTTCAGGCAAGCATTTCCGAGTAAGGGCAAATCCCCTGAGCAGAACCATGCATGTGAAGCAGGTGTTCACTGTTTCAAGTCATGGAAGACTGGGGATTGTTTGTTATGTGGCATTACCACAGTAGGATTGGATGTCTACAGTGTCAGACTCTCCTTTTTTTTTTTTAACAAATTCTCACAACCACCCTTTAAGGTACATGTTTCTATTTTACATAAAGGAAAACCAAGGTTCTGAGAGGAGGTCAATGACTTATTTAAGTTAACAGCTATTATAGCTGGTATTAACATTCAGGTCGGCTCCATTCCAAAACCTTTTCTCTTTCCACCTTCACCTCCCTTGTACAGCTGACCCTTGCACAACACTGGTTTGGACTGTGCAAATCCACTTATACATGGATTTATTTCAATAAATGCATTAGAAAAATTTTTGGAGATTTGTGATAATTTGAAAAGACTCAGATGAACTGTATACCAAAGAAATATCAAAAATATTAAGAAAAAGTTAAATATATCATGAATGCATAAAATATTTAGATACTAGTCTAACTTTACGTGTGTAAAATAACTTTACATGTAAAATTAGTAATAAGTTCATTTTCTTACTATTTTCTAACTTTACTTTCAAAGAATTACATTACCATGCAGTGTGCTGCTCTCTCTGGTAATTGGAGAAACTGCCTATCAACTTATCATCACAGATAAGTGTTTTTTTTTAAAAAAGTAACAATGTTCCCAATACTGTATTACAAATATGACTGTGATACTGTATGCCATAAGCATTTTATGATGATTCATTCATTGGTGTACAGGCTCCTGGGAAGCAACTATATCAATTATGCTAGGCAACCGTAAAGTAATTCTATTGCTGCTTCTTTGTTATCAATTCATGAATCGTTATACCTGTATGCATTACATCTGAATTTCTTTTCTATGTGGTATTTTCATTTTTGATGTCTAGTGTGAGTAATACTATAACATCTACAGTGTTTTGTATCATATAAGACGATATTGATGTAGGTACTGACAGATGATCCATCTTGTAAACAGATGATGCATATAGAAATTTACAGTATCAGTAAATGTAGAATACACTGCAAGTGTATTTCTCTTCCTTATGATTTTCTTAATAACATTTTCTTTAACTTATTGTACTGTAAGAATGCAGTTGATAATACACGTACAAAGTTTGTGTTGATCCACTATTTATGTTATCAGTAAGGCTTCTGGTCAATAATAGGCTATTAGTAGTTGTTTTGGGGGAGTCAAAAGCTACATGTTTTTTCAATTGAATAGCGGGGAGGTTGGTGCCCCTAATCCCAGTGTTGCTCAAGGGTCAACTGTATTGTATCCAGAATACTGATGTTACCTTTCCCCTAGAGATCCTCAACTAGCAAAAACGATATATTTATGGCCAATAAATTTGAATCTTACTTACAAAGGCAGGGAAAGGAACATGTGGATTTTAGTTTTGAAAGACTGCATTCAAAGGGTTCCTCTGCTCAACTGTCAGTTCCACACAGAATTCTTTTAAACAGAATCCACCCTTCCCTTTCTCTTCTATCCACCCTAAACTTCCTGTTATTTAAAATTTTAGGGTTTTAAATATGATTCCTATTTCTCCAGACTGATCATATGACCACTCAAAATAAAGAATACATTTTTTAAAGGAAGAAAGCACATCCCTCTGACCTAGCCCCCTTTCACAGCAGTCAGACTATATCTCTTGGTCTCAGATCCCTTGACTTTTGCAGAGACTTGGGAGGAGGAACCATCCTAAGAGGAGGAGGATCTTTCTGGCACATTCTCTTCCTCTCCATAGTTGGGGTGCTGTGTCAACATCTTCAGAGTCTCCTCAGACAATGAGGACAAAATGAAGACTCAAGAACTGGAGCCCACTGGCTTCCACAAGCGAAAGTGACCCTCTGTTTTCTTAAAAACAAGACTGAAAGAAACAAAATCCTCTGATCTCACTCTGAGTAACATTATGAACATTCCAAACATCCAAGTCCTTAGATTTCCACCTGCCAGCCAAGGATGTTTTTCTGTTAAATTCTTATCATATCACTAGAGTTTATTAATTGTTTCAACAAAGAGATATCTACATCCATTCATTAAAAAGAAAAAAAAAGACAGGGTAAATAAATCAACTTTCAAATCATGTCCTTCTGCAAACACCAGCTGCACCGGAAAAGGAAGGCAGCCTGCTAGCAGGCTCCCGCTGCAGCCGGCCGGGCTGTCCGCCGCCGGCCGTGCCCAGGGCCTGCTGATGTGTCCAGCAGCCCACAGGAAAGAACCTCAGCGGAAAGCAAGGGGGCAGAACAATTGTGTGAACTTAGCTCCCCGTCTCACCCTCCAAACATCTGGCTCCTGTGTGTGTCACCTTTTTGATTCAAACCTGCCCTGGGGTTAGTGATAGGGAAAATCTCCACCTGGGTGAGGGGTGGGGGAGTGGACCGACTACTTCGTCATTAAAGAACAACTAGCACGGGCTCACTTTTTGTAGCCAAAGAGTGAAGCCGGCTGGTTCTAAGCCATGTTTCTCAAATTGCCCAGCTATTTCTCTGCCAGCTTTTTATGGACAGACCAAAACAAAAGCTGGAAGCAAAGAGACAGTAAGAAAAGCCCTTCCGATGTGGGTACTGGGAAAAATAAAACATGCAAGACGCCATCGAAGCATTGGCCGGCCGCAGGGACCTCTCTGCCGCGGAACATAGCGCATTTATAAACACAGATGTCGGGGATGACAGGTTTATTTTTGTAGTTCCGTGTCTTACATTTCCCCAGTTGATTCTTTGTCTTATCTTCTTCGACGTCAGAACAGCCAAACAGGATTCAAGTGATGCATTTGGATGGCTTGCTTCCCTGAATTGTGTCTCTATTCGTTAACAGGACAGACGCTTCATTCCACCTGTGGACATGGCTGTATTGCAATTGTCACAACTGTCCCCATTGCCCTGCTCCTCAATTCATTTTACTGAGGTACTTTGGGTAACAACCTCCTGGACTTACTTTGATGGCGGTTCAGCAGTAATGTTGTCTGGAGATCAGCTATTAAGTTTAGATGCTTGTCAAATTCTAACTCTATGCCTGATTTTAAAGTGATTAGAGCCACTTGGATTTGGTTGGGCTCCAAAGTTAGGTTGCAGGCAGAACTCGGTGACTGCAGGCTGCCTGCTCAGTCTGCAGGGGTCTCTTTTCCCTTCTCTTTTTCTCTCTCTCATTAACACTGGCACCTGGGGATAGATGGGTGGGACGGCGGGTGCAGAAAAGGAGGGAAACAAAGTGCTGCTGAACTAGTACCACCAGAAGGAAATTCAATAGGATTAAATGCAAAGTCATGCATTTAGGCTGGAAAACAGAAATCAATTGCACGATTTTAGGTTGGGGGAGACCCAGTCGGCAGCCTCATACATGACAGAGATTCGAAAGTTTAGTTAACTGCAAGCTTAATATTTTTTTTTAAATTAAAAATCATGGTGGGACTTACAATGTACTGGAAAGCACTGTTCCTTTGTTTTAAACATGGAATATTATTTAACTTTTTTTTAATTTGTTTTTTTAATTGAAGTATTGTCAGTTTACAGTGTTGTGTCAATTTCTGGTATACCCAGGGAAATATACACAAGATCTTGTGGTAGCTCACAGGGAAAAAAATGTGACAATGAATTATATATGTGTTCATGTATAACTGAAAAATTGTGCTCTACACTGAAATTTGACACAACATTGTAAAATGATTATAAATCAATAAAAAATGTTAAAAAATTTTCTGGTGTACAGCATAATGTCATACATCTACATACATATTTCCCTTTTCATGTTCTTTTTCATTATAGGTTACTATAAGATATTGAATAGAGTTCCCTGTGCTATACAGTAGGACCGTTTTGTTTGTCTATTTTATATATGTGTATCTGCAAATCTCGAACTCCATAGCTCACCTCCAAATCAAATTCCATCATGGGTGCATAGAATTGGAAGAAATCGAATGGCATGGTAGTGGGTGAGGGTAATGCGTTGTGTGAAAGAAAAAAAAAAGAGTTTTTTTGGACTCTATTTGGGGTAGGCAGGGCTCATAGCATGGGGAACTATCAAAATGTTGAGTGTTGCAGAGGTTTTTGGCAGCCACCAGTAACAAATGTCTGCTACTGATAGTGAGCAGCCTTGGGATGGCAGGAAAAGCACTTTGTATTTCTCCTATATCCCCTGCAATGGCTAGCCCCTGTGCACGGGCTGGCTCTCAGGATGTGCTTCTTGCTCTCAGGATGCGCTTCTTGCTCTCAGGATGCGCTTCTTGTTTATCGAGTGAAGTTGCAGAGGAGGGCATGGAATCTCTCCAATCAGGGAAGACAAAAAAGCCAGATTAGCCATTTCCACCTGTATGAAGGGCTTACATATGAATGACAAGGACAGTGAGCCTAAATGACCCTTAGTTAGAGAATAAGGGTACATGTGTGGGTGTCTGTGTCACAGGAAGATGAACAAAGGTTTAACATCAAACAGAATCTTCTACTTGCAAAGGGTATGAGGCAATGCTATGCAACACTACAGACTCATTTTCTGGAAATGTTAAAGAAAGAAACATATGATCTTTCTAGCCTATTTGGTATTTGCTTAGCTTCAGAAGCTTTTTACATATTTCACTGCACGTGTCTTTCCCTCTGCCAGAGATGCCCTCCAACTCCTTGTTTGTCTACCGAACTCCTACTCATTCTTCAAGATTGAGCTCAGATGCCACCTCCTCTGGGAAGCCCTCACTGACCTACTACCCTGGGTTCAATTCCTGCTTCGTCTACCTCTCCACCGCATCTTGTGTGTATCAGTATTGGCCCTTACCACACTTTGTTTCAACATTGTCTAAATTTTCTGAATATCAGTGAAGGAGCGCGTTTATTTCCCCTTATATTCCTTGCTCCTAGCGTAATGCCCGGATCTCTAGATGATCTTGCAAATCCTGCCAAGAAAGCCCTTCCTCAATCTCTTTGTCTGACTCTATTCCTATTTGTCCTTTAGGATTCTGCTTAGAAACTGTCTCCTTGGGAAGCCTTCCTTAATCCCTGAGAGCTGGGACATGATGCTTCTCTTATGTGGTCCCCATAGAACCCAGTGCATGTGTAATGATTAAGAGAGGGGGCATCAGTGTCTGCCTGAGTGTGAATCCCTGCTCTGCCATTTCACTACATGTTCCTAACCTCCCTGTGCCTCAGTTTACTCATCTGTAAAATAGGAATAATAATAAACATACTACCTGCTAGAGCTGTTGCAAGTTTTAAATAAGGTAATTCATGTGAAGTGTTATGAATAGTGCCTAGCAAAAAAAATCATAATAAATTTAACTGTTACACTAGATGTTAATTATTAGTATCATTATCAATTAACTTACTAAAGATGTGCTAAAGCACTTATATGTCAGACACTCTGAGAAATGAGCATACAACAATAAACAAAATTCCGGTTCTCATTACAACATATTAGGTGAACTAATGAATGAATCAAACACGATAGATACAAATTATTTGAGACAGTAAGTTGGGACATTATAAACTGTGTTGCCCTGAGATTTCCTATCCATTGGCCAATGGCTTTCTTTCCTTCACTGAGATGCAGCAGTTGCAGTCTGGGAAAAGTGGATGTGTTCACAAATTAAATTTTTTTTTTGAGAGCAAAGTATAAAGCCTGAAAGCCAGATTTTGCTGAGACAGAGAAAGATGCTGTCAGTTCTAAAAGTGCACACTTGAAAGTACATCTCCCAGCCCCTATTTGATTTGTCCCAGCAGACGCCAGGTAGAGCAGAGGCCAGCTGTCCCCACCGAACCCTGCTCAAATTGCAGACTCATGAACAAAATCAATGATTGTTGTCTGAAATCTCTAAGTTTGGGGGAAGTTTTTACCCAGCAATGGATTTTTGGAGCACCTTACTCACTCGGCTCTTGCTCATTTATTGTCAGAGCTGAAGTTTTTACTGATTTTTGCTAGCAAAAACTAAGCTGGGGTGCCTGAGCAGAAAGTTTTAAATTAATCCCTAGCGCGGAATGAACACAGGATCTGATATAAAGGAGGTTCCTGCCACCCAGGAGGGAGAAAGTTCTCCCAGTGTGGGGAGTAACTTGTAAAGGGAATCTGATGGTCTGAGACTTGAGTAAAGATGCTGCTTCAGTCTGGTAAGGAGGTGGAGAGCACGGAGACAGAGACAGAGCATCCCGGAGAGGAGACAGGTTGAGAGGGAGGGTGAAATCTGAGAGGAGGCTGGTCCTCTGTACATGGCGGCAGTAGAATCACAAACACTATTTGAGGAGTGACCCCGTGAGAGATGCTGTTCTAAGCACATGGGAATCAGCCGGGAATGAAATAGACAAAGACTTCTGTCATCATGGAGTTTACCTCCTAGTGTAAGAGATTACCAGCATAGAGATGCTATTTAAAACCAGGATGTTCAATAAACAATCTAAATGAATAAATTGTATGGTATATTATACAGTGATGACCATTATGGAGAAAAATAAAGTGAAAAGGGGGAAGGCCCTGGGGGAAACACGTGTGGTTTGCCAGTTTGGGAGGAAAGGTCTTACTGAAAAGATGCAAAGGATTACAGATGTAAAGGAGGTGAGTGAGAGAGCCATGTATATGTGGGATCATAGATGGGAACAGCCAGTGCAGAGGCCCTGAGACAGCAAAACACCTGGGACAGGGTGTTCAAGGAACTGCAACGAGGACAGAGAGGCAAACATGGAGTGAGTGAGGCTGCTGCAGTGGGAGAGTCTCTAAGGCTGTGTAACAAACCATAATGGCTGCGTCAACAAGGGGCTGGGGCATCCACTTTCAAGATGGCTCACTCACATGGCTGGCATGTGAGTGCTTAATGTCAGCTGAGAGCCCAGCAGGGGCCGCTGGTCGGGGGCCTCAGTTTCTCTCCACGTGGGACATTCTGCAGGCTCCTAGACTCTCTCAGCCGTGGTGGCTGGATTCACAGAGCAAGTATCCCAAAAGGCAGAAAGTGGAAACTGCCGTAACTGTGTCCAGCAGTCTCAGAGGCCAGATCACTAGCCAGAGACAGAGATCTCTGGCCTCTAAATAAAAGGAAGGTCAAAGAATTTGAGGACCATGTTTTAAAACTGCCACAGAGCAGGAGAAAAGAAAGAAATGAGGTTAGAGAAGGCGGCCTGATCATTGAGGATCTTATAAGCCGTTATAATGGATTTGGCTTATTCTTGGAGAGGAGTCAGGAACTGTGGGAGGATTTTGATAAAGGCGTGACCTGATCTGATGAATGGTTAGCGGGATCACTCTGACTGCTAAAAGAAGAACAGACTGAAAGTAGACAAGGTAAACCAGTTAGGAGTTTGCAAGGATCCAGGCAAAGGATAATGGTGGCTTGTGCCAGCATAATAGCAGCATAGAGACTAAGAAGTGGTCAGATCCTGAATAAATTTTGAAGGTAGAGTGAACAGGATTTCTTGATGAGTTGGATACATAATATAAAAGAGGAACTGAGGATGACACCAAGATTTCTGTCCTGAAACATTGGAAGAATGGAATAGCCATTATTTGACGTGAAGGCTGAGGAGAAGCAGGTTTTGGCAGCTAAGAGCAGGAACCTGCTCTTTGACATGTTAAGTGAAACATCCAAGTGAAGATGTTGAGTAGGGAGGCAGATCTGAGCCTGGAGTTGTGGGGTAGGAGAAGGGACGACTTGAATTGGAGGTGGGGGTTGGAGGATTGGAGGGTTTCAATCATTAGGAATGATAAGGTCAGGGTATGACCGTGGGAGTGAGCAGATAAAGCAGGAGGAGGACCATATCATGGGAGGAGAAGAGGTCAAGGAAATAAGAAGCCAAGATAGGGGAAGGTTCATTTCCCTGAGTGTTGAACCCATAGGTTGTTGTGCCAGGAGTGGTGCTGGAGTGAGTGACGGTGAGCCAGGCTCCCAAAGTCTTCAGAGGATGAAGGGCTGGTTGAGCTGAGGTTGGTTCATGATCATGACAAGGAAAGGTAGTGAGTGATTTGATTTAATGACAAAAGATTTAAAGCCAATGTAGGGGTGGTGATCAGGAAAAGAGAATGGTCTAGAAGCCTTAGTGAGGGGCAAAAGGACACTGTGGTTAGGCAAGAGAAAAGTCAAGGGCAGTGCCCAGATCCTCCCATTTGTGGGTGGTGTGCAGAAAACCCAGGTACATCTGTAGGTTGAGAGACAAGAGGGAGGGAGGAGGCCTGGGTCAGTGCGAAGAGGCTGCAGAGAACAGACTTCACTGGAGTTCATGACAGTGCATGAGACCCCACAAGACCAGGTGGGTATCTGTGCCTGATACCCAGTGACAAGCTGGGACCAAGGACACCTTGGAAGAGGCCAGTAAGAATTGAGACAACTACCTGAAACCAAAGGTGCTGCCAGTCTCCGTAAGGATGTGAAATAGCACTTGGCTGCCACTTTGCCTACGGGTAGGGGCAGTGGGGGATGGGCACAGAGAGACTGGCCATGAAGGTTCTTTGGAGGGATTCCTGGAGATTCAGAACTGCCCAGAACAGTTCTAGTTCTGTATTTTCCAAGCCCAGACCTAGGGTCTTGTGTTTCTCCATTTTTCATTAAAAATAATAACAATAATTAATAATTTTAAAAGGTGATTTTTATCTTTTTATTCCCCTCCTCTCAACCCCCCACCTCCACCCCAAAGACTAAGGAAATCAGCTACAGGGTTTTCAGGAACAGATTTAAAATGTACTCATTTTAAACATAATTAAAATAATATCTGTTTCTTGTAAAAAACTTAGAAATGAAAAATAAATATAAAGAAGAAAATGAGCCATACATTAGCCCTCCATCTAGACATAACCACCCTCAGTGTTCGGGTGTGCATACTCCTCTACGTGCATTGTTCAAAAATGGGATCATACTGGATGTGATGTTTTACAACGTAAAAAAAATCGAATTGTATAGCATAGCAGTTCACTGCTAATTAATATTCTTATACATCAACTTAATGACTGCTTAGGATTTCAGTTCGCCTGTGTACTAATTATTCATCCGATCCCTGTTAGAGAAAATGTTAATTGTTTCCATTTTTCACTGTTAGAAACAATAGCAGGGTGAACACCGTTTCCACTGTATCTTTGTGCAAAGCCATGCTTATTTATTTCTTATGAATAAAATCCTATAATTGGGTCAATTATACCTTAGATGGGTCAAAGGATATGAAAATGTTAAGGTTCTTGATACATGTTGCCAAGCTGTCCTCTGGAAATATTTGACCAGTTTAGTCTCCTCCCCGTGGGATATGACAGTGTTCATTTTCCCATACCACCTCTCTTACTATTAGCGTTCAAAAGTCTTCGCCTTGGATGACTTGTGGAGATTTCTTCTGACCCTTGATTTGTGTTTCCATGGTGAAAATCAGACTGCTTCCATTTGGCTTTTTTTCTTACTTAAGTAGACCAATCAACCTCTGGCAAGAAGGCTTTGGCCACCATTTTTAAGCCACCAGAAGGCATGGACACAACACGGCATAGGGAAGCCAAGATGGTTTCAAATCACAAAGTACTGCACTGGGGGCCATCTCTCCTGTCCTTGGGAGTTACTCATATCCTGGGCCCAAGGCCCCTCATCTGATTTCCTTCCAGCTCTTAGTTTCTATGATCCTTTGTCTTCTTGTTTCAGGCAGATTCTTGCCAGGTCACCCTCAGCATTGTGGACGGGAAGGTCAGTCCAAAGTTAAGCGTATTTGGACACAATTCTTCTGCCTCATTATCCTTTCCTTGCAAATGTACATCCTTAATAGAAATTTAAATTCTTTCTTTGCCTTTGTTCAGGCTGATAGAGATCTTTCAATTCAATTCAGGTGATAATTATTGAGCGACTCTATGGTTCGTGACACACTAGGCATCACAGACCCCCATGGCCATTCTCCTTCCGTGGTAAGATCCTTTTCTTTTCCTTCTCTGTAGTAAAGTCTTGTTCACCCACCGAAGTTTCCTCCTTGGTCTCCTCTCTAGAAGATTCCAAATGTTATGACCAACGTCATCTTCCTGCCACAGAGGCAGCGTGATTCACCGGCTGATTCCAAGGCTGATTATTTGACAGTGAGATCACAACAAACAAGAAGCCCTGATCACACGAGTGAGAGGCTCATTCTTTGACAATCTCAGTAATATACGATGCATTGTTTTGACCATAAGCTCACTTTGAAAGCAATAGCATGTGGTGAAAAAAAAAAAAGACTAGGAACAATGGGGTAACACCTGACAAATGAGGTGATCTGGGGGAATTTTCTGGTTTACACAGCACTTGCGGGGGCTCCCAAAGCTGAGTCATGTTTTCTCTTGTGCTCAAAGCTCATTTAAGGCTCTAGTGAATGGGACGGCAATGAGTTTAACCAGGGAGGGAAAACATTTTGCCTTTCGAGCAGATTTTTTACCCCTTCAGTGGGGATTGGGAAACAAAAGCCTGAGTCCTAACAGTGGAAAATGGAGTCTGTTGCTTAATGCAGCATTAGGGTACAGTTTATGTTACAATAACCTGATTTTTTATATGCTGTTTATCCACACAGACATGCGTCTGGGAACACGCTGATCCACGCACAGATACATGCTCAAATAATGCCACAGTATTTGTAACAGAAACATATGGAGATGGATAGATACATCTATACATACACACATATATAGATAAGATATATATAGATATGCATACATATATATGGATATATATATATGTAGATGTAGATATATACACATACACACACACACACATATATACACACGTTTGTGGGGATTTTTGAAATGTGAATTGCATTTACAAAGGTTGTATGATGTTGTCCTAGAGAGAGGAGCTTGCATGGAGCATGGAGATTTCAGTGTCACTCTCTCCTCTCCTTATTTGAAGCACAAGCCACTGATTGTCATTAGCACTGAGCAGAGGCTTCTGTGCCAAAGGGTGACAGAATAGAAGAGTAATCCCCAGTATCAGCTGCTGGGCATGATACCACAGCCATGCACGCCCTCTGTGTCTCTCTGTTCTGGAAAGTGGAATCCAATGATAAATGTCAATACACTTATGTTGCCACATGGAAGTGAGCTGTAGCTGTCTGGATCACAGACAGAAGCGGCAGATCTCAAGATGCGGGTACCAGATGGCAGTGAGGAGCTGGGTGTGCGGTGTGGCTGCTGGGGGAGGTTTTATTAGCTGAGAAAAGTGGCCTGGCACTGCTGGGTGCCACCTCTTCCCCTCGGGAGGTGCCTTCTAGAGCACATTATCCAATTTGCTTTTAGATCCCCACTTAGCACACAGCCTCCCCCCTCCTTCATGGACTTATTGGGATGTGTTTGGAGGGGCCTTGGCTAAGGGGTGCCACCAATATCTGTACAGGGGAGGAGAGTGGCATGGGAGAGAAGCCTTGTCATTGAGAAACTGTCCCACCGACAAGGCAAAAGGCATTTTTTTTGTTTGTTTTTAATGAGTGATGACATGTTTTTCACAGTGTAGTCAGGTTTGTGTGGCAAGTGAGATGTTACCTGCATGGACTTCCCACTTTATGGAGAGCCTGTCTTGGGGAAACTGTTTGGCAGTCCGGCAGCACAGCCAGCTCACTTTCCTCTTTCTCTCACACAGTGTGAGCCCCCGGCCCCTGAAGTCTAGCTTTGGCCACTGCTCACTGACGCCTACTGTTAGTCTGCTCAGCTGCTTGACAAAATGCTCCAGGCTGGGAGCTTATCAACACGACCTATACCTTTCCACTCTAATATGTACAAGTAATAGCTAACGATTAATGAGCAACTTACTCTTCTCCAGGCGCTGTCCTAAGTGCTTTATCTGTATTAACTCATGTGATCTTTATGACAAGAATATGAGGTAAATGTTGCTAACACCCCCATTTTCCAGATGAAGAAATTGAGGCATGGAACAATTAAGTGATACACTAAAGACCACACAGCTGGAGATGGGTGGACCCAGGGTTTGAATTCATGTAGAATTTAACTTCAGGATTCACACTTTGAATCACCACTGTGCACTACTGTACCACCACACCAGCTTGCAGACTGCAGGGCAGTATGTGTGGTTTAGGAAGGCTTTTAGGTCAACCCACTTCTTTATAATTTTTGGAGCCATCCCATACTCTCTTTAGAGTCGATACAAACTCCTCTATTCGTTCCAGAATGACCTCAAGCCTCCAGGGTCTACTTTGGATCAGAAATGACTAGACTCTTGCTACTGAAGATGTAAATGCTGACTAGCATCTACTTGGGAGCTTCTTAGAAATGCAGACTCTCAGCACCAGAGATACTGAACCAGAGCCTGTCTGCAGCATTAGCAAGACCCCCGGGTGCTTTGGATGCACGTTCAAGTTTTAGAAGTGCTGGTCTGAGTGAGAACTGGAGCTTGAAATGTGTAGTTCTGAATCTCAACCACAGGTTTCCCGGGAAGATTTAAAAAGTACTGATGCCTGAATCCCACGCCCAGAGGTTCTGACTGACTTGCAGCCTGAACACTGGGAATTTAAAAAATTCTCCAGATGATTCTAAAGTGCAGCCGCGGTCGAGAGCTCCTGCTATGGGGATGCCCTGCCATCCTCAGCAGTTCCTCAGGGTTCACCCACATCCCCACACCCTCACATCTGCATCTGCCTCTGGGTTTAGGGGATTACAGAAGTCATCAGAACAACCTTCAGAGATAGATTCTTATTTGTTTGCTTTTAATTGTTCAGCGAAGCTAAATAATTCATCCATTGGTTGTTACTTTCTATTAAATGGCAAAACCTGGATTCCTTCATTCAACTCATATTTATTGAGTGCCAGGCTCTATTCTAGGTATTTGGGCTACATCAGTGAACAAAACAGAAAGGATCCCTTACCTTTGTAAATTCGAGGGAGAGGAGCACACAATAAATAACATAATAAATAAGTAAATGATATAATGTGATAGAAAGTGTTCAGTGCTAGGGCATAAAATAAATAAATAAAGATCGCGGTAGGGGATTAGGAGCGCCAGGGAGGGTAGGGTGGTGATGGGCAGTTGCAATGGTTAGTTTTCAGTGTCACCATGGCTAGGCTATTGTACCCAGTTATTGAATCAAATATTAGTATTGCTGGGAAGGTAATTTGTAGATGTGGTTAACATACACAATCAGTTGACTTTAAGTAAAAGCGATTACCCTTGATAATGTGGCTAAGACTCACCCAACCAGTTGAAGGCTGTAAGAATAAAAATTGAGGCTTCCAGAGAAGAAGAAATTCTGCCTCAAGACTGTAACCTAAACTCCTATGTGAGTTTCCAGCCTGCTCACTTGCGCTACAAATTTTGGATTCAAGACAAGATAACAACATCAACTCCTGCTTGGGTTTCCAGCCAACTGGCCTGCCCTATGAATTTTGGATGTGCCAACTCCCCATTCCTTAAGATAAATCTCTGGAGAACCCTGACTGATACAGATTTGAAAAGATATATGCACTCCAATGTTCATAGCAGCACTATAACAATAACCAAGACATGGAAAACAACCTACATGCTCATCAACAGAGGTTTGGATAAAGAGGCTGTAGTATATTTATACAATGGAATACTACTTGGCCATAAAAAAGAATAAAATAATGCTGCCTGCAGCAACATGGATGGATCTGGAGATTGTCATTCTAAGCGAAGTAAGCCAGAAAGAGAAAGGAAAATACCATATGATATTACTCATATGTGGAGTCTAAAAAAAAAAGAAAGAAAGAAAGAAAAAAGAAGACACTAAAGAACTCATCTCAGAAGAGTAACAGTCTCACAGACATGGTAAAGAAGCCTATGGTAACCGGGGGAGAAGAAGGGGAGAAGGAATAAACTGGGAGTTCGAGATTTGCAAATATTAACTACTATAGATATAAAAAAAGATTAAAAAACAAATTTCTTCTGTACAGCACAGGGAACTATATTCAATATATCATAGTAACCAATAATGAAAAAGAATATGAAAAGGAATGTATGTATGTACATGTATGACTGAAACATTATGCTGTACACCAGAAATTGACAGACTGTAACTGACTATACTTCAATAAAGAAAAAAAACTATCTTGAAGATATTATTGGTAACAATAGACATTAAAGGCAATTTTGGTGAAGATTCAGAAAGAAATGAGAACTGTAGAGAAAGCTTCTATTGTCTCAGAGAATACAAATATTGTGAGGACCAGAATGTCACTACAGATATGAATGTTAAAGGTGCTTCTGCTGAGGTCTCAGGTGGGAATGAGGATTATGTTATTGAATATTGGAGGAAAAGTGTTCCTTATCAGAAAGTGGCAGAAAACTTGGCTCAATTCCAGATGCCAAGGGACTTTGGGCCAGCATATTATTTTAATGTAAAATAGGATTGGCTGCAAATCCAAGCCTGTGGGCTCTGTATAACTGATGCCTTTGTCCTTGTAATTAATAATTTATGAACAGAGCAGAGAAGGGAGGTAGAGCAGGGTAGTGGTTAAACATCATGATGGTTAATTTTAAGTGTCAATTTGACTGTGTGCCTAAATATTTGGCCCAACATTATTCTGGGTGTGTCTTTGAGGGTGTTTTTGGACGAGATTAACATTCAATTGGTAGACTGAGTAAAGCAGATTGCCCTAAACTGAGGGTGGGCCTCATCTAATCAGTTGAAGGCCTGAATAGAGCAAAAATGCTGACCCTCCCATGAGTGAGGAAGAATTCTTCCTGCTTGTCTGCCTTTGAACTGAAACATCATCTTTTTTCTTGCCTTTGGACTCAAACTGAAGCATTGGCTCTTCCTGAGTCTCAAGCTTGCCAGCCTTTGAATGGAACTGCACCATTGGATCTCCTGGTTCTCAAGCCTTCAAACTCAAACTGGACCTAAACACTCATTCTCCAGGATCTTCAGCTTTTGACTCACCCTGAAGACCTTAGGACTTGCCTGCCTGCATAATTGCATCAGTCACTTTCTTATAATATATTTCTTTAAACACACACACACACATTCACCCAACTGGTTCTGTTTCTCTGGAGAGAAATACAACCTTGTTTACTTTGTGGTTAACCTTGAGTTCAAACATCAGCTTCGTCACTTACTTAATCAAGGGGCCTTGGGCTAAGGATCAACCTCTCTAAACTTCAGTTTCCTCAACAATAAATGAGGTCATTGGCAGAATTTCAATGACAATGATGCAAAGTGACTACAAGATAATCCTTGTACAACATTACACCTGATCTTAATCAAGTTCTTACTAAACATTTAAAATTTTCATTAGGGGTATTATCTCAGGAACAGTTTTGGAGATGTTAAAGTCAACATTGGGTCTTTCATTAACCAGCAGTACCACCTTGGGTATGCTGTTTATCTGGGCCTGTTTTCTCATTGTAAAATGGCATATGCTTAGAACAGGGCTACTCAAAGTGTGGTCCACTGTCTGCTGGCCATTTGTGAACTGTTACTGGCCAATGATGAGGAATTCAGATGGACAGCTAGTAGGTGTTATTTAGAGACTTCCATATCAACTTGACCAAATAATTTCATGGCTTTTGAATCTAATAATAAAAAGTTTGGGCTTGTATTTTACATCTCTGTCTTTTTATTTTATTATTCTGATAATTTATTTTTATTATATTTTCAAAGGTATCACAATTTACAACAGCTTAGAGGAAGAAAAAGCCAAGAACTAGTCCTTCAGCACAGATTGTTAGAGGACTTTGAGATCAGTGTCTCTTCGATTTCAGTGGGCAAAGAGGTCCACCTGTTAAATGTGCAGATTCTGACCCAGCAGGTCAGGGAGTAGGGTGGAGGGTCTGCGTTTCTGACAGGGTCTTGGGTGATGCTGATTTGCTGGCCCGTAGGTCACTCTGTGTGGCAAGGCCTAGGTAAGTCCTATTACCACAGACTGATGTCAATACCCTACCATTTTACAGAACAGAATTACAGAAACATGAGAAAATTAGGGTGACCTCGGAGGTCTTCCAAATCTGTCCTTTCTTTGGGACTTTTACATATTTTGTTCAATTTATAAGAGGGTTTTTCCCTAATATTTTTGGGTTTTTTGTTTGTGTTTTTTTTTTTGTTTTTTTAATTGAAGTATAGTTGAGATCTGCAGATACTAAAAGGGTTTTAATACTGTAATTCAGGGGATGGTCCATAGGCTGTTTCCCATTTTTAACTAGAAATTTCGAGGTGAAGATAACACTACTTGGATCACTAAGTCTTCTGCATCAGGATGATAGGAATGCATTTTTATATAGTTTGATTTGGACCAATGACTTTTTAAAGAGACAAATTATTCAGACCAGATGAGCCATCACTCCAGGTAGAGCATCTATCCTCTGGAAGGCAGGGATCTTGTTTAGCCATCAAAGGGGCCTTGTGCTTGACTCTCAACATGGCTACTGGACTTGACCTTAAAGAGGAGAATATAAGGACACAAAAGGAAGTGTTACTGAAAAGTGACTAACGAAATGCCTTAAACATATATACATGGGGGCAGGAGAGGAAGGGGTTGTCACCATCTTCTGCAAGAACACGAGCGAGCCTCTGTAACAGGAAGGAGCAGGAGGTGGGGACAGTGCTACTGGAGCCTGAGCAGTGGCAGGGAGGTGCCCAGTGGAAGCTATATCCACAGTAACTGCCTAGGGTGCAAGAGAGAGTAAATACCCTGGCCTCTCTCCTATCTTCCAATCCTTGATGACTCCCATTGGTGAAAATCAACTGGCAAGCAGATGGCAATGATCTTGAGTTTTGCCATCTGTGGATGTCGGCCTCCTGGAGCCCAGAACAAGACAGGGAATGGTGGAAAATAGACTGAGACAAGCACAGGGAGAATAACCAGCATAGACCACACATTTTATAACCCGATCCCCTCGATCTCAGGATTCTCATAAAATTTCACACACATATATACATTGGAAACCACCGCTGGACATTCACACACCACACTGAGCTGGGACCAAATGACACAGGTCATGCAAAGCAATGGAGGAGTCGTCAGGGTTGAGCTGGTTCAATCCAAGATGCCTTTCTGGAGGGAGTGGCTTTGAGGTGACCTCAAAAGGAGATAAGAGACATGAGTTTGGGGAAAAAAGAGAGAGAAAGGCACTTGAGGCAGAGATCATAGTCTGAATAGCTTGTAGGTACAAAGAGGGATCATTGGAAACGAACGTCAAACAAGCCAGTTGGTAGAAGGCATCAGATCCTGATTTGGATGGTATCGGGGAGCAACGGCTCTTGAATATAGGGGGATAACATGATATAGACAGAGAAAATTTAATAATAATAATAATGGCTGTGCATTGGGTACATTAGAGATAAAATCATCTTCTGTTGTAATTTTTCACACACATCATGTCATTTATGCCTCATGTCAACCTGAGAGGGGTGGTAATATAATCACCTTCATCTTATAGAAGGAAAAACTGAGATCAAGAGAAAAACTCCTTGGCCAAATGAGGCAGACTATGTTATTGTTCAAAAATATTTTCTGTCCCTCCCGTGGGAATTCTTTTTATTGGCTCCTCCCTACCAGACAACTTTCTGACTATACTTGTCCCATTGACATCCAGCTTGGTTACGTGACTGCCTTTGGCCAATGAAATGTGAGTGAAGATGATAATTATCAATTCCAAGCAGAACCTTTACAATCCAGTGCTCTTTTCCCTCTGGGTAGAAGCTGCCCTGAAAGCCTGGGTCTTAGCATGAAAAGGACCTGAACACCTCAAAAGCCAATAACCCACAGTGGACCTGTAATGAGAGCAAGAAATGTTTGCTCTGGTATTATATGTCATTGAGGTGTGGGCGTCATTTGTTAAAGCAACATAACCTAGCCTAGCCTGACTGATTAACCAGGGATACCGGTTTCCCCCTGATTGCTGTGTTCAGAATACTTATTCCTAGTTTTCATTGTATTTGACATCCGTGTCATATTTAATGCTAGATCAGACCTTCCTTCATGAGGTCTTTTCCTTTGTGGCTTCTCCTGGTTTTCCTCCCACCCTGTGCCTGCTACTTCTTGGGTTCTCTTGAGATGCCTCTGCTTCTGCTCCCTCCTTCAATGTTGATGTTCACCAAAGTTCTGCCCTTGCATCCTCTTATCTGACACATACGCCCTGGGCAATGACATGCATGCCCCTGGCTTTATCAGTAAGTGGGTGAGTCCTGTGAGAAGTGGGGTGAGAAGCGGAGGCAACTTTTACTTAGAGCTTTGATACCAGAGCCATGGGAGAATATCAGATCTTGCCTAAGAGAGAGTGAGGGGAAGCTTAAGGGCATTTTAATGGGTCACTAGAACAAAGAAGCTCAAGGTGACCAGAGCTATGGAACCAAGTGAGGATGGAGGACTGAGCAGGCTGAGAGTGAGCGTGAGCCTGCCCTTCACACACCTCCGTAGTCTGTTGGAGGCAGTGCTGAACCACAGCTCTCAGAAGTCCTGGACAACGTCTGGGTGGTTGGTAGTGCCAGGAGGTGGGAAAGATGGAGAAGGAAGTGGTTTGTTCAAATTATCTATTTCTTCTTGATTAAGTTTTGGTAGACTGTATGTTTCTAGAAACTTGCCCATTTCTTCTAGGTTGTCCAATTTGTTGGCATGTAGCTATTCATAGTATTCTCTTTTTTATTTTTTGTATATCTGTGGAATTGGTTATTACTTATCCTTTTTTCTTATAATAACCTATAATGAAAAAGAATATGAAAAAGATATATATATGTATAACTGAATCACCACGTTATACACCAGAAACTAATACGACATTGTGAATCAACTATACTCAATTAAAAAAAAAAGGAAAGGATAAGAAGGATAGATAGCTATAACTAATTACTTTGAAAAAAATTTTCAAATTTGTTTTGAAGTTAGGTTTTGACTGGACGAGTTAAATTCTGCAATGGCTGGGTGGGTGAACTCATGTATGGTCTGCAAGTGAGGGCAGCACAGGTGTGCTGCAGTGAGAAGTTGGCATCTCCTCTTGCCTGTGTCCTGGAACACAGCAGATGCAGACATGGAAGGCTTTAATGAGTACCTCAAATTGAGGATGGCCCGAAATGGTCTCGTTCCTCCTTGCCAGCCCCAGTACATTCTTCCTTCGGTATTCTGGCTCTCAAGGGGTATTTGGAAATGTGGAGAGTCACTTTTTAGATGTCACAATGACTAAGGAATGCTACTAGAATTTAGTGGATTGGGTCAAAGATGCCAAACATTTAAAAATGCACAAGAAAGTCCCACATATAAAGAATTTTCTTGTCCAAAGTGCCACTAGCACCTCTGTTAAGAAACACTATATGAATGTCATCATTGGCTGTCCGATTACCCAAGAAAGAACCCTGAAAGTCATCCAAGATCCCTTTGCTCTCTTCTGCCCTCACCCAGCTAAGCTATCAATGAGTTTTATTAATTATACCTCCTAAATGTCTCTCCAGTCAATGTCCTTCTCTTCATTCCCACCATCTTACATTGGCCTCCACGTCTTCCTCTTAGGTTACAAACTGCTTCTACACAGAAGATGCCACTAAATATCTGTTGAATAAATGAATTTTAATTCCCTCTACTGCTTTTTCTTCCATAGTCAGAGTGAGCATTCAAGAATGCATGTCTGATCAGGCTACTCCTGGTATTAAACCCTCACTTGCTCCCCACCATCTTCAGGGTGAAAATCAAACACAGCCCCTTGCCTCACCTTCTAGCCTCATCTACCTTCTTGCATGAGAACATTCAGTTCAGCTTTGTAGAACCGTCATTGATAACCTCTGACCATTTTTGGCTTTGTATGTTCTGTTTTCTAGGCCAGAAGTACTTTTCTTCCCCTTTCTTGAATGGCTGACTCATAATTCTGGACTTAGTCAAAGTGTGATTTCCTCTGGGAAGGTGTCCCTGGCTGCCCCTCCCACCAACAGCTGGACTGGCTCTTCACTGCACCTCCCTGACGTCTTAACCACACACCTGCATCATACCGTGCAGATGTTGCCGTTTTCCACACCCTTCATCCCCACTAGACCATGGGATCCTTGCTGCTTGCAGGCAGGCACTATGCGTTTCATTTCTCTGTCTCCCATGTTTCACACAGCCCTTGATCCATAGTCCCTCAATCAGTGCTTCTCACATCTGTGAAGAAACTAGCCAAGGCCACAAGGTCAATATATGGCCAAGCTGATCTCCATCAGGTCTTCAGCCTCCAGCATACTCCATTGTCTCACAAAACTTAGAAACCGGAGAATCAGTCACTGGATTGGTGCATTCATTCTGGAATAAGAGAATATTAATGAAACTAGAAAACAACGAGTATAGTTCATTCAACTTTCAAAATGTCTATTGAATACCTCCTCTGTCCAGGGACAGAGACAAGAAGTATTCTGATGGGAAGTGCACGAGATCTAAAGGCTGGATATTGCGTGGCTGTGTCAGGTGAAGGAGCATGACTGGGGAGTCCCAGAGTCAAGTGGGTACCACCTTGAGATCGGGCTCAGACGGGAGGTGCCTGGCCTCAGGAATTTAGTAAGTTGAGTAAGGTTGCTCACCACCAGAAATAGCCCCCAGGGACTCCTGCACAGCCAGCGTTCCATTCTCTTCTCCTGTTACTCTATGGGAAATGGAGAGGAGCCACCAAAGGAAAAATATCTAGGTGGCGTAGCCAAGTTTCCTCCCACTTCGGTCATCAGCCAGAAAAAAGAAGCTGGTGTTCCAGGAGGAAATCTTGGATTAGAACTCCTTGTTTATCAACAGCACCACCTGGTACAACTTTGGCCACTGGTTTCTGTTAAAAGTGGGAACCGGAGCAAAATAAATAGCAGCTTGTCATTTCAAACACCTGGAGAGGAGGGGCGGGGAGGGGAAGTCAGCAAGATAGGGGCCCAGGGGTCATAGAAAATCCAAGACCTGGAGTCTTGATCATGTCTGCGTTGTGGGAACTGCATCTTCCAGTTCATGGCCCCACTGGGACTCCTTCAAGGGCGAGCAGGCAGGAAGCAGGAGTGCAGAAGCCAAGATTCAGGGAGTAGTCTGACCTGCAAACATCGTGGGGTCTTCCTGCCTTTTGCCTGTATCGCCACAAGTGAACTTAGTGGCTTAAAAAGCCATCTCGGAGTTTTTACAGGTGCTGGGAAACAGCAGGATGATGGCAAACCAGGGTGAGCATGAAGCCCAGTCCTTATTATGAACTGAGCTCGGGAAAAGGGACGGATGGCTTTGCAGAGAGTCACTAACATGGAAATGTGCAGATGAAGAGTTAACGAGAGTCAGGCTGAGCTGCAAAACATCAGCCCCTATTTTAACGTTCATTTTGATTTCCTCACTCAAGTTTTACTAGGACAATGGGACACATAATAAAATGGACTTCAGTGCAAAAAAATAAACTTCTAGTAACTAAATATGTTGCTTTTGGAAAGTTTGTGTTTATATGATTTTTTTTTCTCCCTACAAAATTCATGATCTCAGGTCAGTTTGGTTACTCAAATTGGGACAAAGAACACAGCATTTCAATTTTTTTTGTGCAAGTCAAACTTAGGAAAAACAGCTCTCTTTACTAAAACTTTAAAGTTATGAACATTAAAATTATTTTAAAATTAATTTAAATGCCTTCTTATTTGTTCTGAAGTTTCTGGAGATTGAAGCTCACATGTGAGGCTGGGATCTGGCTTAGCCTGGCTTTGGAAATCCTCTCCTACAGGCTTTCTCTCTGTGCTTCCTCTTACAGAGGGTTCAACTCCCCTGAGAGTCAAAATTAAGGTCTAAGCAAATCACTGCAAAGCCTTTTTCTAGGGTCTAAGAAAAGAAAACATTCTTAATAGAAAACTACAAGAAGGGGGTTAGTTACTAGCTAAATGAGCGTTGAGTTGGCCCTTTAAAAGTCAGGGGGAAAATGAGGGCCTTGCACTGTCTGACCAGGTTTCACAGTGGTGTCAGTAGTAAGCAAATACAGAGAGTCTTAAGTATTCTTAAGCGGAAGCTCAATTAAAAAGACAAACCTTGGAACAGGCTTTGTTGAAGGCCGAGAGATTTAGATTCTGCCAGTCCAGGAAGGAAGGGATTCCAAAGATAAAGGGCATCCATTGCAAACATCTTGTTTCCAACTCCCGGGAGTTCTCCATCAGGAAATGAACAGCAATGTGCTGCTTCGCTGGGGGACAGAGAGAGGGACTGTCTCTAAGACAACATTAGCACGAGCCTCTAGAATCCAGGTGTTTTGGTTTCCAAAATCTCCAGGGAGAGTCTATGTCCCTCAAATGCTAAATACATGAAATGGTTGAAAAGATAGTGTTTCCACTGCACTTGGTTTTGCAAACATTTCCTTTTACCTTTTTATTTAAAATGTAACTTAGTTTCATTCTTTGGTCCAGACTCTGCCATAATGACAGGTCCAGATGTGTAGGCAAGAAAATTTAATTGCTGGGGAAATGCCAATTCTTAGGTGAAGAGCCATGTGATATGAAGTTGTCTGTTCCTCGGCACAATGGTTCTCTTTGAGCAGGTTTGATGATGTGGTCTGAGGAATGCCTGGTTTTGAGCGTGACTAAATCCTGACTATTGCATGTGATCTTCGCTCTGGTGTTGGAGAAGGAGGCAGACTTACTCCTGTGTCTGGATTTGCCTCGAGAGCAGCTCTGTGCAGCACCCTGGAGGTGAATGTTTGGATACTGGAATGAAATGGTTGATTCAGGAATCACAAAACAAAACAGCACAAGCAGTGGTGGTCAAGACTCATTTGAAAGGGGAAATTAGAGAATTATGCCTGAGGCAAAGTATAGCAGAACCTGAGCGAGAAGTCTCCCCTGTACAGCGTACTGAACACAGGTACCTACCCTGGAGTCTGCCTCCTGGGTTTGAATCCCGTGTATTAGCTGTGTGGCTGTGGCAAGTTACTCAGCCTTTTTTGTCTTGGTTCATATTAACTGTGAAATGAAAAGAAATAACAGCACCCACCTTGTTGGGTTAACTAAGGGTTAACTGAATTAAATAAAGCATGTGAGTATTGTTCACACCCAGGGTGAAGGTCATCAGCAGAGAGCCAGAGCTTAACCACGAACACCTAACGTTATACACTCCCTAGGCTGCATCATCACACCTGCTCATAAGGTAATCGTTGTGCCACTTTCTAGCTGTGTGACCTCAGGCAAGTTACTTGACCTTTCTGGGCCTAGGTCCATTCTTTTGTAAAATTGTATAGAATTGAGAGAATTAAAGGAGATAACATTTGTGAAGTGCTTAGAAGAGCACCTGGCCCACAGTAAGCACTAGATGATGCTTATTAAATAAACAAGACTGTGCCTGGAACTTCTAAGAGTTTAATATGTGTTAGCTATGATTTTAAACATGGTTCTCTTCAAGGAGAACTTGGTTCTGTTCTGCGCTCTTAGCTAGAATGAGAACTTGTGAAGTCACACCAGGGAATAAAGGCAAGAGAAAGTGCCTGTGAGTGTATGCTGGACAGGGGGTGGGAAAATGATAAAACATCTCTTTGAAGATTATCCATTACTGTGCATAATAATCCCCTTCCCAGTGGTAGGAGAATAAAATGTAGGCCCAAGGCAATATCAATTAATATTACTTATAGCCATGTCTTCATTACGATTAAACAATTAATTTTTCTAGCACCACTGCAAAGAATTGGGGACTCACAGTGTAGAATTATTGGACCTTTGCATATGATGATGGCATTTCTGTAATGTTTCATCTGCTTTGATCCTGAAAATGTTTCCCTTTTTATTTGGTTTTAATGGAGCTCCTGCTGCTGATCGAGAAGTAAATGCAAAGTTAATGCAAAGTTGTCTTGGACAAAATTGAGCCACTGAAGCGTGTCTTTTGAAATACAAAGTTATTTTTTTAAATGATAAAGAAACCATTGGCCTAGACCAAAGGTAGAGTAGCAGGAGACATCGCCCCTCTTTTCTCTGACTTCACCTCAAGCTCGGGAAGGTAGTGAGTCAGGGAAACGTCACCCACAAGGAGAAGGAGGTGGCGGTAGGACTCCTTCCCTGTTGGTAGGTAGGTAGCCTAAACCTTTCCTTCCAGGTTTCCATGACTGCGTTTGGTCCTTCCACTTTATAACACTCTAGCAGTGTCCTCAGAATCAGGTTTTTCCTCCTGGTGTGTCCAAACAGGTCTGTCTCCTGGGCTTCCAGGCAGCCCTTATCAGCCACAGTACCACTCCCAGGAAGGTTCTAAAGCCTTGTCTGGCTCTGCAGAGCAGTGTGCTGTGACCCATTCGTATTGTCTCCCACAGGCAGAGGTGATGATGGCTGAGGGGTGGCTGCATATTTCAGCTTGACTTTTCTGCCTCAATTCCTCTCTAGAACTGAGAGACAGAATTACAAAGAAGTTCCAGCTGAGAGATTTGGGGTATATTTCTCAAACTCTCTTAAGACTCAATCCTCATCTTTAAAATGGAGAAAATAGTGGGGGAGAGTATAGCTCAGTGTAGAGTGGGTTCAATCCCCAGTACCTCCACTAAAAAAAATTAATAAATACACTTAATTACCCCCTTAAATAAATAAATTAAAAAATTTTTAATGAACAAAATAATAGTAACAGCAACAGTATTAATGAATCCATCCAGGTCTGTTGCTGGGAGCTTTGCATGTATTAACTCAGCCTTCACAACAGCTTATGAGGTAGGGCTATTGTTAGCCCTTCCTGCAGGTGAAACTGAGGCTCAGAATAATGGTCCCAGCTGGGAAGTGCCTCAGCATCCTCTTTTAGGATATGGCCTCTTTCGTGTGCACACGAAAGCACTCAGTATATGTTACTCCTTTTGCTTTTACTTCTGGGTTATAAGAACTTCTGGAAAGCAAAGGAATCCGTACAGGAAACAGACAGGAAATGGGTCAGTGGATTCTGTTGCATATTCCGTCTCAGGTCACTTTGAAAGAGGATATTAACACTTAGGTGAAGTCCACAGGCAAATCTCTTCAAGCCATGTTTCCTGCCTGCATAACCTCGGACAGTTTGCAGAGCACGCATATGGTGTTATTGCTGTTGATCCTCACAGCTGTGATACAGAGTCCTTGGTCTTTATAGGGGACATTTGTATTTTATTAAAAGTTGGCACAGCCAGCATGAGGACTCTTGCTACCACCCTATACATTGTGTCTCTCCAGCTCAGTGGTTCTCAAAGTGTGGTCCCTAGATCACAGCATTGCAGCACTTGGGAACTTGCTAGGTGTGAAAAATTTCCAGCTCTGCCCAGACCTACTGAATCAGAAACTCTGGGAAGGGGGCCCAGGAACCCACGTGGTGACAAGCCCTCTACCTGATTCTGACACCCATTCAAGTTTGCGGACCACTGCACTATTCAAACCTCTTGTAAGAGGAAAAGTTGCAGGCTGTTGGGATAACTTGAGGTGGAAGCCCCAAAAAAAGACTGGCAGGACCCTCAGGCAGGGCCACTTCTCTCCTGCCAGCACCATCCGGTTCCCTGGCCCAGAGGCTCTCTCTCACTTTTTGCCTTCTGAAACGGCTTTCTTCTAGGAAAGTGGAATTTACCCCTAAAATTCTATTGGTTCCCTGAGCTCACTCCTGATTGGTTATTTCCTTCACTCCTTATTGATCTATTTTCCTAACTTCTGATTGGTCCATTTTTAGTACTTCATTTGCATGGGGCTCACTCCTGATTGGTCCATTCTACAAAGCTTGTTCCTAATTAGTCAACTTTTGTTATACCTTATTTGCATATGATGTTGCAAAGTGTAAATTGGCAGCCTACAAAAGCCTGTGTAAACCTACAGATGGTCCAGAGCTTGGGGCGTTAACTCCTCTGGGCCTGCTGGCATAATCAGCCTGAGTTCTCCAACTCTCTGAGTGCTGCTTGGTCTCTTGCCTGGATCCAGGTTGCTGTCACCACTGAGCTGTAACACGTTTTTCTGCAACAAACTAACTAGAGAAATTGATGATGTCTACTCTGAAAAAGACAGGGCAGGTTTGTTTAGTGCTGCTGTGATGGGTTTCCAATAAACTTAAGAGCCCTTCTAATTTGACTGGGGAGACATTTCCAACCACTCGAGACAGTCAGGCAGAGAGACCAAAGGCCCATCCACACACACTGAGTGGGACGGGAGAAAGTCTTATATTGGGTGGATGAAGTTGGAGTTTTAGGAGGCCACTAAATGTATTTTTCCCTCCTGAGTTTGAGAAATAAGAAAGAAGGATTAGATAAAATCAAACTTTATTACTAATAAAGACCAGAGTGGAGAATATGTGTATTCCAGCTTTTGGGGTTTTTTTGTTTTGTTTTGTTTTTGGCTTATAATAAACTACCCTAAATCAGTGCCTACAAATAACACCAGTCATTTATTTGCTCACGGTGAGAATTGGCTGGGCTCACCTAGGTGAGTTTCCTTCGGGTCTCTCGTGTGGTTGCCGTCAAATGGTGGCAAGGGTGGAGGGGTGCACTCAATCCCATGTCTAGCACCTGGGCTGGAAAGACTCCAACAGCTGGGTTGGAACAGCCTCTCTCCCCTGGTCCCATATGCTCTCTCCATATGGTGACCTCAATGTCCCTGGACTTCTTTCACGGTGACTGAAGGGTCCCAAAGTGCTTACTCCAAGAGAAGCTAACAGAAGCCATGTGGCTTTTTAAAACAGCCTCAGGAGCCAGACTGCACCACTTCTGCAGTGTTCTGTTTATGAAGGCAGTCACAAAGTCCCAGCTAGCTTCAGAAGGAAAGGACACAGACTCCACCTCTGGATGGGAAGAATGCCAAAAAATTTGCAGACATGTTTTAAAACCACCACAGTGTGCCACCCCCTGGGTCTCTAATACCCTCTCCTCTGAATTGAACTTCACTCCAAGTCATCATCTGACCCCTTGCAGGGACAAAGACTGGCACAGGAAACTTACAAAACGCCTCGCTGTGGGCAGGCCCAGCTGCACTAGAGCGCAGACTCAGTTTCATTTTCAAAGTCACTGATCAGGTAAGTTGCTGCTGAGTTGGGGGAGGGGGTGGGAGAGGTCAGGAGTCTTACACTGGAAGATTATTTCCACAGGAGATGTGAGGTCAGGGAAGAGAGATTAATTATCTCCTGATTCAGTAGGTCTGGGCAGAGCCGGAAATTTTTCACATCTAGATTGGATAGAATGCCTTTCGTTTTTAAGCTTTCAAGCAGTTAAGAATTTTGATTCCTAAATATTATTTGTATATTCAGTTGCAGAATAACTTAACATCTCTGACAATTCTTTTCCCCAAAGGGAATCTGCATGTTTTGTTTTAAATATGTGTCCACTGTATTTCTTTGTTTATTTTCTTGCTTGCTTAGTTCCTCCTCATTTCAAACTGCCTTTAAAAAATTAACAACTTTATTGAGAGAGAATTCACATACTATACATTTCACTCATTTGAAGTGTATAATTCAGTGGTTTTTAGTATTTTGACAGATACATGCAACCTTCAATCAGCACAGTTAATTTTGGAGCATTCCATCACCTTGAAAAGAAACCCTATACACTTAAGCTATCACCTCTTTGTCCTTCCTCCTTCCGTCTTCCCCAGCCCTAAGCAACCACTAATTTACTTTCTGTCTTCCTAGATTAAGGTGTGTCATCTAAATGGAGTCACATACTAGGTTGTCTTTTGTGTCAAGCTTCTTTCTCTTAGCAGAAGGTTTTCAAGTTTCATATATGTTGTAGCATGGATCTACACTCCGTTCCTTTATGGCTGAATGATATTCCATTGTATAATGGCAAGTCACAGTTTGTTTATTTATTTATCAGTTGATGGACCTCTGAGATGTTTTCACCTTTTGACTGCAAACATTCTTGTACACATTTATATGCAGACATGTTTTCTTTCTCTTATGTGTATACCTAGGAGAGGGTCTTGTGATAACTCTACGTTTAACCACTTGAGGAGCTATCCAGCTGTTTCCCAAAGTGGCTGCCCCACTTAGATTGCCACCAGGAGTGTATGAGGGTTCTGGTCTCTCTACATACTCGTCAGTACTTGTTATCATCTGACTTTTTAATACTAGCCTTCCTAGGGGCTGTGAAGTGATACTTCATTGTAGATTTGTATTTCCCTAATGACTAATAATGTCAAAATTCTTCATATATTTACTGGCTATTTTTATATCTGTCTTATTTGGAGAAATGTTTATTCAGTTCATTTTCCCATTTTTAAATTGGGTGATTGATCTTTTTTCTGTTGAGTAGCTCTTTATATATATAGATACGTTTCTTATCAGATACTTGCAAATATTTATTCTCACTCTTTTCAACTTTCTTGATAATGCCATTTGAAGCACAAATATTTTAATTTGATGAAGTCTGATTTATCTCTTTATCTATCTTTTCTTTTGTGGCTCATGCTCTCAGTGTCTTATTTATGACTCCATTGCCAGATCTGAGATCATAAAGATTTATCCCAATATCTTCTTCTAAGAGTTTTACAGTTTAGCAGTTCTTATATTTAGGTCTTCGATGCATTTTGAATTAATTTTGTATATGATGTGGGGTAAGGTTTCAACTTCATTCCTTTGCATGTAGATATCTAGTTTTTCCGGCATCATTTGTTGAAAAGAATTATTCTTTTCCCATTGGATGATCTTTGGACCCTTGTCGAAGATCAGTTGACCATAGACACACGGTTTATTTCTGGGCTTGCAATTCTGTTCTACTGATCTCCATGTCCATCCTTGCGCCAGTACCACACTCTTGATTACCACTGCTTTGTAGTAAATTTTAAAGTTGAGAAATGTGAGTCCTCTTTGTTCTTTTTTTTCAAGATTGTTTTGATTATTCCACCAAAGTCAGGCTTGGAATTCTTTGAGCAGAGAATTTCAGTTCTCAAGCACTCTGATTGTGATCTGGAAGTGGAGAATAACACGGGCTAGGGGTGCACACATCACATTGGCCCTGTAGGAACTGATGTGTCTGTAAGAGGGCTGGAGCTGGGTCTCCTAAAGGGTGGGTCCCAGTGGAGGGCCCTCTTGTCTGGGTCTAAGTGGTACTAGGCCACTCCCTGGCAGAAAATTCTCAAGTCCTATCCTGCAGCCCACTGAATTGTGTCTAAACTCTTCAGCTTAGTACACACGTTCTATCAAAACCCGATTTCAGCCAATTTTCCCCGTCTCTTCTCATTCCTCCATGAACTTAGCACTTCCTAAACCTCTGGGAAGAATTAATTGCTTTCTCATGCTTTGATGACCCTCAGCCTTACTCTTAAACGTACCTCCATTAAAGCACATATGACGTTGAACTATTATTATTTGTTTGCATATCTGTCTTCCCTACAAGCTAGTAAGCAACTTGAGGTGGATTTGTGGTCTTTTGTCTGCACAGAAGCCATTTTTCATTCAAGGAATAGCACCCCCTTCGTCTTCAGAGACTGTTCCTCCCTCTCTCCTCTGTTGTAATATTAGATTTAAGCTGACGTCCAGACTCATCAAATTGTGCACATTAAATATGAGCAGTTTTTTGCATATCAATTATACCTTAATAAATCATTATTTTGATCAAGATTGCTGGCCCTGCTCCTGTAGCCACAGTGTCTGGCAGTGTATGACCTACGCTGGGCCAATCAAGTTCTTTCCAAGGACTTTTGAACATGCAACTGTGTGGAAAAGCTTTTTTCTCTTCAGTGGCAAATTAGGGAAGGTGGAACCTAGAGTTCTTGGTTGTTATGGTGTCAGTTTCACAGGGAGTTGCCAAAAGAGAAATCAAGCTGAGATAAGAGATGAGAAGAAACATCTGGAAAGCACTCAAGGCTGTTTCATGTCGTCTCAGCCATTTCTGTGGTTTGGATATGTGAGTCAATGAAATCTCCCTTTTTCCTCAGCTAATTCAAGTTTGATTTTTGTGATTTGCCACCCAAAATGTTCTGGGAGGCTTTCCTCCAGGGTGGAGGCCAGGGTTTGTTCATTTTTATGTGTCCCAAAGTCTAGCATAGATCCTGGCACAGAGTAGGCACTCAAGACATTTATTTATTGCTTTAAAGCAAAACATAAATTGGCTGAATTAAAATTTATTCAGAACTGTGCTGGTCAGTCTAAAATGACCAGAAAGCATCATGTTACTGAGGTATATTGGGAGAACAAGAGCTTGATGGCTTGTACAATTAAATACGGGGACAAAAAAAAAAAAACAGTGGAAAGTAAAACAATTTCAGAAAAAGAATAAATGTGTTGCCAACTTGGCAAAGTGAACTACAGCAAGCTAGAAATATTTGTTTGCTTTCCCTCTTCTAGCTTTCAAACTAAAACTTCCTTTTATAAAATATAAAGCTTCCTTTCATAAAGTGATATACTTATGATTTTGCTTATAAAAGACGGAAGCTAGAGAGTTTAAATTCTCTCCCGGAGCCCTGTTGTAGCTCACCAGCCCAGTTCAGGCTTTAGAAGGCAGGGGAAGAGGATGAAGTGAGGGTAGAGAGCTGAGATGACCTTTACCAACTCACAAGTGCAATTACTTATTCCCGAACAAGAACAGAACCTTCACTGTACCTCCCCTTAGGCATTCAGTGAAAAGAAACCTGGCTATAAAAAAGTGGCAGGAAAAATGCAGCCACATCTTCACCAAGCAGGTCTGGCTGGTTTAGAACCATGTGTTTTGCCAACTCAAATGGTTGTACCAACAATAAGGTCACGAAGTGTCCACCCATTGAGAAAACCAAGGGTCATTTATTCCCAGAGCTGGATGGAACCTCAGAGGTCATGTGGTTCAGCCACCATCTGCTGTCTGATTATCTCCATCATGTCCTTGAATTAATTTCCAGTTCCTTCTTGAACCCACCTACGAAGAGAGACCTGGGTTTCCAGACAGCCGGTTTCATCTATGAACTGTTAGAAAGTTCTTGTTGTTCTAAGCTGAAAGCCATTTGAAGAAACTTCCTGCTATTGATTCACATGGCCTTGCCTAAGTCCTTGGAAAAGAAATCTAGTCCCTCTTCCAAATGAATTCCTCCCTCCTTCTGTCCTTTAGATACTTGAGGCAGCTACCACGTAGTTTTAGGCAAAACATCCCAAGGTCCTTTAGCAGTTCCTCAGAGGACACTAGGGCTTTAATCTTCTTTGGTCAGGCACTGGGACATGTAGCAATTAGGTGCAAAGGACATGCTGCCAGACAGGACCAAGTCACAGTTCTTGCTCCTCAGTGCACCTTGTGTGTGTGACTTATGTATGTTACTTAACACTGTTGACTTCAGGTTTGTCGTTTCTGAAAGATACTTTATTTTATTTGTAAAATGGAGATAATAATAGTTGTAGTATGGGTCATCCTGAAGATCATGTGAAGTATTTCATGTAAAATGGTTAGCACAATGCCTGAAACACACAAAATACATTACGTTGTTGTCATTTTTTTGAAAAAAATTAGGTATAATGTATTAGGCAACTCATAACAAAATACCATAGATGGGGAGGCTTGAACAACAGAAATGTTCTGTCACAGTTCTGAGGACTGGATGTCTAAGAACAGGGTGCCAGCCAGGGAGGCTTGATTCTGAAGCTTCTTCTCCCGGCTGGCAGGCGGCCACCATCTATCTGGCTGTGTGCTTGGTGACCACCTACCTGTGCGCACACGGAGAAGGAGAGAGAGGGAGAGAGCCATTGGGTTTCTCTTCTTATGGGGACACTAATCCCATCTGACTAGGGCTTCACACTTACGACCTCGTTTAACTTTTTTTTTAATTTTATTTTTAATTTTTGGTGGTGGGGGGAGGTAGGTAATCAGGTTTCTCTATTTGTTTATTACTTTTGGTGGAGGTACCAGGGATTGAACCCATGACTTCTTGCATGCTAGGCACGCACTCTACCACTGAGCTATACCCTCCCCCCTTCATTTAACTTTAATTGCCTCCTAAGGGCCCTATCTGCATACACAATTACATTGGAGGTTAGAGCTTCAACATATGAATTTTGGCAGTACACGAGTCGGTCAATTGCATATGATATTATATTAAACTTCCAACATTTAAAGAAAAGTATGCATCCAGCTGAGGGTTAGCATTGTAAAGTCTCTCAGGTAAAATGCTAAATACAGTCCCATGTGGCTGGGCAGAGAACACAGGGGAAAGATGAAGCTGAGACGGGAGCAAGGGTAAGACTGCGATGGGACTGGTCGTTCCTGCTCAGGAGTTTGCATTTTTTCCCTAAGGGCAATGAAAAGACTCTGAAGAGTTTAAGTGGGAACGTAACCTTGTGTATTTTCTGCTTTATTAGGGTCATTCTGTCTGCTGTGCAGAAAATGGATTGAAGGGGATTTAATCTTGTGAGAAACCTAACATGCACATATTAAAGGTGGCGGGAAGAAGAGCGAAGTATTAATAATCTGGGCACAAACCCCAAGGATGGAATTTGAACTCAAATCTTAATGGTTTTTATTCAGCCTTTCTAATAACTAGTAGCGCCCCCATCACCCTCCTCCCACTGCCTTTCTATAATCTCCAATTTTCTCTGATGGTTGTGGGAGAGTGAATTTCGGGTGCTGATACTAATTAGCATAGTGTAAGATAAGCAGCAATTTGGTTGGAACATTTTAATAATAGTTATTTTCTCTTTTGCCTATATTTAAAAGTTCTAATTTAATGAATAAATTATCTTCAAAGATCTGAGTTATTTCGAGTTTTGTTGTTCCATCTGATATGTTAATTTCATCAACAGATTTACTTTAATAATGGAAGAAGAAACTTGGGGAAAAAAAATCCTATCTTGAGGAAACTAACTTGTATGTGAATACCCTAAGGAAGTTTGGTGAAGTCTTTGCAGGAAGGGTTTGGATGATGAACTTCACAGAGCATTTTTCATACCCAAAGACAGGGCGTGCCTGAATCAGAATCATCTGAACTTCTTTTGAACGATTTTTTTTTTAAGCCACTCGAGATGAGATGGCTTTTCCTCTGAATGAAAGCCAGGAGGTGTAACAGAAACAGCGGTGAACCAGAAACTCCCAGACTGAGTCCTAGCCTTGGCTTCATTATTAACTGGTTACTCTGATGCAGCACAAACCCATCACTCTTCTGGATCTCAGTCATTCTAGGAAATCAAAAGAGCAGGAATAAGTCATTTCTAAAGCCTTTACAATCATATGCCTATTATGTCCAGCTCTGCTCAAGGAATGTGGGAGTCAATAGAACATATAAGATCCCTGATCCCACTGAGCATTTATTCCTATGGGGGAACACACTTTATGAAACTGGCATAGTAATTAACAAATAGGATGCATTCAGATCAGGTGTTTAAGAAATTGAAATGGGTTAATGGTATAGAGAGAAAGATGTGTTTGTTAGGAGCAACTCTTCATATAGGGTGGGTAAGGCAGTCAGGGGTAAGAAGTCAGGCAGACTTCTCTGATGAGGTTCCTTCTTTGCTGAGACTTGAGTGATGAAAGATCTAGGTTAAGAGCATTCTGGACCGCAAGAAGAGCAAGATCAAGGCCCCGAATAGTGAAGGAGCTGGATGTATTCCAGGGATAAGGAGGTGAGCATGGCTGGAGTGTAGTGAATGGAGTGGAAAGTGATATGAAATGAGGTCTGAAGGGTGGACAGTGGCCAGATCCTGTAAGTTCTGGCTGGCTATGGAAGGGGGTTGAATTTTATTTGAGTAGTCATGAGCAATTTTGACCCATTGGACAAAACAGTTTGGGGCAAGGGAGTCTTTTTTTGTCTTGCTTTGTTTTTAAAGATTTGTCAGGGTACTGGGTGGAGATGGGCTGTATTAATGGGTAAGAGTGAAACCAGGACACTAGGTGAGCACCTGCTGCAGTAATCCAGCTGAGAGATGGTAGCAGTGGGAGGTGGTGGGACCTGTTACACAGCTCGAGTCAAAAGCAATTGTTAAGGAGTGGCTGTTTATGCCACGACGATCTACCAGTCAATGAAGATTCCATGGTTCTCTGCTTCTAGCTGAGTTCCCCTCCCTCCCCTCTCGCATCTGTGGGGCTGAGAGGGTGAGAAGAGTGGTTTGTGATTATGAGTCTGATTCGTGTCAGCTGCAGAGAGATCACAGAGTCACCTGGCCCTCTAGCAGGATGCTTCGTCTCAGCGAGTCACTGGAACATTCGGTGGGAGAAACACTCCTGAAGGAAAAATAAAAGCAGAGAGTAGCAGGTGGCATTGAGACAAACCTGAACCCTCTGACAAAGCGATTCTTTTCTGCTTTCTTCCCCTTTCATATTGGTTCCCAAGAACTTGGTACATTCAGTTTGTCTGTAGTGGAGACAGCTGTTTTAAACAGAACTGAATCCAATTTCCATGACATTTTGCACGTATGCAGATTTTGGCATTCAGATGATTCGTGAGTGCAATTAATAAATGGCAGCATTATTTTGGAATACTTAGTGCATTATATTTTCAGGAAATGCACTCTACCTAACTTTTAACAACCTCCACTCTGCCTTCATTTTTATATAGTCACGACACTGTAGTTTTGGGCTACATAGCCCTACAACATAATTGCATCCTCTATCAAGCTGAATAGTAAGATACAATTCTCTTCCTGCCATGACCCGAATAAAGGGATACGTCCACTTTTAAAGAACTAAGCTATCAAGCCCAGGCTCCTAAAAATGCCGTATTCATTCTGTATCTGCTAAGAATGCTGTTGGTATTTTTGGAATCTGGCTTTGTCAATAATTTTCTTCCACAAGTGACTGCCTAGGATGTCTGTGAGCCCTAGAGACTGGGTGCATTCATTCAGCAGGTATTCGAGCCCCTTACGCCAGGCAAGGTACTCCACGCAGGACACTAGGGGGAATCACAAAACAGAATGACATCTCTGCCCTGCATCTGGTTAACTATCCGCTTGGCAAAGTTGTGCAGAAAAGACCAAACAACAGCACAAGAATTTTAAAATATTTAATAACATAAGATATCTCACAATAGCAGGATATGATCTGGTCATTAATAATGGTTTATAACTGTGCTTTTCAAACTGTTAAGATGCACACAAATCTCTTAGGCATCTTGTTAAAATGCACATTCTGATTCAGTAGGTTGGAGGTGGTGGAAATAACTTCCTTCTTAATGCCAATGCCAAAGTCTCATGATCAAATTTTGAGCAGCCAGGGATTATATTCAAGATCCCTAAACTGTACTTTGAGGCACCCCAGGGTACTGCTGCAGTGAATTCACAGGGGCACCATGGGATTTTTTTTAATTGAAAAAACAAAACACAGTGATGCTTGTCATGTGAATTACTAGTTGTTCATAGTTTCGACATTAGATCGTGCTACATTCCTCTGATCTTATATCTTGGCAAAGCTGGATTCTCACAGTAACTGTACTGTGATGAAAAAAATGTAAGTATTACACAAAAATCCGTTTCAAAGTTTGAGGAGTTGTGCAGTGCCCAACAGGCACGTATATCTGGTAGTAAGTCATTGTGGCTATATAAGAATAAAATTTCAAAGAGCAGTTTTCTTTCAGTTTGTGCACACTGTTTCTTTCAGGTAGCTGCTGAGTTGTTAGGACATGGTAACTACTAGGGGATGAAGATGATTAGATGTTTCTTTTGGCCAACGGACATCAAAAAAAAATTGGGAGACACAAGATGCTGTGAACAGAGAAAGTATGGAAATCTCTGAGTTAGTTAATAAGGACTGTGGAGTCAGAGAGGTTTGGGGTGGCCGGGGAAGGTCACGTGGAGGTTGTAAAACCTGAGTTAGGTCTGCAGGACAAATGACACAGACGTACTCCCCAGTCGTGGCTGGGTCTTGGGAAGCACCTTACCCAATAGGACAGCAGGATAAAGCTGAACCAGTGAATGAAACAAAGAAGGAACACTCAGAAGGCTTAGGAGAAAGCACTGGAACTTGGCTACTGAAGGAGGGATGGAAAATTTTATTTATCGAGTGCCTCACAGGTGTGAAGTATGATCTTAGCAGTTTTTTACATACTGTTATATGGAATACCCACGGCAAATTCTGAGATGGATATCATCATCTTCCTTTTACAGATTAGGAGATGGCTGGCCAGAGATGCTGTATAGCCTGGCCAAGGTTATTCAGCTAGTAAGTGGAAAGATTTGAATCCAACTTCTTGTTTTGAACCCAGAGTACTTGCTCTTCCCCTAAACCTTTCAAGAATGGAAAGGAAGATGATTAAAAGGCTACTGTGACCTGTTAGAACAGAGTCTTAATCTTTGGTCCTTAAGAGCTCCCTGGATAAGCTTCAGGAGGTTTATTAATCCCTGAAGTTTCATGCAAAATTCTATTGTAAAAAAATACATTTTTTTCTCCTGATATAATGGTCTATAACTTCCACCAGATTTCCAAGGAGATTTTGAATCCTCACTCAAATTTAAGAACAGCTGTTCTAGACAGATGTTTCAGTAGAGCAGTGGATTTTAGGGCATGATGGACTAAACAGGTAGAGCTGAAGACAATAGCAGTATGTGATGTAGCCCTGAAATGTGGGTCTAAAAGAAGGAAAAATTGCTATGGAAGTTTGAAGAGGCAGAAAAAGCAGTTGAACCTTTTATTTTTAAAGATCGGGGAGCTATTTGAGCCTATTTGGCAACAGAGAGGAAGGATCCTGTGAAGAGACATTGATGACTCGGCGGTGGGAGCAGACAGCTGCAAACAGAGGAGGAAGTTCACCAGAGGCAGGGGAGGAGGTCGGCACCCTCTCCTGGGGGTGTTGGTGGGCTTCACTCCTCCACTAAGCATTGCGGTCTTTCCGTTAACTCGTTCAAGATATTCCAGGAACATTCTCCTTCAGAAATACAGTCTGAAAAAAAAAAAAAAACTAACGAGGAAAGGAAGAATGGGAGAAAGAGAAGGAGGAAGAGAGGAAGGAAAGTAAGATGGAAGGAAGGGAGGGAGGAAACCCAGAGTGTTTCTCTAAGAGAGACGTGAGGTGAAGGAGGGGAGGAAAAAGTGAAGGTGGAAGTTATGTATTCCTGAACCTTTCTTTGCTCCTAGGGGTCAACGCTAATCCTGTGACAATGCCTACCTCATGGATCATGAGGGAGTGGAGACTCCCAGGGACACTCGAAGCCTTCAGCTAGGCTCTAAATGAAAAGCTCGCTCTGTCTTCCAAGAACAGTCATTTTTGTACTTAGAAGGAGGCAGAGGGGATTCAACTAGGCTGTTTTTATTACAAGATTTTTCATCTCTTTTTATCTCCTGAGTTTCAGATGTATTTAATTATCCTTCCCAAATGCCGTATTCTGCCTTTAATGAAAATCTTAAAAAAAAAAAAAACTTGATGCAGATGCAAATTAAATTTGGTGTTTTGTTTATATGAAGAAAAATATAAGGAGTACCCTGTTTGCTTCTCCATGGGTTGTGAGTGTACTGTTTGGGAGCTTATTTTTAAACAAAAATAGGATTTTATTATCATTATCAATAGATGCTCATGGAATATAAAAAAATCAAATTTAGTTCATGTTTGCAACATCTGGGCATTGTTAAGAAATTCACTAAGGAATCTAGAGCTACAGAAGGTTCTAATTTTCAAAAACACACACATATACACACACATGATTTTCATTAGCATGAAATGTATAGTCTTCAGTTTCTATTGTGTGTTAGGGATTGTGTGGTCCTTAATTCCAAGGAGCTCAGAATCAGATAAGCAAACGGAAAGATAATCAAATTAATAATCATGATAAAAATAAGATTTATTGAGCATGTACTATGTGCCAGGTACTGTCCTAAATGCTTACAAGGATGGACCCATTTAATCCTCACAAAAACCCTACATCATGGGTGCTATTATTGTCCTCATTTTACAAATGAGAAATCTGAGGGATAGAAGAGTTAAATAACTGGTCCATGGTAACACAGCTGGTGAGCAGTGGTTTAGGTAGCCCACACGCTTAGATAATGCAGTTGTGGAAACAGATGCCAGGACAGAAGGGATGATGGGGGTGGAGGATGCTTCCTAGTGGAGGTGACTTAGAGTTGGGTTCGTAAGGATGAGGTAGGTGGTGCATTATAGGCAGAGATGTCTGAAACAGCAGGCTGAATTCTGGAACTCAGGCAGTTTCGCGTTACTGGTGGACGTTGTAGGAGGGTAAGGATTGGGTGGGAGGTGAGATTGGAGAGACAGTCAGAAGGCAGATCATGAAGGACCTTGAAGGCTGCACCTAGCAGCTTAGACGTTGTCCTGTGGCTTGTCAAGCACTGAAATAAAGGAGACACAGACACACCCGTGGGCAAAATGCTGAAGCTGGGATTACAAGTGTCTTCTTTTCTGAACTGCTCTGAATTCTTAGTTTTCTGTTTTTTAAAAAAATCGTACTAAGAAAAGAAAAAGAAAAAAATGGAGACTAGCCAAGAAATGACAAGAGTTTATTAAAACAACATAGTTATGGGGTATTTTAACTTACTGTTGACTCGGTTCCTTGATTAGTAAATAACATACTTCTTTTGTGTCTCTTCAGTTAAAAAGAGATTCACAAGATTGTTTAATAAATTTGTTTAAGAATTAATATGAATAAATGAAATAAGGGGTAGTGAGAAATCACTTACGATAAACCTCTGTGCTTTGGGAAAGAGCATTTTCCTTGAGTGTTTCTATAATAATTTACCTGATACCTTCATTCTGCCCCCAGACTCAAGTCCAAGCCTTATTCTGGGGTCAGAGTTTAGTCCTGTATACATTGTGCGATCTGTTTATTTCCTACCTGTGTCCCTCCAGGCCCTCCAGCTCTTCAGAGACACGCTTCCTTTGAACGTACACATTAAATTGCACGCGGCTCCGTCTTGTGTATTGTGGAAAAACCCACACCTTCTCCAAGACTGCCAGAGCTTCCCAGGGGGTCTCACATTGTCAGGGGCACCTCCTGTTTTGAATTCCAACTTTCATTGAATTCCTTTCTTTCTTATAATCATACCTACTTATTTAGGGTCCCCTCCTCCCAAACAAAAGAGCTAGTTTCTTTTTAAGAAGAATTTTGCCTTCCTTCTGGGCCAGCGAGTGTAAACTGCAAACAGCTTTTAAAGTAACAATGTTTTCTTTCCTTTTACAATAATACCTTACGTTATTACATGCATTACAATTCCATAGTACCCTTACAGCTTTCAAAACATTTCCACAACAGAGCAGGTAGGATTTGTTCTCATTTGGGAGGGGAATGGAGGAAGGAACCAGCATTTGTAGGCTGCCTTTTATGAGCAGGGCATTGTCTTCCTGTTTTACATGTTTTAGCTCATTAGCATACATAATCTCATTAAGCACATTTTTTTGCAATTGTTCTTCACAATTTTGCAAGGTAGGCATTTGTATTAGTATCTGCTACCATATGCAAATTACCCCAACACTGAGCAGCTTGAAACAGCAAATATTCGTGTTCTCACATGTTCTGTGGGTCAGGACTCTGGGTGTGGCCTCACTGGGTACCTCTGGGTCAAGGTCTCTGGGGAGGCTGCAGTTCTGCTGTTGGTCTTGGCTGTGGTCTCATCTAAAGGCGGGGGAGGACCCCCTTTCCAGCTCGCTCATGGGGCTGTTGGCAGGCTTTAGTTCCTAACCTAGCGGAGGTCTCCCTCAGTTTATTGCCATGGTGTCCTCTCTACAAGGCAGCTCATGAAAGGACAGCTGGCTTCCCTCCCAGTGTTTCAGGAAGAAAGTGGGGAGCAAGAGCTCTTGAGTTGAAAGCCATAGTCTCTTTGTAACCTAATCTCAGAAGTGACCTCTCCTTACTTTCACCATAGTCTGTTTGTTAGAAGTGAATCACTGGATCCAGCCCACACTCCAGGGGAATGCATTACACAAGGGCACCAATACCAGGAATTGGGACCATCAGGGACCATCCTCGAGGCTGCCTACCACAGTGTGATGGTCCCCACTTTGCAGAGGGAGAAAAAGAGACGCTGAAGCGATTAAGCAGCTTGATCAAGGTCTTCCAACTAGCAAATGGTAAAGCCAGCAGTAAATTCTGATTTTAATGTTTTTAGTAGAAAATGCACATCTATTGGCTCCCAAAAATCTCTTTTTTTTTTTTCAAATAAGGAAAAAGAGCTGAATCATTGGGAAACAAACCCATATCAGTAATTTATGTAAAACTAAACGGAACAGAGAGCCTTCCCGCTACTTCCTGGGGCCAGGACAGATTTAGCCACATCCTTTATCCTGGAAGTTCTCAAATGCTGGTCTACATCTAGGAAACAGTTTTGGTCAGTCTGCATCAGACTAAGAATAATAAGAACCATGTAGAAGTTTTCCATAAGGACAAATATTCAATTAAAAGGGCTTTTCTTTGTCCCTTTATCTTTTTTATTGTGGTAAGAACACTTAAAATGAGATCTACCCTCTTAAATCCTTAAGTGCATAGCACAGTATTGTTGACTCCATAGCACAGTACGGTGTGGTGCAGGAGAAAGCTAGAACTTACTCATCTTGCATGACTGACACTTTATATTCACTGAACAGCAGCTCCCCATTTCCTCCTCCCCTTGGGGTCTGGCAACCACCATTCTACTTTCTGTTTCTATGAGTCTGACTATTTAAATATCTCATGTATTTGATCTTCTGTGATTGGCTTATTTCACTTAGCCTAATGTCCTCAAGGTTTGTGCCTGTTGTGACATGTGGCAGGATGTAGATAATCCTAAAGACTCTGAAAAATTGAAAAGGCTTTCTTTACTCTTAATTTCATTCTGTCCATTTTGAGGTGTTAAAAATATCACTGTTTTATAATGTGTTGCTGACAATAGAATGATGATTTTTCTAAATTTACTCTTCTTACTCTTATTATTTGTTACAAATAGTATGCAACCCTGATAGATTCCTAGATTTTATCTGAACTTTTACTGGTCTCTGCATCACACTGCAGTTGCAAGATCCTATTAAGTGGCCCTTTATGAGTCAGAATAGTGACCCTGAGTTTGAGGTAAGATCCTCTAGTGTTAAAGGAAGTGTCAAATATGTCTGGAGCATTTAATAAGACAGAAAAGTGGAATTGTATTTATGCAGAGTAAAATAAAATGGTTTTTCCTTAAACTTCTTAAAAATAAACTTTAAAATTGTATACTTTCAGATTCACAAAAGGTGAAAATTGTACAGAGGGTTCTTGTATACCCTTCATCCTGTTCCCCCTCTTGTTAACATCTTACGTTACTATGGTGCATTTCTCACTAGTGAGGAACCAGCACTGGTGCATTGCTGTTAACTAAGCTCCACTGTGTATTCAGATTCGACTAGTTTTTCTCCGATGTCCTTTTTCTGTTCCAGGTTCCTACCCCAAACAACACATTACTTATAGTCATTGTGTCTGCTTAGCTTCCTCTAGTCTCTGACAGTTTTCTCAAACGTTCCTTGTTTTTTATGACTTTGACAGTTTTGAGGAGTAATGGTCAAGTATTTTGTAGACTGACTGTCCTTCAATTTGGGCTTGTCTGATGTTTTTCTCATTAAAAATTCAGAACTCCAGGAAGGTGAAAAAATTGACATTGAGACCAAACATTATTTGTGAAAGAGGCAAGGAATCTGAGTTCTAGATCCTTGGAGTATATCTCCACAAGTTCCAGACTTCTGCCACAGTGATCTTCCTAAAGCACAAATCTTCTTGTGTCTCCACTTTCACATCCTTAAAATCTTTCAATAGCTCCCCAAAATTGTGAGGTTGAAGTCATTTATTCAATAAATACCTAACCAAGATCCAGGGACTGTGTTATTCACTGGTGATTCAAAAAGATACATGAGGGAGAAATGTGTAACTCCAGTTATAGTGCATGCTTAGCATGCACCAGGTCCTGGGTTCAAACCCCAGTACCTTCATTAAAAAAGTAATAAATAATAGTAATAATAAATAAATAAACCTAATTACCTCACCTCCTCAAAATCAAATAAAATAATTAAAAAACTAAAAAATATTTAAAATGATATATGCATGTGTTGGATCTGAAGAGGTGTTGGGATCCCCCCCCCCATTTTCCTTTTGACTTTTGAATATAATATCTTCCTTTGTGGGTGATTCATTCCATTTCTCATGTAAATCAATTTAGCCATCTCCTATAGACTCTAGTCAGTCTTGCTGCTCTACCCATTACCTTGACCATCACAAAATGGCTGACAATACAAATACAGACACCTTTTAAGAAGAATGAAGTGGAACAAGGAGGAGGAGAAAGGAAGAAGGTCCTAATATTGATGCTTGAATAGTTTTTGATGCTTGAACATTCTGATAGGGACAAAGAGAGTTACAGGAGGCAGGTGACAGAAAATTGAACAGAGGATAAGAGGGAACGCAAAGAGAATAGCCAGTTCTTTTGGGGAGGATTGGATCAGGAGCATCTCCTCTGAGGATACTTAAGCAAACCGTTTTTTAAAAACAAAATTTACTATTTAACCATTTTTGAGTGTATATTTCAGTGGCATTAAGTACATTCACATTGTTTTACAATCATCACTACTGTCCATCTCCAGAACTTTTTATCATCCCAAAATGAAACTGTGCACACGTTAAACAATAACTCTCCATCTCCTCCCTTCCTATATATATACATATATATATTTAATTCAAGCCTAATTATTTAATCAGAATCTCAGAATGTTAGTGCTTAAATTCTTTCTGTTTTAACATGTGTAAGTGTAGTAAAATCCCAGATTGTACCTGTTATGCAATTATTAGACACTAAAAGTTCACTTTTGGAAACACAATTATGATTTTATTCACAAAGTAAAATACATTTAGAAAGACCAACAAATACAATTTGTCGATATATTATTTGCTACCTACTGTGGCTAATAGTTGATATTGAGTCTTTGGTTATAATATATAAAAATTAAAGATACGCCCTCCTACACTGTTGGAGGGAATATCATTTGGTGCAGCCATTATGGAAAACGGTGTGGAGATTCCTCAAAAACTAAAAATAGGCTTACTATATGATCCAGCAATCCCACTCTTGGGCATATACCCAGAAAGAACTTTAATCCGAAAAGACACATGCATCCCAATGTTCAGAGTAGTACTATTTACAATAGCCAAGACTTGGAAACAATCTAAATGTCCACTGACAGATGACTGGATAAAGAAGATGTGAGCTATATATATATAAACATGCACACACATATATACACATGTAGATATATATACAATGGAATACTACTCATCCATAAAAATATAATAAAATAATGCCATTTGCAGCAACAGGGATGGACCTGGAGGTCGTCATTCTAAGTGAAGTAAGTCAGACAGAGAAAGAAAAATACCATATGATATCACTTATATGTGGAATCTTAAAAAATGACACAAATGAACTTATTTACAAAACATAAATAGAATCAGAGACATGGAAAACAAACTTATGGTTACCAAGGGGAAGAGGATGGGAAGGGATAAACTGGGAGTTTGAGATTTGCAGATACTAACAACTATGTATAAAATAGATAAATAACAAATTTTTACTGTATAGCACAGGGAGCTATATTCAATATCTTGTAGTAACCTATAATGAAAAGAATATGAAAAGGAATATATGTATGTACATGTATGACTGAAACATTATGCTGTACACCAGAAATTGTCACATTGTAAACTGACTAAACTTCAATTAAAAAAAAGATATGTATATCGAGAAATAAAGGTATACTGACATGCTACTTATAAAATGTTTTGTTCATATATTTTTCAAAAAAGATGCTGTCTTTACTGGTCAGTATTGAAAATGTATCACTTGTCACATTAGGTAAAATAAGAATTATCAAGGCTCAATTTAGAATAATAGACTGCAAATATATGTATTCAGAAGCTACAAAGTCCTTAAACCTACATAAATCTTTAGTTACTAAACTGAAAACACTGGAACAGAAATAACTGATTTGGCCATCAAGATGTAGGAATAAGAGTGGAAAAAAGCAGTTTTGGAAATGAAGAGACAGTTATTTAAAATAATTGTGTTCAGACCACAGGTTTTGACACAATTAAGCTGAGTCTTGAAGATAGTTAGGTGTTTGCCAGATGGAGGTTGTTGTGAGTTGACCTGCGTTCCCCCCAAAAGACAGGTTCCAGCTCTAAGTCCCACTACTTGTGAGCGTGATCTTACAGGGTTTTTGCAGAAAAGATCAAGTTAAGGTGAAGTCATACTGGATGAGGGTGGGCCCCAAGCCAATGCCTGGTGTCTTTGTAAGAAGAGAGAGGTTAGGACACAGAAACACACAGGGAGAATGTCTTGTGATACAGAGGCAGAGGTGGAAGTGACACATTTGCAAATCAAGCAAAGCCGAGGATTGCTGGCAACCACCAGAAACTAAGAGAGAGGTGTGGGACAGATTCTCAGAGCTGCAGAGCCTCCAGAGAGACCCAGCCCCACCAGAACCTCAATTTTGGACTTCTAGGCTGCAAACTGTGAGACAATAAATTTCCATTGTTTTAAACCATGTGAGCTTGTGGTAGTTTGTTCCAGTAGCCCTAGGAACCCAGTGCAGATAGAACGTGGAAGAATATAATAGACAGAAGACTCAGTAGAGCAAAGGCCTGGGTTGTGAAACAGCCGGGGCATCTTTCTATGGAAGATCCTCAGAAACAACGTCAGAGGTGGGGTTATAGCCTCCTGACTCTGCCATTAATAGGCTGTTAGTGGGGAGGACTGCTACGATCGAGGCGTAGAAGGACACAGTGCCCACCCTCTCCCACGAATACAACAAAAACTGTATCTATGTGCGGAACAATTCACACAAAATACCTACTGAACTTTGGTAGAATATCTCTTAGTATCGAAACTACACGGAAAATCCTCAGAAACCCAGATAAACAAGTTTATACTGTACAGCACAGGAACTGTATTCAGTATCTTGTAGTAACCTATAATGAAAAAGAATATGAAAAAGAATGTATGTATGTATATGTATGGCTGAAATATTATGCTGTACACCAGAAACTGACACAACATTGTAAACTGACTATACTTTAATAAAAAATTTTTAAATAGGCTATTACTACTGTCTGTTGTTCTTAGGCAAGGTAAAGCTAGACTTTCCAAAACATTAGCTGTGTATCTACAGTAAGGGAGAACATATACGTTCTGAAAATACATTACTATACATACTTGTTTGCTTTATGCATTTCCTTAAAAATCAGAAAGAATCTGTCCTTTTACATTCCACATGTGGCAAAAGAAAGTTATAATTGGATATCTGCCCTATGAAAAGGATTAAAAAGAACCCTTCCCCTCTGCTTCCCTTGATGGAACATTAATGCTGACTTGGCTCTAGGCTGATGGTAAATTCCTCTGTATCTGTCCTTTGCCAAGGAACTCACATAGCCCTGGGACCTAGGATGATTGGGTTGACTGGGATGGCAATGAGTTATCCCCAGGGAGAAGTTCAGTGCTAGAGGAATGATAAGCTGCCTTCTAAGGAGAGTGGGTCTGATCAACTGCTGAGTTTTTCCCTTGATGAGGCAGATAAATACGGGATGGGGGCAGCAGACATCCTTCTAAGAGTATGCAGAGCTCAATTCTCCTCTAAATGAACGTTGAGCAAATATTTAAAGAGTATTTGTTTTGAAGTGGCATCCAGTTATTCAGCTGTACTGAGGAAAAGCTGGGGGACAGGCAGGCACTTGCACGTCTCTGTCCTTCATGGAGCCCCACATGGTACAATGATAATAAAAGCTATCGTAAAATGAACTCTTCTCATATGTCTAAGTAATTTATGAACAAGATTAGTTTTAATCTTCAAGTCAACACTGGGAGATAGATCCTATTATTACTTCTTACTGCATGTAAGGAAACTGTGACTCTGAGGGGTTAAGAAACACGTCCAAAGTCACATGACCATACAAGTGATGGAGCTCAAACTGATAACTGAACTTCAAAGCACCACTAGCTTTCAGGTGGTGGCTTAATCAGGATGAAGACAGCACATGATAGGAGAATTGTATCGGATCTGAGGTAGCCTTGGAGGTTCCAATGACATTGGACTTTACCAGTAACAAGAACCCACCAAAAATTTTTCGGCAGAGTCAGAGTGCCCAGCATTTAATAGGTCTTCAAAAAATATCTGTTGAATGGACATAGTCAAGTTGTGGTTTACAAGCTATGGAGAATGGATTGCAGGAGTGCAAGACTGGGGCAAGAGAGACCAGTTAGGAGGCTGGTGAATAAACCAAGTGAAGAAGAGTTGAAATTCCTTAGCGTGCCAAAGAGAGTCCCAAAGGAGCTTCTCCCTGCTTTCTCTTATTTAAAAAAGTCCTGCAAACCTGAGCAAGGGTATCTATGGAATGACACTATGCTCCCCTGTATCTCACCTAACTCATCTTAGATCATTTCCAGCATCAACAACCTGAATCCTAAAGGCAATCAATCAGTTGTAATGAATTCACCTTGGACAGTTCACCTTGGTGTCAACCAGAGACAAGCTCAGATTTGTGCTTTATCTGGTGTACTTCCTTCTTTTTACCCTACCTTTAGCCTTTCCAGTTGGGTGACTGGCTGAACTCACACATGAGTAAAAGTCTACTTTGCCAGGGAAGCTATAAACTCAGCTGCTCCACATTGCTATTTGGTGGTCTTTATTTCCTTCCAGTCTTCTCAAGATTGGGCTCCAGGTATCTGCACACTGGTAGATCCTTTCTCTGTACCAGCCCCTCTCAATGCTTTGCATTTCCCAGAATGTCATATACTTGCCCCAACTTTTGCCTTTCCATGTGCTGTTTCTTCCACCTGAAGGCTATCCCTTTCCTTGTTCAACTCACGGACTTCTCACTAATCCCTAATGGTGTTTTACCTTCTCTCTCAGGTCTTTGTTTTTGTCCTGCTTCCTCATTTTCCAAGACCAAGTTAGATACATTGCCTTCTTGGTGCTCATGTCAACATTTCTTTCATTACACTGGTATGTATATAGCCTTCACACAATATCAGATCATTTCACCAGGTTTTTCATATGCCTATTCATGACTTCAACAATCATTCACTGAAAACCTGGAATGTGCTAAGCAATGCATACCTATTAATGCAATAATTTAACACCTGTGGCATGAGAGCTCTCACCTCTATAAATCCATGCAGTTTCATTGCATTTTTATTTCACTATCCTCCATTGTTTTCATAAATATTTTAATTGATTTATAATGGACATATTATATTATATTAATTTTAGGTATACAACATGATTCAATATATGTATATATTGCAAACGATCACCACAATAAGTCTGGTTAACATCCATCACCACACATAGGTACAATTATTTTTCTTGTGAATGTTTAAGGTCTATCCTCTTAGCAACTTTCGAATATACAATACAGTATTAACTATGGTCACTGTACTGTACATTATCTCCCCATTTAGATAAATATTAAGAACCTCATTACATAGCCTTCTTTGCATTGCAAACAGCAAAGCCAAACAAAATGCCCTTTCTGCTGCTACTTTACCATCTGTTCACCAAAACTCAACTCACATTTTATTATCTTCTTAGAAGATTACATGGGGCCCTCCTTCTATGTCTTCTGTCTAAAAACCCTGCATTTATCTCTATAATTGATTTTCTTATCAAATTATGTTACGACTGTTATTTCCTTCCTATATGCAACATTAAAACGAGAGCCCACTGAAGACAGAGATTCTAGTGTCTGGCTCATTGCATCCTTAGTATTAGTGCAGGGCTGATAAGTAGCAAACACTGAAAAACATTTACCAAGTAGCTCTGTTGGGAGAAATGCAACCAGTTTGTGCTCCTGAAATTTTTGAGAAATGTTAGTGCCTATCTACCTACTAAAATGCATTTGGCATTTTAATTCACCAAATATTTACTGAACACCACCATGCTCCAGGTTTAATTTTAAGGAGTAGAATAGAACTAACGGAATTAGTCTTTCTTCTTAATGTGCCTCCAGTATTAATGGAACATACATTTTAAACAAGGGATAAAATAAATGTGGCAAATGCCATAAACTCATAATGAACAAACTACAGCAGGAGTGCAAATGAGATTCTCTATTTGTTCTCTCATTAGGATCAATTTTTTTCCTATTATTCTTTAAAAGTATCTACAAAAATTTTTTTTGTCTTTTTCTTCTCCATCCATGTTAGCGGTACATCTCAGTGTTAGCTTCTATTAACTTCTTTTATTCTCTGGGTCATATTTCTCTGTCTCTTTGCATATCATTTTTTAAATTATACTGGATATTGTGGATGAGACATTGTAAAGAATCCGGATTCTGTTATCTTCCTTTCAAGACCATTATTATTTTCAAGTAGACAGCTCATTTACTGAATAAACAACTTGAACTTGTAAAGGGTCAGCTTTATGACTTGTTAGGAAAGATATGTGAAAAGTCTAAGGTGTTATTTAACCAACTGAGACACAATCTTCAAATTTTGCCTGACACTGATTTTCTGAGGCTTGGTGTTGGTTTTATGAGGTTGTGTTCAGAGTAGGTCTTGTGGCCCTTATCAACCAGGGTTCTTCATCTGAAACCACAAAACACAAAAAGACGTAATTTTAGTGAACCTCCCCTGGGATGATGACAGCTCCCCATAATTGCTAACACCCAGATTCTTGGACCACATCTCTCAGAACAATCCCTTTATTAAATTCCTTTTAGTTAAACCATATAGAATGCATCATCTCTTTCCTACTGGATCCCTGACTGATATAGGAATGATTGCCAGACCCTAGTATTTACAAAAGAGCAATTGATAGACGATAAATACTGTAAAATAGGAAATTTTTTCTTGCATTAAAAGTATTCATTTGTCTAACAACTTTACAAAATATGGGGTCTAACAAAATTAGAATGTTACTTTACTGTGGAAGTTTTCAGAGACTTTAATAAACCTGAAATGCATCGTGAATAAGCCTCACTAAACTCTCTTGGACACTTTTTTTTCTAAAAAGCATCTTTTGCAAGCAATTTACCAAGAAATAGACTCACAGAGTCATTTTTGAAATCCAATGTGTGGACCTACATTGGAAATTGACCTAAAAGGAAAGACTGTTTAATAAATCTCATTGTATGTTTTTATTTTTTAGACTAATTGAGCTGATAGATGCTGCCATTTTTATAAATATATACTAACATCTCTTTTATCCATTGACATTGAAGAATAAGTCCTGTACACATAAGTTTGGATTTTAAATGCCTGAAGATTATCCCTGTAAGCAGTGGAAATCAATTTAAAACATTTTGGCTGGAAAGGATTTTTAAATGTACGATGGCTCCACAATGTATGTGTGATGACTACTTGAAATGTTTCTATGAGTGAGGGGTCAGTAGCTGTTGATTTGCCTCCACATTTAATGGCTCCAAACTACTGGTTTTGTGTTTTTATGCAAGTGCTTTAGGTATTTTGTATTATTTCATTCTCTGGCAGGTTGTCAAGTCATCATTGCTTATAATTGTCAATGCATCTACCTCTAGCTTCACTCTTATTTCTGATCTCTCACATGGGAATCCAGATATCCAAGCTGGCTAGAACTGAGAGTACAGTCATGACAGATGTTTGCTCTCTATAGTCTAGTTTGATAAGGTTACCAGATAAATAGCCTCCACATAACATATCAAACCCAACCCAAATTTAAACTAAACTAAAATTAAGTTGAATCTGTTTAATTGTTATAAACATGTATAGTAAGTTTTAAATATAAGATAATAAACTCATGTAAACAGAATCAAATTTGTGTAAATAACCCCTTTGACTTTAGTTTTCATTTTCACAAGATACCTTTTAAAGCACAGCCAACTCTTCATTATTTGGCGAAATTAACTCTATTATCCTGACAACCATTTTGTGAGTTTCATGTCAGACAGATTAATTCTGAACACAAAAATAAATGTTCTCTTTCTGCTGCTTTTTTTTTTTTTTGGACTGGCTTTTCAATCTAGGATTGAAATCATATCTGTGGGATGACAGCTCAGAGAACCCAAACATCTGAGGAGAGAACACAAAAATCACAAGAGAAACTCCCAGGAGCTCTGAGAAGGCGCCCGCCTGAGGCAACACACACTTACATAAGCTTCCATTATGCATGAAGGTACTGGGGATATTTGCAATGGCTCATGGGAGATCTATTTACATGGATTTTGTTACAGACACTAACCACATTTTGAGTCAGACAGAGTGGTGTCTGATGTTAAATAAATAAATAAAAATGCCCTCATGGAAAAACATCTCTTCTAGTCAGAAGCCATCACCGGTGTGTCTCATGACCTTGAACTGTGCTTAGACTTTATGATAGAGGATGACCATCAGTTCAGCTCAAGCACTGATCATGGTTATCAGTTTCTAGAAAGGTGTCACTTTTTGGTTAATGCTGGGAATGTGTGAGGCACTGATGTGCACACACACACACACGCACACACACACAGATGTCTATTTTGGTTTTTTTATATACTATGTTTGGGAAGAATCTTGAAAGATCTTCAGTTATTTGAAGGAGATTGTGTCCTTAAAAGTTTATGTTCTTCTTCTGGCTGAAAGGAATCTAATTCAGACTTAACCCAAAGAAAATTGAGTTCAAGCTGCCTGGGATGGGAATAATAATGATAATGATCACTGCCTTTTACCAAGTTTCTATTAGGAGCCGTGTACTAAGGACTTCATGCTCATTCATATTCATAACCTTGGCACTGCCCTATGTTAGCCCCATTTTACAGTTGGACAAACTAACACTTAGATTAATCAGTTTACCCAAATTTATACATCAGTGAAATAGTGAAGCAGGGATTAAAATCAGGTCCTTTTGACTCATTTGCTCCTTTGAATTGTTTGATCAGCCCCTCCTCTCTGTCACTCTGTTGGCACAGGGATTCAGGCATTTAACATCTCAGCTCTGGGTTATATAGCCAGGGTCCCTTACCTAGCTTCCCTCTAGCTGGCTTTCCCACCTATGATCTGATGGTCATATTGTACCTTTTCTTCTCTCCCTTAAGCTTAATACTCTTCCATTAAAACCCCACACCACAGGATAGAGCCCACCCTTTTTAGTCTGACTCAGAGACTTCCAGAATTCAAATGTAGCTGCCTTTTCCCATCACTTCCTACCATGTTTCCATGCTTCAGCCCTCCTAGAGAACTGGACTTCCCCATCCAACACCTTAGGCTCACCCTACTGGTACCATTTTCTCTTCCTACAGTGTCTTCTGCCGTGTCTCCACGTCTAAGTTTCATCTGCCCTTCATGGCCCAGCTGCAGTGCTACCTCTTCTGTGAAAGCTCCCCTGATCCTCCAGCTGGAAACGACCCTCCACTCCGAATTGCTGTGACAGTTTGTATCCACATCTCTCATGGGCTTTATCACTTACTTCCCAGAGCACTAATTTATGGTGTCCAGTTCTTCTCTCAATATACTATAGGAACCAATACCTGTCTTGTTCACCACAGAAAACTCATCCTCATATTTAGAATTCAGTAAACACTTAGTAACTGCTAATGGATGAAAAGATATTGATTTTTACTGATAATGTAGTACATCTTTTTATTGAGATATACATACAGAAAAGGGAAAGAGTGACATGCAGAACAATGAATTATTACAAAGGAAATATACCCGCTAACCCATGACCAGGGTCAAGAAATCGAACACTAAATGTACCTTCATAATCCCTCCCTCATTCTTCCCCCTAATTATTATCTCCTTCCTCTTCTCAAAAGTTAGTCACTGTTATAACTTCTAATAACACAGATGAGTTTGATTCTTTTGAAATTTTGTGTAACGTAATCATACATGTGTTTTCCTTGGCGTCTGACCTCAATATTATGTTTAGTGTCTGCTTCAATATTATGTTTGTGAGATTCATCCAAGTAGTTGCATTGACTGTAGTTTGTTTATTTTCATTGTTGAGTGGTGTCCCACTGTATAAATATATCTTGCTTTATTTATTTGTCCTACCACTGAAGGGCATTCGAGCTGAGACATTGGGTCTTGATGGACATTCCAGTTTGGGACTATTACAAGTAATGCTGCTATGAACGTTCTTCTATGGTGTTTGCATTTGAGTAATGATTACGGTATTGAGTTTAAGGCAATCCAAATTGATTTCAGGATAAATCGTAATATATATGCGTGGTTAAAATGTTTCCAATTTTGTGTTATACAATGCACAGTCTTAGTATAAGTGGAAGGATTACTGAAATAGAAATCCAACATCCAATCAAAAGAGTGTTAAATACCAAGGCATCTGGGAGTTAGCGGAAGCCTGACTGCCTGTGAGGTAATGATGGTAGTGAAGGGAAGATCGGAGCTGCCTGAAATCTATGTTTTATGCAGCAAACTCTACGTGCATGTCACTCAGTATGTGCATCCTCATGAAATCCCACTCAAAGCCAAACTGTGTATTGTTTCAAGTGCCTCCTATTCACCTCATTGGTGAGGGAGGGATTCCGGTCCTAGTGTGGTGAGGATGGCAAAGCACCAACACTGGGCAGATGAGATCAGCAGGAGTTGTGACGCACATACACTCACAGCACAGGGAGAGGACACCCACACCCGCAGGAGTGCACAGGGGTTGCACTCAGGATCACAGGCCATGGCCAGGGCTGCGAGGCAGGGTTTGTAGTGTCCGGAGAGTGAAGGGACCCCCAATCCCCATGAAAGGATGTGATGGGCTTGTTTGAATAATTCTGTGAGCCAGAAGGAAACCAAAACCCACTCTCCAAGGATAAGTGGAGTCTGCACCTGGTCCCCTTGATATGGAGGTCTGTCAGCCTGGGGAACCTTATTTACAGGAGAAGAGTAGGGAGCTGGGCTTATACTCAGGTCGTTCAAAGCCCTCCTTCTTGCTCCAGATGTTAAGGCAGCACATAATATTGGGCCTTGACATTAGGTTTCCACCACGCGTGTGCCTAAGGGCAGGGGTTCCATCAAGATTGAGGACTGGATTCGAGATGTGACCAAATTCAGCAGCAATTTAAGAAATACCTCCTCTGCAGATTCCAGAGGAGAGGTTCTTGAGGGTAATTTAAATGTAAAAAATGTTTTCTGTGCTTTGCATTCTTGCCCTTCAAGTTCTGTCTAAATGATGTGCTACCTCCCCTCCACCTCCCATCTAGAGTCCAGATCAGCAGTATAAGCACCACACAGAGCTAGCTTTAACTTCTAAGAGTGGTGGACATGAGAGAGAGAGAGAGAGAGAGAGAAGGGACTTAATATCTATATTTTAAGTCGATTACTGTGGATTTGGTATATATTTCATGCCCTTGTTACAGAGACTTTTTCCTATAATAATTATAGTACTATTTTATGTCTTTGGCTTTGATCTTAGACATGGTCAGGAAGCTTCTTGAGGGAGAAATCAAATTGTATTCACCTTCCCATTTCTTCCCAGGACCTAGGAGGATGTTTCCGGTTTGAAAATAAATGTCGATTCAGCATCTGGGTCAGAGCACAGTGCAGGTAGTGTTGTAAATGCCGTGTCATATGGTGACAGTGATGATATAGCCTCAGTGCTCACAGTGTGGCCCTTGGACCAGCACCACTGGCATCCCCGGCAGCCCTGGAGCTGGTTAGAATGCAGATCATACTGTGGCCCCCCAGACTGCTGATTCAGAACATCCCCGAGTGATTTATATTGTCACTGAAGTTTGAGAACATTGATGTTGAAGACCATCTTCTCAGCGTGTGAAATCTTGTCATCAGGGCAGCTTCCAACATGATTCAGGAAGTTTACTGAAAACAAGATAGTGCCGAGGAAGTTGATCTGTCTTTCCCTCACCCCTTCCACCCTACTCTGGTGTAATTGAAAACGAATTGAACAAGACCCAAAGATTTCATCAGAGTATGCATTGAATTTCTTTCTTAAAACAACAAAAAAGGGTTGGGGGGCAATGGCTTGGGAAAGGGAAACAGGAAAAGCAGGAGACATGAAGAAACACTCTTGGTGCTCATGAGTTGGGACGCAATCCTGCCCCGTGATGTCCCCATGCCTGGGATTTGATCCTTGTAAAGTGAAGAAATCTTGACTGACTTGCTTCCCATGGCCATTCACTTTCTTCTTCATGCCTCACTTTTATTGTTTTTATTTTTATTTTTATTTTTTTATTTTATTGTCTGGCTCCAAGATGTTTGTTGTCTGACTCGAAAATTTCTAACCAGAAACTTACTGGGAGAACAAAATTAGACAAAGGGAAAGTAAGAAAATAAGACCTTGGAGTCTTTCCCTTTGGGGCAGGGAGGGTATTCCCAGCAGCTAATCGTGAGCTGACTTTCCTTGCCCAAAACTTGGTCTCCCAAGGCAGAAGTGTTCCTCCCAGAGTGCACGTTTGACTCACTGCACTCAGGATAAGTTCACTCCTTATACAAGCACCAGATCATAGCATGATGGTCCTGGAAAAGAACCTCCATGATCCTATGCTCCAGCAAGCCCTAAACTTTAGCTATTTGAGAAATATTTATGTATATAGTCATACAAGCATACCATCTTTATTACCACTAACCTAATACTTTTCTTTAAATCAACTAACTTTCAAATAAATAAGCCTAAATAAATTCGTGTGTGTATTTGGATTTATTTATCAAATACATTTAATTTAAAAGGGCACTTTTATTAGAACCATGAATAGAAACTCAGTATCACTTTTCTAAATGAAAGAATACAGTAAGAAATAAATGTAAATGAAAACCAAACGTCATTAAATTCTAGCTGGAAGGTGTTGCCTGTCAAAGGCTCAGAGCCTGAAGTCCATTCTGTCTTTGTTCAGAAATGGGGCTGGTCCCTGCCCTCATGGATCTTACACTTTAGTGGGGAAAGGAGACAGGCAATAACGAATAAACAAATAAATGTGTCAAGTGGTGTCGGGCAGTAATAAGATCTATGAGGGGGCACGTGAGACCAGACGTGAAAGCTCCCGGCTCAAATATTGATCAGTGATATTTCCTGCACCATCCTCAGGGCTTCACATATGTATTTCTTGTCATCCCTAAAACAACCCTGGAATGTGGATTTTATTACGTGCATCTTATAGACATTAAAATTGAGGCACTGAGGAGTTAACAAATTTGAGAAGTCCTACTGCTAGTAAGGGTCAAAGTTAGTATTTGAACCTTCTTTTGAACGCCCAACTTTTCCAGTGTCTCAGTTCATCAGTCACGTCCACCCCCAGGGACCTCAGAGCAGCCTTAATCATGACTGTGGCACATGTACCTTAACCACGCATGAACTCACCTTTTCCTTCTACTGTCTTTTGTGTTCATTTCCCATGGGAACCTGTACCACTGTGAAATCCTGAGATATCCGCTTCAATGCAGCACAGTCTTGAGCATCAGGAAATTTTTTTTTCCTTCTTGTTTTTAATATACATGATAGTAAATTTCAGCTTTAATGACTTATGAGAGCTGCCACTATTATCTTTTCTAGTAACACTGCATCTAAATGATTCCATTCGAGCTGTTGAATGAGAAAAGAAAATAACAGATCTTGTCCTCCATTCACTTAGAGCACCATTTGGCCTGGGCCTTAATTTTGGAAGTTAGGAAGAATTTGTGTGCAGAGGGACCAGGGAAGTCTGCCTTCCTAGAAAAGAAGGTTTAGAGTCAAAACCAAGTGGTTCCAAGGCAATCTGCATATTCATCCAATCATTCATTTAATTCAGGAGTCAGCAAACCATGACCCTCAGGCTAAATCCAAAACTGTACTTGTTTTTGTAAATAAAGTTTTGGAACACAGCCATGCTTATGGGTATGCGTGAGAGAGAGAGAGGGAGGGAGAGAGAGAATGGCTGCTTCCATGCTACAATGGCAGAGCTGAGAAGTTGCAACAGAGACTTTGTCTGAAAAGCCAAAAGTGTCTACTGTCTGACTCTTTACAGAAAAAGCTTTGCTGATTCCTGATGAAATTAATTGTTCAGAAAACCTGCCTTGAGCACTTACATGAGGCGTGCATTGTACTAGGTGATGATTACAAAGAGATGGATCAGAGAGACTTCTTGCCTGTGAAGCTCAAAGTGCAGCATCTGGGGTTAACTATGGGAAAGGATTCTTTCCTATGAAAAATTTAGAAAAGGCTTGAGAGACAAAAGGAACGAGGTCATGGTGGGGGTGGGTGGAAATTACAGACCATCAAGGATGGAAGCAGAGGGAATTCTTCCCAACTCATTCTATGAAGCCAACATCACCCTAATGCCAAATACCAGACAAAGACATTACAAGAAAACCACAGACCAATATCTCTCATGAACATAGATATAAAAAAATCCCAAACAAAATATTATCAAACTTAATCCAATAATGTGTAAAAAGAATTATACACCACAACCAAGTGGAATTTTTCCTAGATATGCAAGGTTGGTTCAACATTTGAAAATCAATTAATGCAATCCATTACATCAGCAGACTAAAAAGGAAAATCACATGATCATATCAATAGACGCAGAAAAAGCATTTTCCTAGAATCTAACACCTGTTCAAAACAAAATAAAACTATCAGTAAATTAGGAATAGAGGAGAACTTTCCTCAACTTGATAAAGAATATCTACCCAAATCCATAGCTAATGGCATACTTAATGATGAGAAACTCATAGTTTTCCCACTAAGGTCAAGTACAAGGCAAGGATGTCCCTCTTTCCACTCCTTTCAACATCATACTGAAAGTCCTAGCTAATGCAAAAGGACAAGAAAAAGGATATAAAAGGTACACAGACTGAGAAGGAAGAAATAAAACTGTCTTTGTTCACAGATGATATGATTCTCTACACAGAAAATCCAAAAGAATAAACAAAAACACTCCTTGAACTAATAAGTGATTATAGCAAGGTTGTAGAATACAACATTAATATACAAAAGTCAACTGTACAACAGCAAAAGTGAACTGTAATGTGAACTATGGACTTTGGGTGATTATGATGTGTCAACGTAGGTTCATCAGCTGTAACAAATGGACACTCTGGTGGGAGATGTCGATAATGGGAGCCTATGCATGTGTGGCAGCAGGATTATATATGGAAAATTTCTGTTCCTTCCCTTCCATTTTGCCATGAACCTTAAAATGTCCTAAAAAAATAAAGACAGTAAAAAGAAAAAAATTTAGAGTGTAGGCTCCCTTGCATTTTATTCCAGCTCTACTGCTTCCTACGTGTGACTTTGGGCAAGATGCTCAAACTGCCTGTTTTCTCTGTAAGGTTAGGTTCCATAAAATCGGGATGAAAAATGTTAGTAACAATATCTGGGTTTTTAAGAGGAATAATGAGATAATAGCATATGTAAAGTGCTTGAAAAGATGCCTGGTATACTGTAATTACTCGGTAAATATTGGCTCTTAGCATCTATTACTTGGTAGGTATTAGAGGCTTCATGTGTTCTCGCTTCATTCCATTTGGTATGATGGATAAAGAGGGATGTCAGTGAACTCAGGTAAGTTGACTTCTTAACAGCTATGGAGAGAAGAGGCTCAGAAATCTATCCTAATCTAGTAAGTTTTTCATTTTTTAAAATTATTATTATCATCACTACAGCCCAGGCGCTAGTTGAAAGTATCCATATATTTGTTCTGTTATGATTTGATGTTAGATGCCATTTACAATAGAACCTGTGCTAGTGCTAGATGGTTTGAGTGTGGAGAAGACAAGTGAGGGTAACAGTGAAAAAAGATGCCTCTTGCATCAGTCAGGAAGTATTGGTTATTCTTTGGTAACAAATTCACCCCCAAATCCCAATGGCTTAACACAACACAGGTTTATTGTTCGCTCTACATGTCCATCTTGGGTCACTGAGGGGCTCTGCTCCACAGTTACTCAGGGACCCTGGGTTGACAGATGCTTCTCCATCTTGAATCTGTATCATCTGAAATATGCAGACGACTCCCTGGTCACTGTGATAAGGATATGAAAACCTGGAGAATCATGCCAGGGGCTCTCAGTAACTCAGCCTACAGGGACTAATGTCACTTCTGCTCATGTTGTTCTGGCCAGAATTAGCCAAAAGTCTCTATTCAACTGCAAGAGGGTTGAGAAGCACAAGCTCCCAAGTTCCCAGAAAGAGAGAACTGGACATGAGTGAACTCCAGCGGTGTCTACCACACTTCCTCCCAAAGACTCCATCTCAGTATCAGTGGAAGAGCAAGATTCCCAGACAGCACGTGACAGCAGAATCATTCCACACCCCAACAGGTGATGCATGTTCTCAGTGGCATTCCTCAAAGGGAACTTTGGCTCAATAGTTTTCCAGGATCTCCTAGGTTTCCTATTTTTCTCCTTCTTTGCATCATTAAACCCAAATTCCAATTTAATGCTAATAGTCCAACAACTATGTCAAAATATAGAGCCTCAATTTCATAGGGTCCTGCTTATGTAGCCACTACTGCTTAGGAATTTCAGGCTTTGGAAGACAGTCAACATTGTATCTCACATTCAGTTCAATTCCATTCACTCTCCTCTCACTTCTCAGTCTATTTTAATGGTTCTCCCTTGTGTGCTGACACAGGGAAAGAATCTATACCATTTCTCCTTTAATAATGGGCACACTGGCCCCAGAACTCAAGATTCTGACTTTCAGCTGCATTGACCAAATGGAAATTGTAGAAATTCAAAGAAAATGTATATTTGTGACCTGGAGAAGACCATCTGTCTGCTCACATAAGTCCTTCCAAAGTGGTATTTGTTCTGATGGTCAAAATGTGTCCTAAGATGCTTCTGGAAAAGGCAGTTGCACAATTAAATATGTTTAAGATTCTCTTCATACTATCTCTTCTTCTGAGACTGTTGGTGAAAGAGCCTATTAAATATTCTGAAAAGCACCCAGAATAAAGCAAGATGGCATTCTTTAACTCAGCAATTTGAGAATGTGCTTGACCAGAGAACTCTGTTCTTTTGGCATAAAACTCATGAACACACGGTGGGAAAATTTTCTTTGGAACATATTCTAGAGGTCAGCTAAGGAAAATTCACCACAATGATCCAAGGTCTTACTTGACACCACAGCTAGAGTAGGCTGGCCTTTTAGAAGTGGGATCTCTAATCAAGAAGTGTATATGTCTCAGATGAAGTTATTTATGCTTGGCATTTGTTGGGGATGGTGAGTGGCAGGGAAGGGGTGTGAGTGGGGACATAAGTGAAACAAAAGTGGCCATTGTTAGTTGATGACTTATTTTAGATGGGTAATTGCTACATGAGGCTTCTTTATACAACTCTCTTTTTTGTGTTTGTTCAAGATTTTTCCTGAAAAAAAATTTATTTTTAAAAGGAAATATTTAAAACAGAATGCCTTCTGCTTTATTTGTACTAGTAGAAATAACATGAGTAAATGAATTTTATTCCAAGGTTTGTTCTAAACACTTTACATGCATTCTGTCTCTCACTCATCATTACATCTGATGAGGAAGATGTTCGTTATTGTCCTCATTTTATAGATTAAAAAACAAACAAAAGAAAACAAATGAAACAAAAAACCCAGAGGCTTGGAAATAGACATTGCTTAAGTTTTTACTTACTTATTTATTTACATGTTTGTTTGATTTTGTGTGTGTGTGTGTTTAGAGATATAAAATATGTCAAAAATGAAATTGAAGCTATAAAGAAGAGTGAAGTAGAATTGGGAAACTCATTGGCTGAGATGAGAACAGATCTAAAGGCTGTGCAAAGCAGGCTAGATAATGCAGAGGAACGAATTAGTGACCTAGAAGGCAGGACAACAGAAAGCACCCAATCAGAACAACTGCAAGATAAACAAATAAAAACAAATGAAAGCAACATAAGGGACCTACAGGATAACATAAAACGTGCCAATCTTCGCATAATAGGGGTCCCAGAAGGGGAAGAAAGATCAAAGGGGATTGAAAAGGTTTTTGAAGAAATCATGACTGAAAACTTCCCAAACTTAAAGAAGGAATCAGCTATCCAAGTACAGGAAGCTCAGAGGGTCCCAAACAGGAAGAACCCAAATAGACCCACACCAAGACATATCATAATCAAGATGGCCAGAGTCAAGGATAAAGAAATGATTTTTTAAATGGAGGTACTGGGGATTGAACCCAGGACCTCATGCGTGCTAAGCACACACTGTGCCACTGAGCTCTACCCTCCCCGCTGGGCCTGTGCTCTTAACAAGTATGTTATACACTAGCTGCAAAGAAGAACAGCACTCATGTCCTCTGACCAGCACAGCTTTTCCCTAAAGGCAAGCTGTGTGGGAAGGCAAATTATAATCAAGGTTGTTTGCCATGTATGTAGAAAGAAACTACGTAGATACATAGACTCTCAGAACTGGAACAGGCTTCACGCGTGTAGCTTCTGCCCAATGCAACCTCTGTCTTTGTTATTCTGCACACAGGGGCATCAACACAATTTCTTCCCTTTTTTCACGACAATAAGTGTCTTTCCAGGAAATGGAAACCAAACTTAGGATACCAATACTGCTCCAGACCTGTTAACCAGTTTTAAAACCTTCTGATCCCAAGCTTTCCAGAGGGCAAACACACTATTTAAGTACAGATAATCCTCTCCTTATGATTTCTTCAGTTAAATGCATGAACTGGAATAAAACTGATTTCTTCAGTTAAATGCATGAACTGGAATAAAACTTTGCTCTAAATAAAAATAGTGCCTATTTTGCTTGCCATCAAAAATGGCGATAGCAACCATGCCCAGTCATTTTCACCTATGGTCACATTGCTGATTTCTACCTAATTTCTGAGGCATTTCCCCAAAAACTATTAACCCCATCATGTCCAGTAAACAACGAATGTGAAAGGGCTATTGAAAATAAGTATACAGTTGCAATTTTTCTTTTAACTTGAAAGTGGAGAGAAAATCACAAATGTTGCTTGTATGGCAGCATTGTGGATTTGCTGATAAATAACGGACCCATACACAGTTTTCCATAACCCAAGGGGGATTGCTTCTATACTCCAAAGAGAGGGATGTTTTCAGGATGACTTTCTCAGCAGCAAAAGTCTTTTTGAGAAAAACAAATAAATGCAAACAAATAGTGTGTGTGTGTTTCATTAGGTCAAATAATGTGTAATTTGTATGGGAGGGTAGAAGGCTTTTTTTGTATTAAAGCAACTTACATCAGTCCTGTCTGTAAAATCTTTGTGGCATTCCAAGAAGACTTACCTGAGTCAAGTTTCCACTTAGAAACAACAATCTTCCTAAATCAGTCACTGAAAATGAGAAGGTATTTCTTTATGCACATCCATTTCCAATCGTAATTTTGTTCGTGAACAAAAGAGAACACTAATTACTATATTAACTGAATTTTATCGCAACAGGGAACAGAAAGCTGCAATCAGAGAATCAAGAGTCTCCAAATAGCAGCAGCCGCCACGTGCTCATCCCTGAGCCAATCACTGCAAAGGATTTTAGAATATGTGCTGGGATTGACCAGGCCCTTCCCAGGCGGAGGGGCGAGGGGAGGGAAACTCCGCCCAAACCATACAGACTAAGCATATCTGGGATAGGGGGAACTCACTCTCCAAAGAACAGGATGCGAGAGGGCACATCATATGCCCATCGTGGGGCCAAATCAACAATAAAAAAGACAGTCTGTATATATAGAGCAAGATGCTCAATAGAAGTATAACTAGAATTCTAGAACATATAACTTCTAACAAGCCATGTTCCTGCTGCTGCTTTGAGAGGGTATATTCTTAATCCCCAAATGCTATTGCTAGGCAAAAGCATCTAAGGAAATATATTGACAAGAGTAAGGAGAATGAGATAGGGTATAAGGATGCTTAGAATGGAGACAGTGAAGAGAAGGTGGGCCTTCTGATTGGGGTGGGTGGTAGAGGAAGGAATCATATAGTCAGCCACCACTTCTCAGTCCTGTTCTAGAAAATTCTGCTTGTCTTTTGATTGGATGACAAGACTGCGTTCTTTCAAAAACACTTAGCCGCTTGCTGCGTTTAAGCTGTTTACACGCTCACTTCTTGGGGTCACAAGCTAGCCTTGGTCTTCAAGAGGCTTGTTTGCCACAGGGCAAAACAAAGGCCAGGTGAGCAGTCTGAGTCTGAAGAGAGTGGGAATACAGGACTTCCAGCCTTTTCAAGTCTGAAGATAAAACAGATTTTGTTTACTTTCAAAAATCCACTCCCATATCGTAGGCAGGTTTCTGGAAAAGAACCTAGTTGCCCCCATCACTTATGAAAAGTACAGCAAAGCATTCCTGAAAGGGCTGCTTGCAATTTAAAGCAGAGCTAGATTTCATTTTTTTTTCCCATGCTTGTCCATTTGACCTTGGGTCTTTGTTTCTCTAGAGAAAAGTCTGAGGTTCCCGAAGAATCATGGCGTGTTTGCTGTAGTATTTCTCAGCCTTTTCCTTTTTCCCTTTTCCCTTCTAGCTTAGCTCTTTACCTTTTCAAATAAAATGTGCTTCTGAGAGCTTTGCATCTTCAGGGGTCCTCACTGGAAAGTCTTCAAGAATTTTCTTTGTGTGTACTGTTTGTGTATGTGTGTGTTTGTGTCAACGTTTTCTTATGAGGAAGGCAATGCTAATGAAAAAAGAAAGGCAACTCCTTCTCAGCTGGGCCAAAATCCAAGGCCTCTTCCTTACGTAAAACACTGAATATGCAAGCCCTGCTTTGCATACTTAAATTCTCGCCTTGCTCCAAGCTAATGCTGACAGTCTCAGCAACATGCTTGGAAATTCAGGTCACAGCCTGACATCCTAACTGTGGGAAATGACATATTCAGTAGAGTATGAATAAAATGCAGGCATCAATGCAGTGGTATCTGCTGGGCTCCAGATCCTGCATTTCGGAGATTGTATTATGTGTAGATATCATTACCTCCCGCTATTATTTGTGTCTTTTGCCAGTGCTTTGTCTAACACTTGGTTACGTAGGATGCCATTCAGAGACTGACAGGGTGGCTTCCGGAGTGGAAAGGGCTCCCCGTGCAAGTCTAAAGGGCACTGGCTTTCTACAACTAGACCCGACAATTACTAAAGTTTGCCAGTGTGCCCGCCTTTATGGAGAAGAAGTATTATGCAGCTACTGGAGATGGCAGGATATTCTGATACCTAAGGTGAGTCCGCCCAGTGAGCCTACAACTTGGCTTTGGAATGGTTGCAACAGGAACTCATAATCCCAGGTTCCTGGGGGGAAATGGCAGTTCTTTAGTCTAAGAGCTGCAGATTGCTAGCAGTTAAGATGGTCACATGGTCCATCTGAGTAAACATTTTCATCACTTCTCATTGCTTTTAGGAAAAAGAAGAAAAAAGAAAAACCTCTTTAACACGGTCTATCCCTATATTGTCTTGAATCTCTAAATATTTCCCCATTCTCATCTCTCACCACTCTCCACCTGAATTAAGTTCCATTTCAACCCCTCTTTGCCTGTCATACTTTTTCCTCCACAGGGCCTCTGCATCGGCTTCTCCTGCCTAGAATTCTTCCTTCTTCATCAATTTCTGTTCACCCACATCTCAGCCCAAGGGAAGCTGCCTCTGAGAAGCCTCCCTTGACATCTGAATGGGTCAGATCTCCTTGAATGTTTGTTTCCAGACATGAGGATGTAGAAAGTAGAAATGGCCCTCCTCCTTCTTTTAACTGTGAAACTCCTATTTAAACTTCAAAGCCCGGCTCAAATGTCTCCTTTGCTATAGAGTCATTCCTAATTCTCTAGGCACTCCCTGTAGTTCATGACTTATCCTTAGTTCTTCTATATCACTGTAGATTTGTTTGGTTATTTATCTGTTTACAATTCTATCTACTCAATTTTGTGCTCTTGAAGTACAAGAACTATGTCTTACTCATCCTTGTGTTCTGAGACCCTGTTCACTTAATAAATGTTTGTTAAATGAATGAGTGAAAAAGGAGAAAAAATAAATTGAAAGTATAGAAGGAAACAAATAGGATACCAGTCTTTATTTATAAACAGGGTGATGGTCATATTCCTGAGTATTCATTTATGTTTTGTTTAAACCAGACACCTTTTGGATTATAGACCCAGGTATACCGTTTGGAGTGAATTTCCAATTTTTTAAACCATACTTTTATTTTTTAACCATCATTTGTAGTTTAAAATACACTCTAACTCCCCCTCATTCTCATCTGGTGATGAGACCCTTAGCACATTTTCCACTCAGCAATCAGTCCTAACCCACACAAACTTCCCTGGGAAGTGTTCTGATCAAGGTGATGACGAGTCGATGTGATTGTTTAAGCTCAGCTGATTTGCTAATTGGAAAAGGGCTACAGAGGAACTCTGTAGACAAAACAGAGTAATAAAGGCATTCAGGGGGAGAGATTCCAGAAAGGTATTATAACCCAGAAAAATTGCCATGTCCTCCTGCCCGTGAGTCCAAGCTCCTTAGCATGGCACGCGGGTCCTTGCCTATTTATCCACTTTCTCATGCTATCTACCCTCAAACTCTGCATTCCGGCCCCATTAAGACATTCTGGCAATGTCTTTGTTCATGCTGTTGCTTGCGTCTACCCTGTTCTGCCCCTCTCTTTCTCTTGCTCTCCCCTTTCTCTCTCCCTCTCTGCCAGTCATCCTGCTGAATTCTTCCTTCTGAAAAGCTCTTCCTGACTCCTCCAGAGAGAATGTTCCCATTGCTTCTTGGACAGTCATTCTCTCCCAAGAGGATCAGGAACTTTAGTGCTCTCTGTTCCCTTGTGCCTGCCATTGCGTCAGGACCACAGCTCAATAAATACTTGTTGAATTGAATTGAATTCAAATGGATTGGCACACCATGTAGTTCATCCTTGGAGATTTTCCACTTAATGCCATTATAAAGCCAAGGAGAATTTCATTCTGGATCCTATACTTAAAACTAGTGTTCCATTGCAATGCACTAAAATGGTGGTTTTCACTTTTAATAAGAAAAAGAAAAGACCATTCAGATAGATCCGGGAGAATGTATTTGAAGCCCCCCTAGTATTTCTGGAGACCACAGCTAGAGAAACACTGGCTTTAAAAAAAATCAAGTTTTACTCTATGGAAGAAGACTTTCAAATGGGAATCTTTGTTCCAAAAGAAAAACGTTATCTTTATAACTGGTAAAGCTTTTGTTTTAGATTCTCATGAAAATAAAACCCCAAAGGAAAAATGTCTAGGATTCCTAAAAATTAGTCAGAACCCAGTATGATCAGATCCTCATACCAAGATAGCACTGACCTTCATTTCACAGATTCACACTCAGCAAGGCCAAGGGCAGATCTGCGTGGAAGTGTGTGAGTTAGCAGGCGTGCACACACCCTGGACGCAAAAGCTTCCACAGTCGACTGTGGCTGAGTTCAAGTGCAGGGCTCCTCTCTCTCAGGTGGCTGGCATGTGATGCCGTTAGGACAGGACCCCAGAGACATTTGTCACTCTGCCTTTCGGTCCTGTCACTGTGCCTGAGAAGAGAACCCAGAGGCCTGGAAGTACACCCCAGGCTCAGGCATGAAGGTGGGCTGGCCCTGCAGCTCAGCCTACTGTCTGCCCGAGTTCCACCCCTTCTCCAGCTTAGCGAACTACCACCTCCCAGAGTTCTTACCAAAACATTGGAAGATTGAAACATGTGTTTCCTTTGTCCATGGGATGCCGCACACATCAGTCCTCTAAAACCTCTCATCTGCCAAAATGTGGCTCATGGTCCCACCTGCATTGGAATCATCTTGGGCTTTGGTTCAGAACGCAGATCCTTGGGCCCCCTCTAGGCTCTTCCACAGCCTTCCTCAAGAGGCTGCTTCCTTGGCTCTGCTGTCTTTCTACTCCTCCTAAGGCCTTTGTATTCATCTGGCTTCACTCCATTAGCTCATGGTGTCCTGTTCACTTTCTCAGGCAGCCCACAGGCCCTGCCCTCTCCGTGGTGCTGACTCCAGAACTGCCCCCCCTGGGGCCTCGGCAACGTGTAATCTCTGTGTGTGCGCACTACTCACCCTGGACATTCAGAGATCGGTTCTGGCTGATGGGCTCCGTGATCCTGATCTCCCCAGAAGACAGCCTGCTGAGCAAGGGCTGGCTGCAATCCCCTCAGCTGCCACTGCTCTTTTATTCTCCAATAATTTTTTGACTCCGAGGGGCCCTTGGGTTTACACCAAACACAAGTCCAGACATTTTCCCCTTCAGCAGCTCCTTCTCCATCTACAGCTGCTTCCCAGGATCCTCTGTAAGAGGGGTGAACTCTGCAAACCAGGGAAATCAGCTAATTTCCCTCTGTTCTGTCTGCCATCAGCTTTCCTGCCCCCATTGCTTGGGCAGGTGGCAGATGCTTCCCTTGGGACCTGGGGCTTACTGGCCCCTCTGGAGTTAGTGCTTGCTCTGTATATTTGTCCTAAATCTGACTTTGCCCAGAATGGTGTCATGGACTTTTCTCAGGCCCAGCAGCTGCAGACCAGCCCCATCTTTAACTCTTTCCCTGCCCTGACTCCTAGACCTGGAGAGAAGCTTATGGCAGCCAGCTCGGGGCTTTGACTGGGAAACCATGCAAATAAACAGGACTATGACCTAAGGATGTGGTTTCTATTCCATTTTTTGCTCATTGTGTACCATTAAGATGAAAGGATTCATTCACTCAAATAAATAATGATGATTGATCTCTAAAGAAAGAAAAGGAAGAGCTAACTATACTAACCAATATGAACTTATTACACAGGCCTAGGGATTCAGAGTAACAGGAGAAGTTACCTCCTTGGCTCTATCGGCTATGTGGTCACTCTTGTTCCCAGAAATTCCAACAATAGCATGTGTCTGAGCTTTCAAGGGCACCGGCAGCAGCCTAGTGTAAAGTGACAGGCTCTCATGTTGTCTACCTACCACTGATGTTTCTCCAACGTGAAGATTTGATTGCGTTAACCAGCATGTCCTGCCTCTAGAGGGCAGAGTTAGAGATGGCCTTCCATGGGCTCAGGTCACAAACGGTTGTCTTTTGCTGATGAATCTTTCCTTGGTCCTATAAATAGTGACTGGTTTCATCTACAAAGCTCATGTGATGAGCTGTGGTCATTTTCACAGGGAAGATGATCAACAGGGAGTTCTTCTCCCCAGACTGTGGATGCATGTGCTGCTGGTATATATGACTCAGTAATGCCTCCTTCAGCCCTTCCAGAAGATCCTGCCAGGGAGAAGGGGAGCGTTGACCAGGAATATGAACAAGGTGGACTTAAAGAGGTTATTCTGATTCTGTACTCTGTACAGTACTCTGTACTGCCACCAGCTACCCCACCAATGGGTTTATCATCTGTGCTAACATGACAGAAAATCATGGGCTGGGACATTGCTGTGGTCTTGACGTACACCTGCCTTTCCTTCCATTTGTAACTGTGAGCAGATTACTCTGACCTCACCTGAAATGGGTGATGACAAGCATTCAGTCACCACAATGAACACTGGGGGGTGGTGTATACTCCTCTCCATCCCAGCTCTATAATCGTTGATTTCCTGTTTCCCATGATGCCCCTTGACCAAATGTCGTCTGCACCGACCTGCCTGCAAGCAGGAGTTTTGTTTGCACAAAGCTTTAGGTTGGTATTCTCAAAATGCTACCCCTCCGGCTAACTCACCCACCCTCAGTGGGATAACTCTGCTAGAAGACAAATTTCAGCTTCAGGAACACCTACTGAAATATTTACCCATGGCTTTCCTTTGTCCAGAAATTTCACCCAAAAGTTCTGAGAATACCTAAAAAAAGACCCTCACAAAGCACCCAATCCAGGGAGCAGAAATTTCTAACACTATAAGAACCTCTTTAACTTTTTAAATCATCTCCCCAAAATTGGCAGACCACCCCCTCCTCAAAATTATGCTGCAAGTGCTTTGAGGAGCTGTCGACTGAGAAAATATGCAATGATCAGATGAGTTCAGTGCCCCTTTTATAACTGAATGCATGTTTTACAGATCACAAGATTCTGCATACATTAACACAGCCACACACACCTGGGAAACAAGACTCCCCTGGCAGTTTGCAGATATTGCAGATATCACAGACCTCTGGCAGGAATTCTGGATCACAATCGATGTCAGAAAATAATTCCCTAGGGTCTTGCCCTGCTCCAGGGACTTGTTTTTCTCCTACCCGGAATGCAAGGGCATCTGGACTAGAAAGGGTCCAGAGTACTTGGTATGTCTCCAAATTCTCTCCAATCTGGAGGACTCCAAATAGACAAGCAAGGGAATCAGTAATTCTGGGACTAAGTCAGGAACTCTGATGATAACTTCTGGAGGAAGAATGGAATATCCAAACAAAGCTAGAGTTTTAGGCTATACTGAGCTGCCCAGATGACTCACCTTTCCATCATCAAGGTTCCGCTCAATTAACTCTGGTTGCCTGTGAGCTCTGCTTCTATATTAAAATCATGGTGTACAGAAAATTCAAGTCAAGAGTTTGAACTTTGCTGCTTAGAGATGTGACCTAGGGTGTCAGTGATAGTCACCATGGCAGATGGTAGGATTACACATCCTGGCCTTCTTGTGTTTGGCCAGGTGATTAGTTCTGGCCAATGAATTTTGAGAAAATAAGATGGTGTCACTTCCAGGCCAGATCATTTAGCTGCCACTCTGAGACCCTCCAGGGCTTTTTTTCCCTTCTGGTCTTTGAGTCATGGCATTGGAGATGATGACTGTTCATCAACCTGGGTTTCTGAAGACTATCAGCAGAGGAGCCTCCGGGCTGAACCGTGATGGACAGGTAGTATGATGAGAAATAAATCTTTGCTGGCTTAAGCCACTGCGATTTTGGAGTTGCTTGTTGCTGTGGCGTAATTTAGTTTAGCCTGATCAGGTAGGCTTGGTTATAGCGCACAAAGTTTCTGCATTTAGGTGCTCCGGGAAAACTACACTGATAAGTCAAAAATGACTAGTTTTATCTTACAATAACCAGATGCCCTCTTCAGCCCTTCCATACCGTTACCTCCAAACTCCTACTGATGTGACTGGAATTGAGTTGGTGTTCAGGAGTGGAGAGCCAGGGAGAGGCCACATTGCTGGGGTATTGGTCTGCTGGCACATTTCTCTGGCCAGTCTTGTTCTGGAACAAACACTTTTTTCTGCCCCTTCAGAATGAGCCACGCAGGCCAGGCAAAGAGGGGCAGGCTCTCTCAGGAGCTCAGAAAACACAGGACTCCAGCCTTTATGCCTTTATGCTTGTCAATCCAGTGCTTTTCACAGGCACCACTTTTTTTGTGTGCTTGATTTTAAATGGCATTTTGAATCTTGGCCAATTCACATCATTTTAGTCCTGCACCCCGATCCTCCCTGGGACTCTTGAATACACTGGGGTTTGTGTTTGGACAGTTGTGATGATGTGTTTCAAAACCCGTGTTTAGCTGCAGACTTTAATGACAGGCAAGGAACAATTGGGCAGTTTGGCACATGTCAGGTTCTAAACGCAGGGATGAAGGTTCTAATGGTAACAGAGGGACAAATAGATTTGTCCTCAACTTGGCAGCAATGTTACTCTGCCAAGCTCTGCCAGCTTGATGCTTGAGCACTTCCAGGCCCAAGGCTTTTCTAAAACATGGAGGGCACCCTGGAACCACCAATGAAAAAGAAAAACAAAAATCTATGCTTTGCAGCACCTTTTATAAATACCAGTGATTTGGGTAGGACCCTTGTGGGTAAAGGCTCTTTAAAAAGCATGACATTTAAACTTGGTCCAACATTACTGTTTCCCCGTTGACATTTTGCTTCCTGTGATAGACACCTCATTATTAAGTATCATATTATTAGCACAAATGCTTTCTGTAGAAACATAAAGGCAAGCATGCTTATTAATCAGAAACCAAATTTTCTATTCAGGCTCATAATCAGGGATCTTGGAAAATGAGTATACTCTTATTGTGTTGGAAGGACTAAGAGCAGCTTCCTCCCGTGGTACTTGATCTGCCAGGATAATGAGGTGCTGGGGAAGGTGTACCGTGAGGCATAGGAGAAATTACCTGAAACTGAGTGGTCCTGGGAGTACTTACCAGGGAGAGTCTTACAGGAACTGATGGACTTCTGCGAAGTGGATTGTGAAGAGAGCTAGGAAGGCTACACCAGTCGAAGATATCTCCCCCACCACTTAGCCTGTATTTCCAACATCACAGGTTATCCTTTATTATTGTGAGGATTTCAGATTTGAAGAGAAATAGTATAGTTAGTGGTTAAGTTCATAAGCTCTTGGATCATGCTCCCTGTGTTTGAATCCCAGCTCTTCCACTGACTAGCTGTGTGACCCTGGGGAAGTTACCCAAACTCTCTGAGCCTGTTTCCTCATTTATAAAATAGGATAATAATTGTCCTACTTCATTGGGTTATTGTAAAGATTAAACTGAGTTGATATACAGAACACACAAAATTGATTTGCCATTAAGTCCCATGAACAGCCAAGGCTGATAGCCAGGTAGTCGGGCTGAGCAGAGTTTCTTTCCAGGCCTGAAAACTCCCCCTCGACAAGGATCTGTTCTAGGGCTTTCCGAAGCTGTGGAACCTTCCTGAGGTCTTGTTCAGGTCTAAACGTCCCAAAGACAGTCCCAAAGACTCATAATGTCAGCATGGAATGTAAGCAGAAGCAGGGGGAAAATCGAGATGAAGACAGAGCCACCCCCTTTCTCCTGGGGGGTGCTGGGACTGCTAAAGAAATCCTGGGCTCAGTCTGGGCCAAACTGGTTTCAGAAGGTAATCAGTTAACTCCATTTGGTAGGCTAATTTTCTGAGGCCAAATGGTAGACAGATTTTCCTTCTTCTAAACACTCTTGTATAATATGAAAGACTAATGGGGGGATGGGTATAGCTCAAATGGTAGAGTGTATGTATAGCATGCACGAGGTCCTGGTCCAATCCCCAGTACTTCTATAAAACAAAACTAGTAATAAATAATTAGGTAGACCTAATGATTGAAAAAAAATTTTTTTAAGTGAAAGACCATTAAAAAAGATATGATTTGTCCGCCTTACTCAAGACCCTTAAAAAGAAAATATGATTAGTCTACCTTATTTACTTAAGAAATGTTCAAAAACCTTTTCAGAAATTGCCAGATCTAATCTCGTGGGGGCAGCTGGTCCCTACCTAGGATCTCTTCTGCATCGAGTCCCAGAGAACAAAGGCACAGAACGTTGCTGGCCACCTCTCATCATTAAGGGGCAGTGACAACAAGGGGCTGCTCCTATCTTTCTCCAGTTTTTAAGGTTAGAGTCACAAAATTGGGATCCTTTCTCACAAATGGCTCTGTTCTCTGTCCTATGCAAACTGCCGAACAAACAAATGGAGATTTTTTAAAGTTCACAGTGACCTTTTTTGATGTCTGGGACAATGCAATCCCTTCAGTTTGTAATGGAAAATAGATTAAGCTACTTGCCTGACTTGCCTTTTAGGGAGCTGCTGCCTTCTCATTTTAAAAATCTTTGCCCTAGAATTTTTGCTCTAACTCTCCTTCTTGGTAAAACCCGTGGGCATTGAGTAGGCAAAGACGGGTGATTTGTACCCTGGTTTGGATTTTGCTTCTTCCCTAAAGCAAGTCACTTAATGCCTGTTTGAGCCCAACCTCCCATCTCCTTCAGGTCTTTTGTTCACATCATAAAAGTACAGATTCATTAACCATCGATAATTGAAACCAGGATGATGGGCTTAGAAAAAATATATAAACTTTCTAAAGAAGAGTTTTCTGGGCCTGGAATCCTTCCATGCCAATTTATCCGGAATCTGGTTTGGTTTTGCTTTGTGCTGTTTTTCTTTTGCTCCTTCGCCAGGTTAAGGAAATCTCTGAACACCAGCCCATCCAATCCTACCTCTAAAATGGCATTTTGTGCTCTCTTCCGAAAAACTCTTGACTGGGGTGAAACAGGGTAAATAGGATCTTCTCAAGGAACTGCCTGCCCAACAGACATGTTTTGGCTGTGAAAGCAAATTAAAACATACTAAACAAACATAAGTCTTTGTATTACTGGGTTTTGAAAAAGTAAAGAGAAACACATATTTATTTAATGAACCCATCCCACTAGAAAAGACCCAGAGTGCAGAGAAAACATATCATTAGGGCTAGCTGAGGGAAGGAGGCTCTCCTTTAACTGCCATTTTCTTTCTCTCTTCTTCTTCCAAATCTGCAAATCTTGCCAGTAATTTTGTGCTTTTCCTCCGCTAAAATGCAGTTTCCCAGAATGCACTGCCAGAGGGTGTGCTTCTTTGTCCAAACCAGGGCAAGTGCTGGGAATCTGCCCTGATGATCACATTTCTTCAGTCCCTTTCAGAAAAATCATTGGATTAGCCCTTCATGGCTGTGTACTGATAAAGCAGAATGCACTTATAAATTTGACGATTAACAATAATTCATGTAATGTTTAATTTGGAAAATTGGAGCTTTGTCCAGACTCGACAATGATGTTAACTTTTATTGAGTTATATGCCACAAAGGAGTTCAGTATTTTACAGACATTGATTAGTTCATTTAATTCTCAGGAAAACCTTATGAGGTAGATATTATCATTATCCCATCTTGCAGGTGAGAAAACTAAAGTCCAGAGAAGTTAAGTAACATGATCAAGCTCACACAGCTGAGAAGTGACAGGACTAGAATTCAAATACCAGTTTTGATTGTAAAGTCCAAGGTCTTAAACTCTATCATCAAAGTACTTCACAGGTTGGTACCTAGCAGAGTAACTCTTACATCATAGCTTTGAAATAAATACTTGTTGAATAAATTAAAAAGCAAATCAGTAAGTTGATCCTTGTAATGTTCCTTTCAGGACGGTCAATACCTGTAGCATTCAAGGTGAATAAAGCTATAGCTGCTGGAAGAAATAACCACCAAATCTCAGTGGGTTAACACAGTAAAAGTGTATTTCTAACTCATGTCAGAGTATAATATGGTTGATAAATGTGTAGTGGGGGCTGCCTGCTCTCTGCAGTCAGTCAGGATCCAGGCTCCTTCTAGACTGTGGCTCTTCCATGTTCAGGGCTTTTCTCTCAAGGTTGCCCTGAATACTGTGGTCCCCAGGCTTGCATCATCATTCATGTGGTAGATGAGACAGTGGAGGGTGGCTCTGGGAGTTTGAGGGCCAGGCTTGGACTCATCATGCATTCCATTGGCCAGGACTCTGTCTCATGGCCCCACTAACCACAGAGGAGGTTGGGAAATGTAGTTCAGCTGTGTGCCCAAGAAGAACATGAAATGGGCTCGGTGAGCACACAGCTTTGTCTGCTACAGACTTATATCCTTCTTTTATAGGTAGAAACCTACCAGCTTGTACTGTATTTCCTTGACAAAATCCTTCCTTCCTGCTGGGATGGAAATTTCCATCATCTGAGTCATTCCTTTGCATTTGATGTCAAAGGTTGGGGTTTTGCACACCTAAGGCCAGATGTAAAATGCACACACTCTTCCTAGGACCACCTTCACTAGTTTTCTTTTGTTAGCACAGAGTAGATTTGTTGACAATATTAGAAATTCCTAGGGTTGGTTGGGACATTTTAATAAGGGTGGACTCAGTGAAAAACTCTGGGTGTTAGAGAAGAAGCAAGCTAATCTAATAACAGTGTAGCTTGGTGGAGGAATGTCTAATTTAGAGATAAAATGTATGTGTGAGGCTTAAAATTTTCATAAGTTTATCTATAAAGAAGTTCATGATCTTGTTCAGGATGACAAAGAGAATCTGTTGTTAAGCTAGATCAGAAACATACTCATCTCTATTTATCTCAAATCTGCCTCAGTTGGGTGATCTCATTTTGAGGGAGTTTCTTTTCATTGAGAAGTGTGTTTTAAGCTGATCTAAGTGACAACTGGCAACATCCTCCTCATATTTAAAATTATAGCCCATTAAAGGCAGGTTTCTATTGACTCTCCCAAGTATTGGGGCTCTCAAGTTTCTAATTTCTGACCAGGGGCTGAATTATTCATCAAAGACATTTATCTCTCTTACTCCAATTATTAATCTCTTGATGCTATTGGTGGTCTTGAGGCACTGCTGTAAAAGCTTAATGCATTTTGCATCAGTGTGTCATACCCGCTGGAGATGTCTTTGGCTTCCCATGAAAGGGTTAAAAAATAGGACTTGAAATGGTGCCAGACAATTAGGTAATTACAAAACACTTTTGGACATTAATCATGTAAGCATTATGCCTGAAGTCATGACTATCAGCTTCTGCTTTCTTAATGGTGCACTAGGGTTTTCAAAATCATCATCAAGTTCCAAGATTTAAAATATATATGTATTTCCTATTTTTAAATTTATATATATATTTTCTTATTTTTCATATGGTGAATTCCTTTCTCTCAATAACTTTTCTTTACTGGTATGAAAATATTTCCAAATGAATAGTGAGATAGCAGTCAACACTGATGGAGGGCTCCCTGGATGCTAGGTTCTCGGCTAGGCCCTTTGCAAGTGCTGTCTTGTTTAGCTTTCTCAACCACTCTGTAAAGTAGGTAAGAATAAATAGCTAAGGCTCAGATAGTGCTTCCTATGCTCTAGGGACTCATTTACTATCAGTATGATCCTCTGAGGTTTATACTCTAAATTTCATTGAACTAAGAAACTATCAATTGTGAGGCAGTGTTATGCTCCACATCATGTTCTCCTCAAATTTATTATTGAAGTCTTAACACTCAGTATCTCAAAATAAACTGTATCTGAAATGCTGGAGAGGGTGTAGGGAAAAGGGAACCCTCCTACACTTTGGTGAGACTGTAGTTTGGTGCAGCCATTATGGAAAACAATATGGAGATTTCTTTAAAAACTGAAAATAGACTTAGCCTATGATCCAGAAATTCCACTCTTGGGCATATATCCAGAGGATACTCTAATTCAAAAAGATATGTGCACCCCAATGTTCACAGTTGCACTGTTTGCAATAGCCAAGGCATGGAAGCAACCTAAATGTCCATCAACAGATGACTAGATAAAGAAGTTGTGATATATAGATATAGATGAAGATATAGATGTATATACAAAGGAATACTACTCAGCCATAAAAAGGAATAAAATAATGCCATTTGCAGCAACATGGATGGACCTGGAGATCATTATACTAAGTGAAGTAAGCCAGAAAAAGAAGGAAAAATACTACATGATATCACTCATATGTGGAATCTAAAAAAAAAAAAAGGACACAAATAAACTTATTTACAGAGAAAGATTCATAGACATTGAAAACAAACTTACAGTTACCAGGGGGTAAAGAAGGTAGAAAGGGTCAAATTGGGAGCTGGGGATTTGTACATACTAACTACTATATATAGAATAGATAAACAGCAAGGTCCTACTGTATAGCACAGGAAACTATATTCAATGCCTTTTAGTGGCCTGTAATGAAAAAGAGTATATATACATACATATACGTAAATGAATCAATTTTCCATGCACCAGAAATTAACACAATACTGTAAATCAACTATACTTTCATATAAATAAATAAATAAATAAATAAAACTGTATCTGGAGATAAGGTATTTAAAGAGGTAATCAGGTTAAAATGAAATCATCAGCATGGGCCCTAGTCCAATATAACCAGTATCTTTATAAGACGAGGGAATCTGGACACTGACAGGTACAGAAAGAAGACCACAGTGCAGGAAGTAGATGGCCTTCTGCAAACCGAACAGAGAGGCCTCAGAAGAAATCAGCTCTGCCAACAGCTTGATCTTTGACAGCCTCCAGAACTATGAGAAAACACATTTCTGCTCTGTAAGCTGCCCAGTTTGTGGTACTTTGTTACAGCAGTCCTTGCAAACCAATACAAGCACCATTATTTTATGTACCGCCAAGAAAATAGCAAATTAGATTATAACCCAGGCTTTGAATTTTTATTTTAAGCATATTAAACAAATCCTCATGTAGACACAGACTTTTCATCAAATACAACTTTTGTGTATACATAAAAACGAAATCAGAAGTGAAATACATGTGGTAAGGTATTTGAGAAACTTCTTCACACACAGGGTATAACTTTTTAAAATACTTTTATACTCAGGGTCATTAAAATCTATGATTTTTCACACAAAATTATCTTCCACGAGTGCTGATGACAAGGCATTTCTTAAGCGAAGGCTCCACTACTGTCTCCAAGATGTTCTTCAAGCCACAAGCCCATCTCCTGTGCATTTTGACACTGACACAGTTTTGATCCCTCTGAGCTGTTTCATCTCTGTGTACACAATTTTGTGTCGAGGATACATCATGATATAAAGTGTGTTCACTCCATACTTAGTGATAAAGTAAATGGAAAGAAGGGGGGATATGAACTGGGAGAATGGCTAAGCCTGTGGGGAGCCTTGAAACAGGAGTGAGGAAGGAACCCTCTCCCCAAATAGAAACAGCCCGCCTCACAATTTTAACACTGTCTGTCTTGACATTCATCCATCTTCTGATTGGGACATAGTCAAGGGACAGAATTACATTCTGTGTATCCCTGAACCATGCGAGGTATTCAGGGCTGAAATGATTTGAGTTATCCCAACTGAACCTAAAGAGAATGTCATAGGGAGGAGGGCCGGGGGACATTTGGTCCATGTCTTGTGTGCACAGAGAGCCTCAAACTAAGAACTGGGTTTTTTTTTTCTCATTTTTAAAATATTCTAGTTGCCCCCAAATATAGAAATGATCTTTGTCTTGCTTGATTTCTAAAAGACCCTGATCCCAAACATGAACTTACAATTTTGTCCATCTTTCCAACAGATATTTATTGTGTCGCTATGGTGATTTGCAGTACTAAGCAGAGTAGTCATGCTTTAAACACCCAGGGGACCAATGCATGGCTGTTTGTCTCAGAAAGCCCACTGCCACCCAGCGGAAAGGGACCCGTAAACTTGCAATTGCCCTGGTGAAGGAGTGTTTTGCTTGAGGTGTGTCTAGTAGGAGAAGACAAAAGCTGTTTTAAGCGTTGGGACCAAGTCAGAGAAATTTCCGTAGACAAGGAGAGGAGGTTTCAACTTGTGGCTTGAAGGAAGAAGAGGTGATGTGGTGTCCAGATATGGGTGTGGAATTCCCTAAAAGAAGCAGTGAAAACAGGCAAGTACAAACGTAAGACTAGGCTATGGGGTGCATGTGGTGGAGAGACAGAAGATGGAAATGTACTTGGAGGACCTTGCTGTACCAGTGGTTTTTAGTACAGGCTGCACATTAAAATCACTGGGACACATTTTTAAAAATACACGCCCGGCACAGATCAATTAAATCAAGCAGAATTTCTAGAGCTGGGATTCTGATGTCCTGCCAGAGTTAAGAATCACTGCTCTTTATTTTCCTAATGTGGATGGATTTTACCTTGAAGCCAAGTGTTCTGAGCTTCTGGTCTACCCTTTTCATCCTGGAGAAAAGGGACCTACTCCCAGCATTATAACAGCGTTTCTCAGGGACTCATACCACTGTGGAAGCATCTCAATTTTGGAGATAGTAGTCCTGATCAATTAATTTAAGAAAAGCCTCCATCCCTCAAGATGATTTTAATTTGATGGAGCTTATGTGGTAGAAGACAGCTAGTAAATACTGGACTGTCACATTACCTAGCCCTTAGGTGATAGAGGTTGATAATGTCCAAATCGCCAACTAAGGTATTTGCTTTTCAACTAAATAATGGGCACCACTTGGAGGCAGAGGCTTTGAGCAGCATGGTGAAGAGCGTGATTATTGCTCTGCCATGACCTTGGCAGTCACCAGGCCAACTTTGGTTTTGCCTCAATCCGTTGCCACCTCTTGGGATTGTAAATATTGACATTCACCCTTAGAGAAATCAATATCTGCATATTAGCCTCCAATTTCACATATCGATGTGCAGATCTGAGGGCCTCTGGTGAATGGGAGTTGACTTCAGCATTTGAGAATGCTGCCTCAGAGCTGAAAGTCCTGCGGATTTGCATTTCCCCCCGTGATTCCTGGCTTCACAACCTCTATTTGTATTATCTCTCTGCAGCGTCTTTGCAGGCAGAATTTTGGTAGAACCATTTTTAGGAGCCAGCAGACAAGAAAGGAGGGTCTCCTTTCTCAGAGCTCAAAATTAACTTCTTGAAATTCGATAGAGTAAATTCTCTGAAATAACTCCTAAAATGAAAAAAAACTTAACCTTTCTATTGAAAATATGTTTTGAATGGTGCACCCATTTATCTTTGAGAGTTTCCCCATCCTCAGGCTCAAGTCAGGGGCCAAGTCAATCAGATTGAAAGTGAATGATTCCAATATTATGATCACAGGTATACTTGAAATACACAATCAGCATGGTTGGTTTATTTTCCTACAGAAGTGAATGATGTTCTGATGAGAAGTGTGTCTACACAATTCCTAAAACAAGCAGGCCTTTCAGCTGACTCTGTCAGGTACTGTGTAGACTGGTCTCCTAAAAGTGATGGATGGGAGTGACCTGATTGCTTTGCCCAAGTGGACACAGGTGCTGACAAAGATCTGCCCTCTGTTGCATAAACTTGAGTAAGGCACAGTGCGAGGTGATAAACCACTTTGGCTCTGGCTCACTCCCCTGTGAGATGGATGAGAAAAGCAGGAAGAGCCGAAGGCTGTAACAAAAATAACTGAAGAGACCTCAGCCTTCACTCCAGGAGGTCCTGGATTGCTGTTCCCTTAGGCAAAGTTGGCAGAGGTGTGGTAACGGCGAAAAGGAGAAAGCACTTCGACATCAGCCCTCTTGGCTTGAAATCCTGCAGGAAGATCAGCACTGTTCCGCAGGAAGCCGGAGTGTGCCGGCTGTGTGACAGTGTGATAGGACACGGGGCTGGAGGCTAAGATGGCTCTGCTGGGGATGGTTTGCTGGAGCTGCAACTGGGCTCTGACTCACCCGGCTGCTCTGCTCTGATACAGTCAGAATTCACCCACTGTTTTCTTTTTCATTGAAGTATAGTTGATTTACAAGCTTGTGTTAGTTTCAGGTGTACAGCATAGTGATTCAGAATTTTTGCAGTTTATACTCCATCACAGGTTATTACAAGATAAAGCTGTAGTTCCCTGTGCTATGCGGTATATCCTGTGGCTCCTCTATTTTATAATGTATTAGTAGGTATCTGTTCATCCCATCCCCCTCATTTGTCCCTCCCACCTTTTCTCTCTTCTCTGGCGACCACAAGTTTGTTTCCTATCTCTTCAAGTCTGTTTCTGAATTCGCCTGCTCTTTAAACTCAGCCCACCTTATTTTCCACCTCTTCACCCACAGAGAAGTTAGAATTCTTGATTTCTGAAATTTTTAAAATAAAACTATCTGTTCATTTTTTTAAGTATAGAAATGATTAAGCCCTCATTAAAGAAATTTTGGAAAATAAAAAGCCATATAAAGGAAAAAAGTGCCCATAGTCACCAGACAAAGGCAACCACTGTTCGTATTTTGACCTGTTTGCTGTCAGTTTTGTGTGTGTGTGTGTGTGTGTGTGTGTGTGTGTGTGTATATGTATTCCAACTTTAAAAGGACAAAATGAAACAGTGTCCACACCCAAGCTGAAGCTGTGGTGGGTAACACTCAACTCCACACAGAGCAGTTAAAACGGAGGACCGGCAGGGGCCTGGCCTGGACCACATGACGCAGCTGAGGCGGTCCGTTACGGATGTAATTTACAGTTTGGCTACGCCAGGCAGCCGGGTGATAAGCACAGCTTGTTTATTTGTCTTTGATGGATGCCAGGTGGATTGTGGTCAGACAATCTTCCTTCGGCAGCCTTGGCACTTTGAGTCCACCGAGCCAGCGTGAGGCCCTCCCCTGGGCAAAACACCGGCCACACAATGGGCGCCCACAACACAAGGACAGTCATAGTGGTGGCAGCACCAGCAACAGGACAAAGCAGCACTTAGGCAGAGGGAAAAGAGGAAGAAGGCTGGGGGGCAGGGGGCCAGGAGATGCCGCCAACGAGGTGGTGGGGCAGGCCACATGCTTTTCTGTCCTATGACAGATTTGCTCCAAGAAATGCATCTTCAGTGCACCTTTTTGTTATATGACCTGAATTGCTTCTAGGAATGAGCCCAGGCAGTTTGCTGAGTTTAGACATTTTCCCCTCTGAGAGCTGTCAACTTGTGAGGCAGTATCCTCTTGCAGGGGGGTTTGGTGCCGGCTGCAAAATGAGAAGCAAGAAATAACCACAAATAAGAGAA